>NW_017804320.1:661116-793834 GCF_001625305.1 Branchiostoma belcheri
TAAAATACTAATTATTTTATCATATTAACCTGTCCGTTGGTTGACTCGTCGAATTGCAATACCCATCGGTTTCTTTAGCCCTCCTCCACCGAATGCTGTCGGTCGGTCGAGGCCACTAATGGTCCCTTTTAAAATGGTCTTTGTCCACCAGTCAGACCAGTACAAGCTGTTTCCAGCTAGGGCGATATCAAATGGGTGCCAGACATACCTGTGGAAAGTTGTCATGATTGCCATTATCGCTTAAGTAGTAATGCATTAAACCATAGCAAACAAACATTGTGTGTTTTCCAACTGCAGATTCTCATGAACGGAGTGGAAGGGGTTTGCAAGGTGCCCGGATTCATAAACACTGTGGGACATTCATACCAGTATTCAAAGTTTTATACTGACCACCAGAAATTGATAAATTTTCGGATAGACCGACTACCCCTACGGCTTACAGCTACGGGACTGAGTGAGTCAGGAGTGAGTGAGTGAGTGTGTATGAGTGAGTGACTACGTGAATGGGTATTAACTATGTAAGTAAGTGAGTATGTAAGAGTGGATATGTGAGTGAGTGAATAATGTAAGTGGTTGTGTGAGTGGGTATGTTAGTGTGTGTGTGTGTGTGTGTGTGTGTGTGAGTGAGTGAGTGAGTGAGTGAGTGAGTGAGTAAATGAGTGAGTGAGTAAATGAGTGAGTGAGTGAGTAAATGAGTGAGTGAGTGAGTGAGTGTGTGTATGAGTGAGTGACTACGTGAATGGGTATTAACTTTGTAAGTGAGTGAGTAATACTATGTAAGTGAGTGGGTAATGTATGTTAGTGGATAATGTGAGTGGTTGTGTGAGTATGTGTGTGTGTGTGAGTGTGTGTGTGCGTGCGTGTGTGAGTGTGTGTGTGTGTGAGTGAGTGAGTGAGTGGATATGTAAGTGAACGGGTATGTAATTGAGTGGGTGAATGATTCAAAGTTAAGCTATGCCAGAAATGGTACCTACCTGTCGCCGTACACAACTCGTCTTTCATGCCCATCCAGGTTCGCCTCCTCAATCTTGTTCAGGTAAGCGTCTGTCCAGTAGAGGTGGCTGTTGCTGAGGTCAATGGCGAGACCGTTAGGCCACACCAGGTCTGTTGACACGATGACCCGGCGATCCGTTCCATCCATGGCGGCACGTTCTATGGCCGCAGGTTTGCCCCAGTCCGTCCAGAACATAAATCTAACAAAAACAGTCCATCTCTTCATTTGTCAATATGTTAAATATAAAACGCAGCTCAATCTTTTGTCTGTTTATTTACAATTGAATAAAATGAGATTAATGTACAATAGAATTGAATGAAAAACTTCATTGTCACTACCTTTGCATCTAAAGGTAGTGACTTAATAATCTTTTTACAAATATCTTTAACTATTGGAATGTACATTTTGGTCACCTCCATCTGCCCTATAATGTATAAACATACAACTTTTAAAAAACAATCTACATAGTGCATTGTGCTTGAAAAGTTGCTCGTCTTACCCTATTGATGCCTGGACCACGATAGCCCTTGGTTCCCGTAGCCCCGTGGTGATGAGAGCTTTACGGTCTGATCCGTCCAACTTACTGACTTCTATCACTCTCCGTCCCGCATCGGTCCAGTAGATGTTGGACGAAGCCCCGTCTACAGCTAATCCATCTGTGGAACATATTCGACAAGGCAGCTAATTACCACACATTGTTGACATTCTATACTAGTCTGTCTCTTAGAAACGACGTGTAAAATGTAGAAAATGTGGAAAACAGTAGTCACGTACCTGGTGTATCTATATCTGTCACCAGCACTGTGAACTCATCGCTACTGAAACTATATTGGCAGATGGTTCCTGCTCCTGGGTCTGTCCAGTACAGATGTGCGTCCTTGGGGTTGTAAGCAACAGCCACGGGAGACTCCAGACCGGGTATTGGCAAATCTGTAAAAAAATCATGATTTTGTTTGTTTTGTTTTCATTAAAAAAAGGTAATTGAAGCCAATTTTAGATGCTACTGGTAGAATAGATGCATTGTTGAGCAGACAGGTATCCTTTACTTACGGATACTGCCTAAGGCTTTTTTCTCAGATAAGAAATTGTATCGTATCAAAATCGTACGTGAACACTGTCCTTTCCTTTATGGTACGCATTTTCATAGGTTGCCTGGAAACAATTAAATTGTACATACCGACAAATGGAGAGGAACTATCCAACGACGCAGAAAGGAGTCTCGAGTCGTCAGCAATCAAAAGAACATCTCCACCTTGACAAAAAGACAATAGTTTTGATTAAAAAATCGTACAAGTAATCGTACATGTTGATCCTTGAGCAACCGGCTTTCAAAGCTAAATTATTATGATAATTTATTATACTAGTATCATGTCACTAACCCTCAACGCAGATGTTTTTATCCTCCTGAAATGTCTTTCCTGCTTCACAGATGCACGTTGCCGTCGTCTCAAACTGCCTCACACAAAGTCCGCTGCAATCAGGACACATTCCAGCTGAAAAAAGCATACGTTCAATCTTTCTCGACCCTGTTTCAGATAACCTTGCCTTATCTTAATGCAATAAACATAATTGCTTAATTGCTTGACTTTGGGGGGCTTGCTATATGGATATATGGCAATCACCTGAACGATTTTTCGAAGCATCGTCACTGGAGTCCACCGCAAGACTGTACGCCGTGCCGCCGATGTGTCGTGTTACCGCCTGCCGAGTCGTAATGTTCAGTTGTACAATCCTTCCTGCCTCGGAGAAGAAGAGCCATCCTTTGTAGGCCACAATGTCAAGTGGCTGAGACCCAGCACTCTCATAGATAATCTTAATCGGAAAAGGCAGAAAAATAAATGGCCGAGAATCATAGAAAATGTTGGACAATAGAAATTACAATAAGTACCAGCTCTAAAACTCACACGTATCGAGTCTCCCGGTCACACACTTACGCTTGACAAGGTGCGCATTTTGGATACGGAGCATACAGGATTATATCTTGCGGGGCGTGAAGGAGGCAGTTTATATCAGGGCCCATCAACCCCCTCTGAACCCTGACGTTGGGAGCTTTCCGTCGTTCCACCACATTTGATGAACTTCTGATTTTGGGAGAGTCAGCGAGTACATTATGCAGCTGAAGAAGGTTGACGAGATCGACCAACAATTTATGGTGAGTTTCTTTCTTGTGTTGGAACAAAGCTTGAACTATCTAACTATAATACTGGTTTGCTACAGATCATTGGTGTCTAGACAATACATCTGATTCAAGGTCAATTTGTGATCAACCCTCTAAACAACGATTACTCACGTGTCTGTCTTCTCCTGTCACTAGGCAGGACTCGACTGTACCCTTTGCTCCATCTACCCAGTATATTTTGTCTTTGGTTTCATCTACCGAGATTCCAGTCGGCAGGATGATGTCCGTGCCGACAATCGTGGTGCGGCTAGTGCCGACTGTAGTTACTTGTTCCACCGCTGGGTACTGGCCCCATTGTGTCCAGAACACATATCTGTGGTAATAATGACATAGTGCGTGGCCATACAAATGTATCAATTCCTGGTGTGACTCTTCTAAAATACTTCACTGAAGCCAAAAATTATGTATTTTGGCAGGAATACCGAAAACTAGTGGCGATTTTTAAGATCATGGCCTATGGGGTACGTACAATCTCTGGCCTTTAAGCAGACAAGAAAGCTTTTGAAAAAAGCTGGCCGGAGGCCAAAATGGGAATAGCTCCTTGGGTGGCATTGTCTCAAAGAAGTGGTCAGCATGCTGACTTGAATTGTAGCAATGCTAAAAAGTGTGAATGTAGATGCTTTCTGCTTATAACATTACTTGTGCCAATGATATTTAGATCTCTATATTAGGCCGATTTCTACTCTTTCCAGCCACCTCCAGAAGCCCAGTAGAGGCTATGACTTTTCCAAAAGCATATTCACACAAATAACTTATAATACCATTTTCCAGTATCTTTTTTGTGCAATTCATTTCTGGCATATGGCAAACTTAAGTAAGATGTTAACAATTATAAAAAAAGTGCTTTTACAAAAGCTGACGTTTGGTCGTGTGGTCTTTTTGAACAACAAAATCGTATGCAACAAATGCGTTTTTTCTTTGAAGTGATGATATGACCTTTAATTGAAATCTAGCTCCCCTACATATACATTTTGTGCGTTAGTATGAAGGGGTTTTTACTATTGGCATATAGAGAGTTTAAATATTTTATTTTGATAAATTACTGTACACATTTTCCACAATGATTTGAATACTCAAGTACACATAAAATCACTTTTAATTGGAATATACAGCTCCTGGCGAATTCTAATACAACAACATAAATATTACTTTCATTGAATAAAAAGGAATCAAGATATTACTACCGGTGAATTTTATGACTACAGACTGTCCTGGGTACTGAAATGACTATTCAGCTGAAAGGCTAAAATATTACATGGACGGTATTCTCCTTTCTGGAGCTCTAAACATCATAGGTACATAACACCCCTCGCCCCCCGACGTCTACCCACTGTCAACTCCGCGGCCAATGCCAATTTCTCAGAATTTTGGCAGAATTTTGTTCCGTGTGCTTCCCACAACGTCACTACTTTCTGGAGAATCCTCGCCGAGGAGAGGATAAATTCCCCTACAATTTCTAATATCAAGGTCCCCAAGCACGTATTTCAGCGTAAATCCGGACATTTCGCGACAACAATCAGAAATTTATCGCCGAAAAGACACTAGCGACGCGGAATCACGTGTTCGGCAACGCGGCTGTTTTCGCCCGAGAAATACCCCAATCCCGAATGTATCCGGGACCAGCACACAGGACATGTACTGTGATCCCGGATATATCCAAGACCCGCATTTACGCACAAACACACATACTAGTTATGATCCCTAGCGAGGATAGGCGGTACAAGTTGCAGGCTCATTAACATAATATATGGACAGACGAACAGTGCGAGTTATTTGCCAGTTTATGACTCGCATGAGCGACATTTTAACGTGAAATCGTATTGTGAATGTATCCTTTGTCAGACGTATTGCCATGGCATAGGCCTAAACGGTTTCTGAACTGGGAACCGTGTAAGACTACCCAACCCGCCCACCGAGTCATGGCATTGCATGGCATTGCATTGCCATTGTAGGAATTGCGCAACTTGCGGTTGGGAATTGCGTAACTTCGGTCGCCGTACCAAGCGACGTACCATCCACCAAGCACCCTTCCCGTCAGTAAGCCGGAGGCCTTGCGGCCTCTGGCAAAAGATGTGACTGACCTTGCATTGCATTGCATTGACAAAAAAAGTGAACAAATTAAAGAAAGCAACGTTGATAAATATCTCAAATTAGATTAGATATGATGAACAAAGTGAATACAAGCATGCAATTGGATATAATTGATACATTCGCTATACATAACACACTTTTGGGCAAAAATTTCGTGAAATACTGTAATGCCGCAAATCAGGCCGGTCCATTGGAATTCGTCGAATACCAGCTGTCCGCCATGTTGTTTGCATTGTTTATCCCCGCTCAACAACGCCTCCCTTCTGTATGCAACAAACTGCAACTGTCTCTAGAGTTGTATAATTGTGAGCCTTTTACCCATGGACCACAAATTCTGTCATCTGTACACCATACTTTACATCTAGCCACAAAAGGCCAGCATTTTTCGCTGACTTTTGCTTTATTTTTTCAATTTGAACCAATGTCATAAACACAGGAAACGTAACGGCCATAGAAGGTATCGGATATACATGTAGTAGGTACCATATGGTTAAATCTACACATATCAGCATTGCACACTGCTATTTTGAATCTAATTCTCCATTGCAGAAACATCGATGTGTTTAATATATAATTAATATAGATAACAATTATATCTGAACCACGACGTATGTTGATTATATTGTCTAATTGTCACGGCAGCTACATATACTATGTCAGCCGACGGTCAGGTAAAATCGTCTTGTTCATGCATGCAAAGTCAACCCTTTTTACTTAACAAATATTTTACTGTGTGCTTATGTGTACAAAACACGTAGTTTATTAAATAAGTTAACACCAGAATGGCGTTCAGTAACAACACCCAACAAGCAACAACACCCTCTAAAAGCCTCCGTGCCACATTGCTACCTCGTCGTTTCATAGCAAAACATTCACAGAAACATGTACACTGCCTCGTATAATATTTCTGGTAATTTCAGAAATGGTATTTCATCAATGCACTGTGCCCTTGTTCAAGATACCCTAGACATTACAGACGATTATTGTACTACTTACCCAAGGCGCTTGTGCAGGGCGATTCCGCGGGGTTCTTCCACGCCAGAGAAGGCTAGTACGCTTGTTTTACCGGTCGACACGTCTGCTACTGTCACTCGGTTATTCTTGTCGTCGGTAAGGAACAAGCTGCCAAACTGTGCGTCGTACGAAATACCGTAAGTCTTGAATCCTTCAGCAACTGTTTCTGTGGAGTTCACACCGGCAGTGCTCCCACGAAAAATCATACCAGAGTCGAATTCAGCCCAAAGTAAGCGGTTCACAGAAACGTCGATGGCAAACACAAACGAACTGTTCGCGATCAGGCACTGTTCCTGTTCTTCATTGAAACGCTCTATGTCCAGTACACAGACGTGGGTACCGTTAGAGAAATTTAACGACAAACCAAGCACACCAAACAAGCTTACCTCTAGAAGCAAGCAACACAGAATCCCTTTCCAACAGGAATCCATAATGTCGATGCTACCCTTGCAGCGGTCGGTAGAAAACACAGGGCCCCGGTGCTGGGGCAGGTGCATGAAAACACATTAGAGTCTTCCAACCTGGTGACTGTTTTCGATGTACGAACTAAATTGAGAATTGAACAGACAAAAACCCTCCCTTGTCCTGCACTGCCACATTTTGAGCAACATGGGTGTTTACGTCCTCGTTTGTCACAACATTGCCAATGTTTTACAAGACAGCCTTTTGTCTGCGAGAATGGGGATTCACCACGATATCTAGGCAAGGAGGTTCCGTCCAACGTCCAAATAGTTGATATCAGTTCTCTTGATATAGCAATATGTTCTTGCTACCTTCTGACTTTTGACGTCCATGTATAACCTGTGGGAACCAAGGGGGCTTCCGAGACAAACATTTCTCAATCGGTGAAACATTTCTTGCTGCGTGTGCAAACCCTGCCCCGGTTACAAGGCGCCCCATGTCTCCATGGCAGCCCTCCGGTGGATAGAATTTCTGAGAAGATACGCGACACTGGACACGGTAGGGGGGATTTTGTGTCAGTTACCAAGCACCTGTCAAGGGCTTCAGTGCTCCTTGGCACTCGTCCAGCCATGCAGACCGCCCCGCGCCGGTGTCACCCCAGGTCCAGTTTACACGTCGTGCAAAACTTTTGAGGAAGTAAGATCAGGTGCTGGCGAGGTGAAATCTCGGACCTAACTTACCTGACTTAGCGCTCTCAGCACGTCAAGACACGATGAGTCTCACCACCCTTGTACTTCTTCTATTGTGCCTTCTTCCTTCGTCTATGGCCGCGTAAGTACGCTATATTGCTGGTTACACAAAGATTTTGTGGAGAAATGAGCTGTGATAATTTTTACCATAGTTGACACCCATACAACATGGATAGCGTTGATCGAGACTTCAATAACAGATAATCCATAGTTTTCTCAACAGTACACCACAACTCTTTCTGGACTTCTTGAGATCACAACATTCTATAACAATTCGTTTTCAATATTTACAACTAGAAATTACATGAACTCATCTACGTAATTTGTTTTTGATCACAACAGTCGGTAATCGGTCAAATATATTCAAATGACCTGCTTGTATGAGTTTGTGAAAGTTACGTGGGGCAATATGAAGACGTATCTTTGCTCGTGTAACACATTGCAGAGACATTGTGAATAATACAGAGATGTCTTTTAATACAAAGTTTGATTTTTTAACCCTAACAGGCGGTGTTCGGTACAGCGATCCCGTAGGGTGACCACTCAGGAGTCCTACGAAGTTAGAACCAGTCAAAAATACTATACTAGCTGTGGCTTTTGGGGATTAAGCCGTTGTTCACGTCACAGGTATGTGGAAGTTAATGTAAAGATATATTTACACGAACGATATCCTTAACTGTGAAGTCAAGTCTATCACAGATTTAGTAAAATATCGGTAGCTATTCTATATAACAATAAATAATATTGCACAATGTAGTTTTGGTGGCTTTCCCACTGTTTGTACGAAATGCCATTTTATGGTGTGGTGTGGTGAAACACATTGTGTTCTCTCATGTTTCTTCTCCTCCTCCATTTTTCAGCCGAATGACCTGAAATTTCGCATGGGGGTAGACTGGGCAGATACCACCAGACCCATTTTTTCATTCTCTAAAAACAGACCTTTGAAATTGTTTCATTTGTTGTTTTTTTTTTGTCATTTTCCGACAAAATATGTACATATGGGGTCAAAATCATCTGAAATTTGGTATGGGTTTTATGCTTTATATATCTAATAACAATACTTCATTATAATGTTTGACACATCCTCCCTTAAACTTATATAATTTGGGACTTTTTTACTGTTTTCAGGTCACAATTTACAGTATAGTGGGGGGAGGGGAGTTATCAGAATGACATGCAGAGGGCCGGGGGTTAACTGGTTAACTGCATTAACAAATGCAGCAAGCCATACCATATTGACAGTATTGACCTAATTTTGTAGGTTTTGTCAAACTTTCCTGCTCCAGCATTGGAATGAGGGGCATAAACGATTTTTATACAACTGTTGAATTCTTAGTTATCTGCCACTTTATACTATAGTTATATCAATGTAAAGCATTGTTTTCCCTCGTGTTTCTCCTTTTTTCTCTACCATGTCGTAAAATGGATTCAAATTTGGGGCCAAATGACCTGGCTGACATTTGCAGAAGGCGTTGATAGATTCCATTGCTGCATGAAGGTATAGACTGTTGGAATACTTCACATTTTGGGCAGGGGCGATTTAAAAACAATCTATTTGTGCGGGAGGGGGGCAGGTTCATTTTTGGTACGGGGGATATGTGTTGAAGCCATCTGCTGCATTTGCTCCAAAGCAAATGTTCGCCTTTCGAGTATCAGTTTGCAACAGAGGTTTTTTTTTCTAATTTTGGCATGTAAGTTAATGTACCATAGTGATTAGATTTCTACTTAACGCCAAAATCAAAACAAAAAAAACTGTTAGTACTCAATCAACTGGATATGATACTCAAAAATCAAAATTCATATCCATTTGGGTGAGTAACTGTTTTTGTTATGTCTTATAGCTTGGATGTCTAACCTTCACCGACTTACTTTTATTTTGCTTTATCTGGCCACTTCTCCCTGTATTTAAATACATGTATAAAGTAGGTGCACGTGCTAATTATATGTGTGCATTAGGAGAGTAAGCACGACAACGTGCTGTATATTTCAGGGATGTTTCCCGAACAGGCTACCGACCCCGATACAACACTATCTACTACACAGATTATGAATGTTGTCCAGGCTGGACTGGGTCCAACTGTAACACAGGTATGGTCTATAGTACTGAGATAATTAAAAACTTGAATGCTAACTAAAGGTATCATACCATGTTTGTTGCTTGTTCGTTTCCTTTTTATTATAATAATCTGGCCCTCAGTGCTTACCAACTTGAATGTTGTTTTCGGTCAGTTTTAATCGAACTAAACAGAGTGCAAATACTCTCAAAAGTTGAACCTATGCAAGGATACCATTATGAACATATAACAGTATGGCCAGGAAGGTAACACTAACACCTTGGCAGGAAACGGGTTGGGATGGGCGTAATGGGTTAAGTATTACCGCCATGTCCGGCTGATTAGAAGTTTAATACTGATGCTATACAACACTTCGTTTGACGTAATACGCAATTAGGCTTTCTTTCTGTAATATTGAAATATTGATTTTTTAGTATTACTACCACTTCAGCCAATTAAGTTTAGCTATCTGAATTATCAATATGCTACAAGCTTGATTTACATTGAAACGTCATGCTGTTGCGTCATGTTTTCTTTTTTTTTACCTTGAACATATTTTTTTCTCAATCGTAATTCATTTTAACAGCTGTATGCAGCAGCGGCTGTTACAACGGTGCATGTACAGCCCCAGGTGTATGCTCCTGTAACACGGGATGGCGGGGGCATACCTGCAGCACAGGTAAAAATTTATTAAAATCTATCTGTCTGACAATGTATTCTAACTTTGAATTTAAAATTTAGTATGGTCTAATGACCAATGTGTCGTATTAGTTCCTAACATTGCCAGCAGTTATAATCTTGTTGTGTGTGTTTTAGTACCATGCCTATGTCTAAGAGTAACTTCTAAAACTGTATAGGTCATATTTTGATCAGTAATTATAATATCTGTTGCAACTTTTGTAGAGTCAAACTAGTTACTAATGGGTATATTTCTTTTTTTATTCATCGACCTCGTATCTTGGTAATATTGGTGCACTTGTAGCCTTTTTGTCTATTGCTGTCAAATAAACTACCATAATTTTCTATATACACGTATAACATATAGATACAAACGAGTGTTCGAGGGGCAATGGCGGCTGCAGTCACTACTGTGTGAACACACACGGAAGCTACCGCTGCACTTGTCGTACGGGATACCATCTGTCAGGAAGGCACTCATGCTATGGTACGATATTGTCTTTGCTACTTTAAGATACTGCATCTTGTACTCTTTGTTTTATAGGCATGACTGGTTCTGGTTCATTTTCTAGATTGTAGTGTTTCATTCCCCTACGTAATACAAGTTATTAGTGAACTTTCGACCACATGAAAATATGATGGTAACCATTGTAACTCAGTAGTTTTGAAATATTGGTCTTAAGTCATATTCATACCACCGCAGATATAAACGAATGTAACAGTGGCAACGGGGGCTGTGATCATCAGTGCCATGATACGTCAGGATCTTTCTACTGCACATGCAACACCGGGTATTCCCTGTATGGGGCCACAAGATGTATCGGTACGTTTCCTGGCCAATTTACCTCTTTCTTTCCTGCCTGGCAAATGGCAGAATTCTAAATGAGTTTTCTTAAATGTTGTTTTATTAGGGCTTGGAGGCATAATGTGGGCCATTCTTACTTAAAATCCTCATATTGCGAGTAAAGATGATTGCCAAAAATTTTTTTTGGTACAACAACTAATTTAATAATTTCCCTTTCTCTCGCGACAATACTTTGAATCTTATAACTAAGCATTCTCCTTCATTCTCCTTCTGTATTCTTCCACTGATTTACATCTTCCCTGCCTATTCCAATTTCAACCTTTGTCTTGGTAACGCCATATTGCATTCCTATGCCCAAATTCACTTACTTCTTATGACATTGTATTAGTAACAGTATATCTTATATGTGCAGACGTGGATGAGTGCTTGGTGGATACAGACGGGTGCTCCCACATCTGTGACAACACGGCAGGCAGTTACACGTGCCACTGCCGTCCCGGGTACGCCCTACAGGCGGACAGACACTCCTGCGGGGACGTGGACGAATGTTCCGCCAACAATGGAGGCTGTGAGCACACCTGTAGTAACAGCGCGGGGAGCTACAGGTGTGACTGCGACATCGGATTCCGACTGAACTCAAACGACCATTCCTGCGACGGTAAATCCACTATATCATGTCCAACAACTTTGTCAAAACAGCTCATATCGCGTTGACAAATGTCGTAGTAGAGGTCACTTTTTTTACAGCCAAATCGTGATTACTCTCTTGATCAGCATGCCGAATTGCGGAAAAAGGGGTTTTATTTGTTTTATCTGTTTGTTTCAACAGGATATTTTGAAGCTTAAAATGCCAATAATGTAGGAATAAACACTAATTATGTATTCTAATTTGTATCCATTTTTAGATATCGACGAATGCGCGGAAAACATCAATGGCTGTGACCATATCTGTACCAACACCCGGGGCAGCTACGTCTGCACCTGCCGACCGGGATACTCGTTAATGTCTGACGGACGCTTGTGTCAAGGTATCGAATCGGATGCAAATTACATTCAATTTGCCTTGTTAGACGTTTTGGTTGACAATATAATTTTCATATCCTTTTTGAAAAACATATACGGAACCTTTTTCGGCATATGTAAACCTTACGGCTTACATCTCTTCACAGACATAAACGAATGCGAACCTGGCGGGTTTCATGCATGTGCCCATAACTGCCACAACGAGGTGGGAAGTTACACCTGTTCCTGCCATGTGGGCTATAGACTGGCGACAGACGACCGAGGATGTGACGGTAAGCACACCGCATCATCCAACCTTCATTATATAAGCAATGATATATTTTTTTTTATTACGTGTTGGAATTAAAAATAAAAAATAAAAAATTATATAAGCAATGAAAGCTTCTTGGTTGATATCCCTAAAAAATCATAAGGTTGGTGAATGGTTGAATATCAAAGTTTTACTTTATTCACGATCATTTCCGACGCTTCGACGACCGTCCGTCATCTTCATCAGGAATAAAACGAAGTGGAATGTCTTACTTTAAGACAAACATTTGTTTTTTGTTAAAATTGTGATGGTATTCTTATGACATGTGTTCCCATCAAACAAAGATATTGACGAGTGTGATGAGCAGTCATCAGGATGTGAGCACACCTGTTACAACTCTGTCGGCAGTTACCACTGTGGCTGTCATGTCGGGTGGCACCTCGCATGGGACCAGCACACATGTCTAGGTCAGATCTTTTTTTTTTAACTTAGGCCATGTTGATTTGATTATATGGATGACATCCTCCGGGAGCCCCAAAACTGATGCGCGCGTGCGAATAAAAAAAGTTTTGCAAAAAAAAAAGTTCTTTTCATTATGAAATCTACGTGGTCATGAGGGCTGAGCAAATGGCACAGAATATGGTTTGGCGAATAATCTAGTCTTAAAGTTAATTTCTTTCGGCTAAAAAAACTGCCTCTTATACTTAAGTCATGTATAGCTCAAATCTAGATACATTTTTCATTAGGCAATCCATGTGTAGACATCGGGATTCCACGGAATGGAGAACGAACCTGCACGGGTTTTGTCACAAACGAGACGTGTCTGTTCGAGTGTCACCCCGGGTACCACATGACCGGGTCGGCCGAACGACGCTGCCTGCCTTCGGCACAATGGACGGGGGAGCAGCCGCAATGCCCGCGTAAGTAATTTAAGATTTGTTCGTGCTCGCTTGAGTGTGTATGAGTGTGCATGTGTGTGAGTGTTGTGTATGTGTTCGAGTGTGCGTTATATTTATGTGTGTGTGTGTGCGTGTGTGTGTATGTGTGTGTACCTGTGTGTGTCATTGTCGCGTGTGTGTATGCGTGTTTGTGTGTAGGTGATTGAGGGTGTTTAATTGAGTTAGTGTTTATGTGTGTGTATGTGATTGAGCGTGTGTGTGATTTAGTGAGTGTTTATGTGTGTGTATTTGTGTGTCACTGAGTGGGTGTTTCATGTGTGTCTGTGTGTGAAAAAGTGTGTGTTGTATGTGTGTGTGTGTGTGTTGTGTGACCATAGACGCATTAAGAAAGAGCAGCAGGTAGACATTAGCTTTACATAATAACTGTTTCTTTCAGCTAAGTTGTGCGAAAGGCTACAACCTCCAGAGAACGGGTACATCAGAATGCCGTGCCGGAAGGAGTACACGTCGCGATGCATCATGGGATGCAACAATGGGTTCTACCAGTCCCATGGAGATGGCGATAACAAAAACTGCGTGTTACAAGGTAGCGAGGTGGGGTGGAGTGACAATGCCTTCAATTGTTCACGTAAGTAAAAATTGATGATTTCAATCATTACATATGCACAGCAATATATAGTAAAAAATCAGGGAAACTTATATATATTTACACATTATGCACATTGTACAACTTATGACAGTAGCAGTTTAATGTCTTGTGACCAGTATTTGCTTGTTAAACCTATATTATGTATGATTAGGATGACACAAAAGGTTAAAGTTCTGGTCATTCTTTTTACAAAGTTTAATCAACCATGTAAATACGAGTCATTTAGAAAGTGATCCTGCCAAAAATATGACTCCTTACAAGTTCAAAAGCTGTCCGCAAGGTTTGTTTACATTCTGGTATTTTGTAGTGTTGCCACAAAATCAGTGCTCCTCGTGTGGGCTGTTTTAGCCCCAACCATAAATGTCAAAAACGTAAGATGATTATTGCACAAATATGCTGGACGTAAAAAGTGGACTAACACTAATACGCAATTCAGATATTTACATTTTTGATGCAATAACATAATGGCATAATGACTGTGTTATTCTGGACAGGAATCACAGCCTGTGAACCAAACCCGTGTCTCCATGAAGGACGATGCACCCCGATAGACTCCGTTCAATATTCCTGTGATTGTACAGACACTGGGTACAAGGGTGACAGATGTCAAACCGGATTCATAACATTTCCAAAAGAGGGGTACCCAATTCTGTTAACGCACGTATGGTCTCAAGAGTTTGTGATTCGTGCTAAACCAACCAAAGAACTGATCTTGTCTCTACGTGGACATGGTTTGGAGTTCGAGCCAGCGACAGTAGTCTTCTCGTATCCAGATTCTACAGCAGAATTTAGGGTAAAGGGGAGGGTGCCCGGCTTTATACCGATACAGTACAGCATTTCAGGTCAAAGTGCAGCAGAATTTGAGGTACCAGACATCGACATTTTACCAGTGAACAATCGCGAGCACCCTTTCAGATCCCGACTGTCTCATCAATACGCAACCGGTGACGACATCCCTCTTGTTGCAGGTTGTAACGAGTTAGAGCTGGTAAATGCCCCATGTCAAAACGTCAGCTTACTATCCACATCCCCTTGGCATGAGGACCGCTTTGACGTCTTTCATAGGTTTTCCACTGGCCTTATACATGTAAAAACAAATGGCATCACCCTGCCGTTTTCACTGACTGGCACTATGATTCAAACGGTTCCAACAATAACGTCATTGCCTCTGGAAAAACATTTATTCACATACGTAGACAACCATTCAATGGATGAGGATTCTGGCACCTGCCGTGAGTTCCCTCCCGTACTTCTAAAAAGACTGTCAGAAACGTCCGCGTTCTTCAACTCATACGTACGGTCCGTAAACAGTCTCCTTCCAGGTTGGTTTCACCTTGTGTCCAGTTCAGAGCCACAGCAGTGGCTGATCAGTAGCGTTTCTGATTTAGTGTCTGCCAATTCCATTGCAATAATGTCTTGTGGGACCCTCCCCTTTTCACATGGCAGTCTTGTACATGTATTACGTAGCCCTTCTAATGTCATATTCAATGTCCTTGGAGAGCACAAGACGACATATGCTGTTGACGGCAACATTTGTCTCGCTGTCGATGCATGCTATAATTCATTTGCAGTCACATTCCCACTGTCCAGTGGATATGGCATCATCCAAACGCTTTCTAGAAAACTTGGTCTGTCTAAATGGGAATTTTTCCTTAGAGGGTTTGGCATGTCACCCCCTTTTAGTCTGTACAATCCGGAATTTGACGTGGTATTCTGGGATGACCATGGAACCTCTCGACAGAGGTCTGCATCAGGGGACATCTGGCTAGATTCCAGTTTTCAGTTTACTGTGACATCAGAGAACAAGGCAGCAACACTAAACGTACACGTCGACGGCAATCTGTTCATTCGGTCAGCAGGAATAGAACAGGTAAATCGTGTGAAAAACTTCAAGTATTAATTGCCAGTTTAGAAGTTGTACCCCAATTTATGTCTCCACACAACATTAAAGACGTAACACGTGGTAAAGATAATGCCTCTTGTACATTTGTATGCTTGATAAGCAATGTTGAACATTATCGAGGTTAAACTTGTAATATCTGTATTTGTAAAGCCGATATAACGGCCCTTCGACGTAACACACCAGCTTCGCAGGCACGAGGCGGGGTGGCAGGTGGATACATTACACCGAATGACTTGTTACACCTAACCCTTGAACATCTATCTCTAAACATTGTTTAAAGCTATCTAATTATAATGCCCCACTGCAATTGGTGACAGCGAGTTCCACTCTGCGATAGTTCTAAGAAAGAATGGATTTTTGAACACATCAATCCTTGGTTGATAACTCTGGTACTTGTTTACTTATAAAAAAAGTAACGTCGTTGTTCTCTTCGTTTTTACAGATCTTTAGTCATTTCCTGTCAAAAGGGTTCCTGGCTACAGGAAAACCACACATTACAATGAATCTTGGAATAGACTACAAGGAAACGACAACGAATTTCACCTTCCCGAATGAAGAAACATCGCTCTACATTTCTCAAGAAGGTACGTAAGACTTGTGCACTGCATTTACTGGTAGGGCGTGACCAGCATGCAAACACTTCTCCCGAAACATTGTATGCTGAGACACTTGATACCACAAATATTTACTTTAGAAAGACAGACACGCGCTAGAGAATTGTCAAAGCACGAAACCACGGAGCCACTAATGTTGTCCTTTTAAGATTGTTTTTTTGTCACGGCTTTCAGGCTATTCACTTAAATTCAAGGTGATTAATTTCTTTTTCTTGTGACAATTTTGTATGTTTAAACTGACGAACGTCAAAGCCTTACTGTGGTAAACAACTATATATAACATGGCGTATGCTTTCTGCACATTACTAACTTATTCTCACCGTTTCATGATATTATTGAAGTCAGATTTCTACAGATGAAAGCTTAGGTTGATTGGGTATACTTAACACACTTGCAGGTTCCAAAAACAGTTTTGCAAAGGTTCAATTCCAGCGGGTGACCAGTGAAAGCCCGTTCGATGACACGCCGCTGAAGAGTGTCTTCGCCATTAATGACAATACAGACCTGATGGGTTGCATCAAACTGTTACACAAAAATCAACCCATTAAAGAAAACCCTGTGTTACTAGAAAAGCTGCAAAGTCTTAATGAGACTGCTAGTAGGGCCCTCCACGTTGTATCCACTATGGAAGGGAAAACCTCCTCGGATCAAATCAGCAGCCTAGGAAGGAGAATTACAACATATCAAACAACCCTTCAGAACAGCGTCGATTCCGTTGGTTCTGGCACCAATACAACAGACATCGTTGACGCATTGTCCGCGCTGCAGATTGAATATTGGCCACTTTCTAGAATGTTAACGAAAACAGCTGATACGCTCAGTCACGGTGGCCATACAATTGCAAAAAACGACGCAAATACAGTCTACGGTATAGTGTCAGAGTTTGCACAGTCTCATGACACAATTATGCAAATCATGCTGAACGCAACTTCCCAAGTACAGCTCACAGAGTTTTGCTTAACATTTCGCGCCACGGTCTGTCAGTACAGCCTATGTTTTGGTCATTCAGATGTAGAACTAACCGTGAAAGAAGATTCGTGGATACTCGGAGGAATAACTTCTCCTACCGAAACCTTACGTTTTGATCAGTATCTGACGTTCCGTGAAGGTAACAAAGTAACATGGAAACTGGCGGGCGAAAAAATCTCCACAAGTGTGTCAGTAGATTTTCAAATCTTTGGAGAAACAAAAACACTGACGCTTTCGACCGAAGATACAATTGCTCATATACAGGGCAGTATTGTTCTGAGCCAGATTCCCATCTATTTAGTTGGACATTGTAACATACATGTAGACACTGGAAGCACCTTACGGTGGAATATCACAATTTTATTTCTTCACCACTCAGACGGCCTTCCACGTCTTGTGAGAGATCGGCTGGAGACGTATCTCTCCGACATTTTGACTAAATCAGATAATCGTTATGAGCTGGCACAAAAGTCGGTAGAAAGCCTTGAAAACCTTTTCTCTCAGGCAAATGCAGACTTCAACAATTCGAATCAAAGCCTAGAAAGCATCGAGCAAGAGTATGCTACGGCTTTGTCCGAATTAGAAGACAGTGAAAACGAGCTCCAGCAACTTGAGCAGGAGTTTGAAAGTGACAAAAATAATATACAGAACCACCTGAATGCACTTGACGCCCTATGTGAACTGCAAACCTGCCCTGTTGTACAAACACCAGGTGTAAAGTGTAGTGCATGTACAAGGCTTTATACCCGTAAAATACCAGAGAGATGCTGCACACCTTGTTACAAAACTCGACGAGTAATTGAACAGTACGAGTGCCAGACGACGTGTTTTGATTGGAGCGAAACATGTACAGTGACACATTATTGCCGATGCAGTTTTTTGTGGATCACTGGGTGCAGCTTTGGAGACATAGTGAAATGTACAGCCCAAACTGACTTTTACCCCTGCAGTGAGAACTGTAGCAAATCTGTCACCTACTACGACGAAACAGAATGCTGTAAAACGTGCTATCAAACTGAAACAGGATACGTTCAGACAGAATGCTGCGAAGAAGTCCCTAACTTGACAGTAACACAAGATCCAACATGCCTCAGTGAGAATGAAGCCTGTAGATCAGTTCGAAGTACGGTCTTTTCTCGCTATGAACACTCTTGGGGCGATGTGACGACAAAGCTTGCTAGTCTACAGTCAGCAAGATCGCGACGAAACACGAATCAGATAAACCTCGAAAACCTTCGTGTTCAATTAGATGCACAGCGTCTACATGCCAAAGAACGTGAGGCACTATCCGAGCGTTATCGTCTGTCCCTGTCTGAAGCAAAGCTGGTCCTTACGTCTGTAAAGACCGCATTAGGTGACTCTTTCAAACTCCGCGGCCTATTTAACGGTACAGACATGGCAGGTCTGCAAATAGTAAACGTGTCATCAACTATGACGCTAACAAGCAACACATCCAAAATTATACCCTTAAAGGTACTTGTTCAGGTTAATTCTCGTCTGCATGAAGTTGGAATGGTTCTTGACCTTGACTCCATTGAAACATCACTTGCTAATGGAGTCGAGAAGATAGGAAGGACCATTTTTGGCAACATCGATGCAGCACTCCACGCGGTCTCTACGTTTTCCGACACAGAAGGAAGAAGACGGAAGCGTGCTACTACAGAAACCACGGACCTTACCACTGACTCATGTCACACATTCAATGAGATTTCTACATACCTCACTGAGATAGTCACCCTAATTCAGGAGTTTGAGAGGGAACAGCTTCGCATGAAACTCTTGTTTATGGAAACTGAACAACACTTACTCGCTTTAAAACAGAACGTCACCTTATATACGAGACTGCGGAAGAGTGCATACAACAAAACAATTCTAGTAGATTATTTCAACATAACCAGTGATTCTGACAAAGACATTCAGAATATCAGCCAAGAAGCACAAGCAACTCTCAAGTTGATTGAGACAATTTCATTTATCAATCGGAACAATGAAGACACATCAACGGGGACTGCGGCCGCAAGCCGTTTATACGTGGCATACGAAGAGGTAACACGTAACGCCTCCTATTTCGACGTCTGTTTTGGCTTTCGCGACTGCATACTTCAGGTTTTAGAGGACTACTACAACCTTCTCTATCCTACAGAAGAACCTGAAGTCATCGCTATGGAGAGCAACATTCTGGAGGTTAGGGATAGTCTTGAAGTTTTGTTAAACGACACAAGTTTGAACAGAAGTAACATCTATTGGAACCTACAAAATCTCATGACATGTATCAACGCCACAAGCGATGGAAACTGGCTCTGTGGCACGGCTCCAAATATCCAACTACAACCATCGGTAACAAACAAAGTACTGCAGGGCAATGACCTGACATTGGAATGTAATGCTACCGGAGAGCCGGACCCTAAATATGAATGGATCAAAGACAGTAGAATAAAACTTGGCAATTCCACGGAACTGATGTTGAAAAACGTGAAGGAGGAAGCAAGAGGAGAATACGTTTGCATAGCTTCCAACAGGTTTGGGTCTTCATCAACCGTGCCTATCCAAGTGGACGTCACATCTAAACCGCAGCTCACTCAACACCCATTGTCTCAGGAACTCGCTCTGGGCAGTGAAGTGGGAACCACAATGAACTGCAGTGCAGCAGGTGAGTTATATTGCTCTTAGCCTTTAGTCCTTACATTATACATTGTACTTCTGTGATGATAATCTACCGTAGACAAACAGAAGTTTGGCAACAAAAACTTTGTTTCTTTTCTTTAAACAGAGGTTTTAAACATTTTTCAACTTTAAAGAGCAAAATCTGAACCTTAACGGTAAAAGCATTTGATGGTATTTTCTTTAATTTTCATACCATTTTGGCATAGCTTTAAAATAACGTCTGTAAACAACGCTTAAGTTTTTCTTACAAATGAGGCTATTTGCCACATTGTGTCAACAGGTACGCCAACACCCTTGATTCGCTGGTTCTTCCGAAAAAATACATTGTCAAATTGGGATCAGGTCAACAACGGGACAGCATCAGACTACATCCTGATAATCCACCCGACATGGCAAGACGAAGGGTGGTACGCCTGCCGGGCAGAAAACGAACACGGACAAACTATGTCAGAGCCAGCCTTTCTCATGATACTGGGTGTCACGGTGGCAGTGCCTACGGTAAACATAACCTTTCAACTCACTGACAAACACAAAGAGAGTGTTGACATCGATACGCCGCTGCCTGGGGTCAAGCATGATGACCTCACCTTTTCAACTCAGATACCATCTACCGTAACAGTGGCACACGGTAGATTGAATGAAAGCTTGTCTACCACTCAGCCAGAGATAAACATTACCTCCGCGCCAGATGTCAATGCTGGATACGGTGTTGATTTTGAGAGAATGGCGAGCATCCTAGAAGATATAACTGGTCTCGGCAGTGTCGCAAAAGTGTTTCTAATGAAAGAAGTATTTGATACTAGATATGAACGACGTCTTCAGATAACAATAAATGGCAGAAACCTGACCAACGGAACAGATTATTTATATCTGTACCCTCATTACGCAAAGAAAATGACATTTGAACTGAACGAATTCCAAAGTAGGATATCCGAGCTTGAACAGGCGACAGAAGTAGGCAATATTACTGCATTGTATGGTGGTCAGAACATCAACCTTGACCCCAGCGTATTTGAAGTGTTATATACAGAATTCCTGTGTCCAAGTGGGCAAGGGGTTGACGAAAACGGCTATATCTGCGGTGAGTAGTCACAAAATACCCTCCACTTTGTCTTATTTCTGCAATTTTAACGGCTCTTAATTTGTAGACTAAACCGTTTATTCATCCATTCACTTATCTACATACATTGTCATTGGTGCTCAGTCTCTGGTTATACTGAATAAAACCCGTTCAAACACTGTCCCTGCAGTGAACTGCCCACCAGGAAAGTACAGGGGTCGCAGCGATCTCTTCTGGTCACCAGAGTGCAGACCATGTCCGAAGGGGTTCTACCAGGATCAACAAGGCCAGGAGACATGTGAACCATGTCCAGAAGGAACTACGACTTATTCAACGGGGACTAGATCGTCTACGTTATGCTACGGTACGAATAGAAAATATTTTTGTATCCATCTGCAACGTTTCCTAATGAAAGCAATCATATACACAAGTAATGGACCTGTGACCATAAACAACATTGCGGTCTTATTTTGACAAATGAACGAGGAGATGTTTCCAAATAATATGCAGAGTTCCACATTGCAATTTTGTGTCAGACATCATCAGTGCTGCCAAACAGTATCATAATTTGCCCCTTGAACATTTAAAAGTGAAATTTAAATCGGCATACCATTTTTGCGCAGTTTAAGTCATATACATTTTTATGATTGACAGTGGCTGGTGTGTTTAGGGCGGTTATACCGGCTATGCACGTCAGATAGAGAAATAAAGAGTAGTATAGTTGTAGCAGATATCATAATGCATTGCAATTGCACGTTAAATGATCATTTTAATGCATCTTCATAGAGCCCTGCTCACCTGGACATTTTTCTGACAATGGTATCATGAGTCAGAACTGCAGCTCCTGTCCAGAAGACACGTATCAAGTACACTGGGAACAGACCTCATGCACCGAGTGTCCACCGGGAAGGGGCACGCGTCTTCAGGGTGCGACGTCTCCGGATCTCTGTGAAGGTAGTCGACAAATGATTATTCAAGATTCCTTCTTTTCATTTCTGACTGGATTTCTGATAAACGCTCTATTTAATAACAAGGACAGAAGTATTTCATACTTTTCTTAGATGTAAGTAAGGTGTTATCTTAAGGCATAAAATGACATGGTTTCTAACATCACATCTCGTCAAATATAACATCTGTTGTATTCCAGTTAAATGCAATCAGGGCCAATTCTCCGAGACTGGATTCGAGCCGTGTACCCTTTGTCCCAAAGGATCCTTTCAAAACAGGACAGGACAGACAACCTGTTTGGACTGTAATGCCTCATTGACCACAACTAGTAGCGGGTCTACTTCATCCAAGCAATGCAGAGGTATGTCTTAAGAAAAACGTGATTATTCGCCTAAACTCTTGTTTCTTGGGACTTGACTTACTATGAAAACATTTAAAGTACAAATGAACTGTACAAATAAAAACATGTTAGAAAGCTGAACTAAAATTGATTAAAATGGCGTTTTCCATCCACAGAGCCTTGCCACGCGGGATACTACTTCTTTGCGAGCGGTACGTCTGATGAGGGGGAGTGCTCTCCCTGTCCTAAGGGATACTTCCTACCCCGGCCCCGGGACCCACGAGAAGAAATGAGGAAGTGTATGAAATGTCCTTTTGGTCAAACAACATCTAGTGTTGGGGCAACATCCTCTGACGACTGTGGAAGTACGTTTTAAAAGCCATTATTTCACTTTAGTGTCTATATCACAAGGGGAATTTTGCCTGTAGAATGGCAAAAATGTCATTACGTCCAATACGTTGTCAGCAATAAGAAGGTTGGGTGTTGAGTTTTTCACATGTTGTGTACAGTGTGAACGATCATAAATCCTGTGTATGTATTGTGTGACACAAATTTGTACCTATCACCATTGGATAATTACCTCACCTCACCATTGCATGATAAAATGTTTACAAATACATAATATTTGGTGTATTCATTCAAGAAATTAGCAGAAGAACATGCCTTTTAGCTATAGGCAAATGTTGTCATGTTCAATTATATAGTGTCAGTTGATTCATGCTCTAAAAGGAAACATTTATCATCCTACAGTGAGCTGCAGACCAGGCTCGTACTCGGACTCTGGCCTTCTGCCCTGCACTCCTTGTACGAATGGAACCTACCAGCCAGAGGAAGGGATGAAACAGTGCATGACGTGTCCAAACGGGACGAAAACAGAGACTGAAGGTTCAACGCAGTGTAAAGGTATGTTTACCGAACACACACGTCACACAAGCATGGTTGCCCTTTGCTTTGGAATGCTTTGTTCCTGTGTGGCTATTTCAGAATATTGTGTCATGCCACGGCATTTTGAAAGGGATAATTCCCTTAACTTTTGGATATTTTTCAGCATACAAAGTCCGTATTGTCTAAACTTTGGGGGATTAGAAGACTGTCCACTACTTTTAAAATATTCTTTGACTCATTGTATCGTTATGCTTTGTCTCCCCCCCCCTCCCGAACATTGTCCAGAAATACCCAACCTAACTCCAGAGCGCCAGTCTGAATCAGCCCCAAGAAAAGTTATCATCTGCTTGAGCGTTGGAATTGGCATTGGTGAGTTCCTGATGTGGTTGGTTATGAATTAAATTTTGTTTTTGGGTGACATTAGGAAAAAAAGAGTAACCCTTTCAATATTCTACTGAAGGATGAATGTGCACGCTGTATCATTTATTCAGGTACTATTTCATTAAACGAATGTAAACCTAATTAACAAGAACTTTTAAAAAGTTATTCTAGGTCAATGTTATTTGAAGATTTTATTTCCATTAGTAACAAAGAATCATTTAAGAATTCTCTTAACTTCACTTACGCTTTCAAAATGATCAACTGCACATTTTCTCAATTGATAACATGAAGTCTTATACAAACTGCTAATTATCAAGGTGATGAATTTTAATATATTTTTTTTTTCCATTTGCTACAGGGGCCTTGACTACAATATACCTGCTGCTCACTAAAAAGCTGTTTCTCGTGAGACGAACAAGTCGGTATAAGGCCACATGAAAGTGTACAGTGTCTTGATCTTTTGAAAAATATACGGTTTCTAAAGACAATTGCCCGATACGTACATGCTCAGTTTTGTTTTACAATCTTCTACGACGTATACATAGAATTATTAATTAAAACTTCCTTGTATCATCTGGATTCCAAATGGTATGTAATTTCCTTACGCAAGATATACTAAATTTAGTATAGAGGATGTAAAAAGATATCTTTAAAACCTTAAAAGGTTTTATTGTGGTACTCTATAGCTTAAATCTTGTATTTTCTTTTCATTCTATGTACTAACACTGCGCTGGTGCAGAACGTATCCTGTAAATAATGTAAGTTAATGTCATTTCTTCTACACTACTACTGTGTTCAACTTAACATGGGAGGTGACCAGTTCAAGGTACTTGTACGTATTTTGTTCCATAACGTGCTAGATTTAGTAAATAACAAACACAGCATATGCGTCGTACTCGAGTTCAGCGACTAACAAAATGTTATAGTATGGACCAAAGAAATAAGGATAACACACACCTAAAACACTAATACATGTATGTTATTTCAGCAACGTGTTGAAGTAGTGATGTAAAACAGTATATTAAGTTTTCCGCGTTGGCGTCCGATGATGTTCTCGACAACACAAACAACCACGGCGGAGGTAATGAAAAGGTTAAGATCGGGGAGCCCAAACAATGAAGTAGATGTATGCAGCTAGTATTACGACCGACCTTCACCTTTTCAACTAATACGGCTTTGCAATCTTGGATAAGAATAAATGTGTGTCTTTAACACACACCTAAAACACTAATACATGTATGTTATTTCAGCAACGTGTTGAAGTAGTGATGTATAACAGTATATTAAGTTTTCCGCGTTTGCATCCGATAATGTTCTCGACAACACAAACAACCACGGCGGAGGTGGTGAAAAGGTTAAGATCGGGGGGGGGAGCCCAAACAATGAAGTAGATGTATGCAGCTAGTATTACGACCGACCTTCACCTTTTCAACTCATACGGCTTTGCAATCTTTGATAAGAATAAATGTGTGTCTTTAAGAAATTCTTCCTCACGAACAATCAATTGAAGGAGGGGCGAGGGATGTGACTAGAATTAAGGTCAAAGTAACGTCAAAGTAAGGTCACACATATCAGCCCTAACCTTGGTGATGCCGAGGTCAATTGTCACCTGCAATTGAAACAGAGAAGCAAAATTTTGTACGTTTGGTTTGTTTTATTGTTTACCCAATCATTCTTGTACATCCTGCATCATATTCAAGCTATGAGATCAAGGGTGTAAGGCCCCCATATCTATGACTGCGCTCTCTTTGCGACCTGAAATTGTGGGAGCGCTGAGAAAGCGCCGACTAAGTTGAATGCGGTATATCTAAATTAATGTTGGGGCAGTTGTGCGCTCTCATGACGCTCGCTTTGCGCTCTCACAGCGCTCATTGTTGCAT
Organism: Branchiostoma belcheri; assembly: GCF_001625305.1. Lineage (NCBI taxonomy): Eukaryota > Metazoa > Chordata > Leptocardii > Amphioxiformes > Branchiostomatidae > Branchiostoma > Branchiostoma belcheri. Next base: position 686,548 of record NW_017804320.1, read on the forward strand.
CGCCGCCCTGTGCGTTCTCACGGCGATGATATGAGCCGGTTCGATACCATCGCCGAGGTGACGGCACTCACGGCACTCATGACGATCTCATCATTGCGCTCTCATGGCGACCTTGGCGCTCTCATTACGCTCTGGCTAATTTGAGGTCGCGGAGAGAGCGCCTTCTAAGTGGAATGGGGGTATAACAGGTTGCAATCATCGGTGCGGTATAACAAGGCAGCCTATTGTCACCCTTCCTGTTCATCGTGTATGTTTCTGATGTTAGTGCGGAATAAAAAAAGTCCGTGGAATGTGTAACACTAGATTAAACATTTCTAAGAAACAAATAACAACACTGATATTCCTTAGTTTTTAAACAGCCAGCGTATTTTTCGCCCCCTAGACCAACAGCATGACTGAAACTATGGCCCTGTACCCGGTCACTAGAAAACTAATTAACTGACAAAATCTTGTTTTCTACGTCCAGCATCACAACAGGTGAAACCTGACACGGATGTTGATCATCCCTAGAGCCAAGGGGAGACAAAAGTTTAAGGCGTCCGTGAGAATGTGTTACCCACCAGTGAAAACAAAAACACCTGGAGTTGTTTAAACATTTCATTGAGAAGACCACCGCGTTTGTAAGACACAAATCACCTTGACTATTAGCCTAAGGCTGGGTTTGTGCCCAGATACAACATCTGTACTTTGCAATACCTACTAGCCTCTCAACCATGTTTATAACAAAGAAGGTCTGTTTGTGGTGCAGCCGTGCACTATGACAACGAAAATACACACAACAATCTACAATCTAGGAAAAACAGGCAATGGGCGATAAGGATGACTTAACAAGTTAGGCTTCAAGATGCATGACTTGGAACTAAGCGAAGCCAAGCCTCACTGGGTAACGGCTTGAATGCTGAAAAATCTTAGTACGTCATATTTCTGAAAATAATTACCAAAAACAATCCATGTGATAGGTTTGAAGGAATTTCCCATGTCGCAACTTTGTTAAATTTCATGTAGGACAAGACTATGTGGGTCGTCAGGTGACAAAATCATATTACAATTTCGGCTGACTAATACCAAAAACGCTTCGCTGGCTGACTAACGTTATAATACCCTAAAATAAGTGTAATCCACAGGCCGCCAGGGGGACCAAAATCTAAATCTTTTCAAGACCTACCTTCCTACCAACGTTCATGGCAATACATCCAAGGCTTCTTGGGTTATATCCTGTTAAACCACACACAAACGCTACAGAAAATATTAAGGTACTAAGGTAACAATTGTCACACAATCATCCCTATTGGTTGCCGTAAGGTCGCAGTGGGATTTAAACGGTTGTGCAAAGGACATATAACAGACTGCACTACCCGTTGACCGTGTTAGTACAACTGTTTAGCGGTACCCTGTCACCAGGAAAGTAACTAATTTTGACAGAATCGCTTGTTTTCCTACGTCTAGCGCCACAACAGGTGGAACCTGATAAGGTTTTTCCTCATTCCACGTGCCTCTTGACCAACACTGGCGGTACCTTCAAGTTACTTTTGTCACCACAAGAGGCCAATGTTGACAGAATAAATTGCACGCTACAATGCGAATCAATGCAGGTGAGTATGAGGAAATTCCGTCTCAAGCTTAGCCCACTATTGTGTAGACCCAATGCAGTTACATGACAATACAAAGTTGACTGTTAGAATATTAGCGACCAAAACAAGACCACCAAGTGCTGTATAAACATTCCGTGGAGGAGATCATTGCACTTCTGACGCGTACATCACTATGACTAAGGGGTTGAGTTAGCCGAGCAGGGTTTTGTTTCAAGATACAAAAGAGTACCCTGTGTTTTGGAATACGTGCAAGGCTCTCAACCATGTTTAGAGGTCTGTTCGTGGTGGCCCCAAGCGCTGTGACTACGACACCGCACAGCAATCTGCAAACAGCCAATGGGCGATAAGGACGAATAAACAAAGTAGGTTTCAAGAAGACTTGACTTGGCGAATTGACCAGCCCCAGCACATGGGCAGAACCTAGCAGCAACGCGAAGAGAGCACACACATCTTTGTGATCCCAACATGTAACTTCGCGTACTATGAACAAGTAATGATGATCCACGTGAACAGAGACGAGTTTTTGTTAGCACTGTTCTGTGCTCTCCTGGGACTGCTGATCCCCCGGACATCTGGCACAGGTTAGCCATTTCTTATACCACTCTTACGCGTTTCAAATTTTGGAGTTTTCTGTCCTCCAGCTGCACATGTTATTCAACAGTCAATTATGTCAAGCAACACATTTATGCAACCAAGATACAAAAAAATGTTTCTTAAATTATTCTCCCTTCGTTTTCTTCGGTCTTTTTTTCAACAGGCCTTTTTTGACTTGTGACCTAGGTACCTAGGCTTTAGAGATTTTCATGGGGCACTTATGCTACGGTCACAACCCGCCGTACGTGCTTCTGCGTGCTGTCTACGTGCAAAAACGTGGGCAAACGTAGGGCATCCGTGCGTGGTGAGTACCATCCGAACGGAATCCTACGGATTTGGGAGCACGCAGACACGCCGTAGAACTTTAAGCATGTAAAACGTTTTCTACGTGCGGTCTGCGGATTCACCACCCGTGCGTGCGAGTACGGGCGACGCGCGTGCCCCGTGCGTACCGTACGAAAGACGCACTTGTGAGTACGGCCTCCTTACGGTAAAGTTGCAATCGCACAGAGATTCTACGTTGTAAGCACGTACAACTCACTTACCACTTGCGCAACGTACGATGCACGCAACCCCTCACGGCCAGACGTAACGTGCAGTCCACACTCTTACACCTTGCGCAACCGTGCGATTGACGTGCGAGTGACGTGCGTCGACGCCACTCCTTCCCTACGTTTTCAGAAAAAACGTAGCAGACGTAGCCTACCAAAAAACGTACGGACAAAAAGCACGTATGGCGGGTTGTGACCATGGCTTTACAGCAGTAAAATAGCTCATGATCTGAATTATGATAGCTCATGATAGCTCATGATTTTTAACAGTAATCTTTGCGATTCATAAAAACCTCAACATAAAAACATGGCGACGCCGTCCTAGTAAGATGCAGGACCTACACCCTTGATTTCATTATCTAAATATGATCAAGAATGATGTTGAAAAAAGTGACTTTGACAAAAAAACGTACAAAATCTCGTTCTCTATTTCCGTAATTCTTTGAGTGAGCTAGTTGGTCGCCCATAAACGTTGTTGACATTTGAGTTTTTAGTCACGCAGAAAGTGTAGAAAGAGTGTAAAGGTAGCCTCAATGAGGGCTCAGGAAGGGCTCAAAGACCACACACAACGGGCGCTCAGCTGGCGCTTGAAGGTTACTGGTAGCAGCCTGTTTGGGCTGGCTGCCTCTGTCTTACAGAAGGGAGATTTCCGATGTGGTAACATTTGTTAAGTCTCGTGCAAAAGTGTATGATACTGACATAGCGAGGTTAGTCAACTTCTCGTCTAGAGTTCCTCGGAGCTCTAGGGCTCACATGCTTGTCCCACCGAGAGTGAAAACTTCGTCCTATGCCTCATCCTTCCTGCCACGAGTCATAACAATCTGGAACAATCTGGACGTCGAGACCAGGGCGTTGGGAGCTAACGCGTCGAGTCCAACTGACGCGGCGGCTTTTAAGAGAAAGTGTCGGTTGTTCATGCGCAACAGGTTCAACCAACATTTCAGTGTGGACATTCCGTGCTCTTGGATGCTGTCGTGTGGCTGCACCTCCTGTCGCGCTACGAGGCCCCGTTAAGTCTAGTTATCATTGCTTTTACGATCATGTAAATTTGTATATATATCATAGTATCACTGTTTTGTATTTTGTATTTCTTTATGCATATTGTCTATTTATTTGTGGGCATGGTGGCCTTGAAAAGGTGCACTTAGGTGCACCTGTTCCACCATGCCCTTTATGTATATTATGTATGTGGTTAAGTGTAATAAATAAATAAATAAATAAATAAGCAGTGATCGCTGTTGTATAAATCTGTAGGTTAACGGTCTTCTGAATCACTGCTCAAAAGGAAAGTACCGCCATTTTACTGTTGAAACGCCGCACCAGCCATGACGTGTGCGCCGTCCAGTAAACCTTTGAACGTTATTGGAAGCAGGATAAAATATTTGTTTCATAGTTACACTGTACATGATGAGATATTCACAGATTACCTGCATAAAACTTACAATATTAACTCCAAGCCACCATAGAATGTGTAAGCCTGTGACCTATACTTCTTTTTCCAACTCCCCAGTAGGTTGACATTATGGTTGAAACATTGGCAGTGCCCTGTCACCGGGACACTAATCAACTGACAGAATCGCTTGTTTTTCTACATCTAGCACCACAACAGGTGGAACCTGATAAGGTTTTTCCTCATTCCTAGTGCCTCTTGACCAACACTGATGGTACATTCAAGTTAAGTGCTTTTGTCACCACAAGAGACCAATGTTGACAGAATACATTGCTATGCTGACAGAATACACACAGATTCTTTATTGACACACCATGCATACGCTAATTGACAGAATCGCTTGTTTTTCTACGTCTAGCGTCACAACAGGTGGAACCTGAGAAGGTTTTTCCTCATTCCACGTCCCAAATGGAACGATGACGGAACCCTGTTACCACGAGACGCCAATGTTGACAGAGTACATTGCACGCTAATTGACAGAATCGCTTGTTTTTCTAAGTCTAGCACCACAAAATGTGAAACGATAAGGTTTTTCCTCATTCCTCGTGCCAAATGGAACATTGACGGTACCTTGTACCTTGCGACTCAATTCAGATTGGTGTAAGGAAATTCTCATGGCGCTCTCTCCGCGCTTCGACCAATGTCAGGTCGCAGAGAGCGCGCAGAGGAGCGCAGTGAGAGCGTTCTAGTGAAATGGGGGCCATACACCCTTGATTTTAATCTAAATATGATGCAGGATGTACAACAATGACTTTCAAAAACAGAAAACGTTCAAAATCTCGGTCTCTACTTCCGAAATTCGTTTAGTGAGCTATGAATTCGTTAATCGCCCCAAAACGTTGCTGACATTTGAGTTTTTGGTCGCGCAGAGAGCGCAGAGGTCGCCGTAGAGATTCCACTTGAGCACGTTTTTCGTGGACTGCTGCACTCTCTCCGCAATCTGGCCAATTTCAGGTCGCAGAGAGAACGCCGTGAGAGCGCAACTTAAGGCCCGGTCACACAGGCCGAACTTTGCTGGAGCGTTCCTTTAACGGTAGGGATGGGGGCTGAATTTCGACAACGCTTGTCACCGCGCCCAAAATGTGGGGAAATAATGAAAACACGGGCGTTGGCTTATGCTTAGGTCACACTTCCAAACCGGGGCCCCGTCGGGCTGTTTGTATGAACGAAAAATTAACAATTCATATCAAGAATATACAGTAATAGTGCCCATGATTGTCATCAACAAGTTCTCTGTGCTTTGTTGTCTTTTATGTCGTATATTTCGTTCCCAACAGCTGCCCGGCCGGGCCCCGTGTGGGGATTGTGACCTCAGCATTAGCGGTGCACCGCTGAAGCCGACGTTGCTTTAGCGTTGGTTTAGCGGTAGCGAGCGTTGGTTTAGCGGTGACGCGAGCGTTGGTATAGCGGCGTTCTGCGCATGCGGTTTAAGGTCCGGTCACATAGGCCGAACTTTGCTGGAGCGTTCTTTTTTAATAGCCAAATTCTGGTCCCGCTCCGACACCTCTATACCAATGCGAAACCAAAGTTTATTGCCGACATGGAGCGCTGCTTCAACGCCCGTTGAAGCAGCGCTGAGTAGTTCGCGCTCACTTCCCGATCGTTTGCGCAATGCCTATCCGGTACGAGTGCGCCCACTCCGGCGGGGCGTTCGTGTAAGCTATCGCGAAATCGCCGGCGAATGCAATTTGGCACACGGCGCCAGCGTGAATACAAACCGAGACAAAATCGTCCAATCGAACGGTAGACACAATGTGTGACGCATCACGACCGGCATTACATCACGAATCTGCGGAACAGGCGTAGGATGTTTCACGGCGAAACATCAGGAAATCACCGGCGAGCGCATTTAGGGGAGCACACTCTGCCCCGGGCCCGTGCATTTACTCAAGAACGCTACGTGCGCTGAGTCGTGTCGGTAATCGAGCAGTAGCGTTTGTCGAAGTGTTGTCACTGTCGTTGGCGTCGTGGAGAAAGACGGACCATGGGAAAGGCAGCGCTCTTGTGCGGCGTGTGGTACTGCAAGCCGATGCTTTTGTTTCAACAAAGTGCGCATTGTCAGAGAAGAGCCTTCCTACAACGTGTGAAGGAAATATTAGATTCTAGCGGATACTCCTGTTTGTTGTATTCATGTAACTCTGACATCAAACCATCTGCACTATGTTAAGGTTAAAGTTTCTGATATGTATGAACAAACTATTTCCCCAAAATGAAATGATTCTGCAATCGGGTCATCGAAAAGGCGGGCAATCGAACAGGTGGTAGAGGTGGTATCAAACCAAATCAACTTTATTGCTCAGCAACTGTACAACTGTAACTGGTAAAGAAGAAACAACTAGGGTTCATACACAAACTAATACTTAAATATAATTCTAACGAGATAGTCCATAATGATACTAAAGCTAATCCATTGTGTTTTCTTAAGAAGAATATTATTACATTCTGTTAATTAAAGATATCTGATTTTGAGTGGGGTAGCTTAACATAAATTTGGGAAGCTATGGATTGCATCAACTTTTGTCTTTTTTTTCATTTGGTGGACATGGCATCATTAAGAGGAATTCGTCTTCAATACCCTCCTTGCATGTCGGACACAACCTCTGATCGGCTGGTGTGTTATAATGACGGCCCTTTTCAATTTTCAGGCCGTGTGAATCCTCACTTTAGTTATGCTTGCCTTAAAAGATTCGTTTTGAATTGATGATAGATACTTTTCAAAACCGAAATGTTTTTTTTTTTTCATTTTAGAATAAGTGTGGAGTTTTTATTGAATTTTCTTTACTTCATACCACCAGCCAACTGGAAATGTATCCTGTAAGCGTTGCTTGAATATGCTTCCAAACTGGTTGGTATTGACCCTTGGGTTTAGCCACACATTTTGGAAGCCGTGTCTGCACAGTAAGTCCTGTATGTGGACTGTTCAGTCATGGTCTAGTTCGACATGCCTTCTTTATAATTCTGTCATTGGATAAATTGGTTAGCCTAAGCCAGTATTTGATCATTTGTGTCTGGGTATCAATGTACAGTGGTAAGGTTCCTAGCTCCCCCCTTACAGCGGAATTGACAGAGCTCGTTGGAACATGGAGAAGTATTTTGTAGAAACTTAAAAGAACATACTCTAGGTCAGGAATTTCATAGCAGATCGTTGGTTGTTCTAATGTTATGTTTTCTAATATTTCTGAGTGGAATATTATATTAATTTTGTCTCTATATCTTTTGAATCGAACGATAATGGGGCGAGGAGATAAAGGCCCTGTGTTTTGTATAGTTGATGTTGGGCATTGTTAATCCACCCGTGTTTTTGACGTCACCGGTGTTGCTATGGGCAACATAAGACTTAGCACACCCTAATATTCTGTCATAAACACTTTTGGTACAGTTATGTTGAATACCATTTAGTTTTCAGGGAAAAACCTATCTTGACGGTTTTGGCCAATAAAATCACATTAATGACGTCATAATGACGTCATATTACGTCATAATGTCATACAAATTGTAGATATGATAAATGTTCACTAGTACACCATCCTCTGAAAATTTGGTGGTCATACGACATATAATCTTGAATTTTCAAAAATAGTTTTTTTCCATGATAAAGCCTAAAAATACATTTTAAACATACTAAAGACGTTCATTTAAACCTTTTTTTTAAAGAAATGAAAGTATTGATGAAATAACCCGTATATACCTGTTCTAATGGTATGGTCCGCCATCTTGGATTTTGGCCAATACCCGTTGCCATGGCAACACAAAAAATTATTATCTTATTCCAATGATAGAGAATTGTTACCAACAATATTCTAGGAAAAGTCACCAAGTTTAGCCGTTCTGGCCCTAGCCGTTCAGACGCTAGGTGACATCAAAGTTGGCGCGGGCACTTTTAGCCCCCCCCCCCCCCCCCCGGTTTAGGTAGGGTTAAACTACAACCTTGGCGTACACCACAGGTTGATTGAAAGTAGGGCGAGAGACCGTTTGACATTTTGACACAATATTCTACATTTGAGTACATTGACTGTATGGATTTGAAGAAGTTCCCCCCAACACCTGTTGATAGTAATTTGTAAAACAACCCATTTCTCCAGACGGAATCAAAGGTCTTCCTAAAATCTACGAAACATGTATATAATTTACCCCGGGTGTGGAAATTTGTTGATCATTCAATAAGGGTTGTTAGCAAAAAATACAGATAACTTTATTGCGCAACAGTTGTACATGGTACAAAGTATGGCATCTACTAACTGAAGTAAGTACATACCAATTACATTTTCATATGACTAATCTAACAGAATTGGGTGGCTAGTATGAGATATCAACTTACACAATCTTTGGAGGAGTTTTTAATATCCATACAGTATTTAATATATCCCTATATATAGCATGTAGGGGTTGTCACAAGTCAATATGTATTTAACCCTCAAACACCGGAACGGGGTCCATTTGGACTCCAGGAGTACATTTTATGTGCTATTTGAAAATTTTTGATTCGAAAAAAATCCCTCCCGTGACTTTGTCAATAAACCTCTTCCTCGAGTTCTCCTGATTTTTTTTGGAGATCGGCACAAATTTGTAGAAATAACAAGGGGAGTCTGATGTAAGACCGTCTGTTCCTATACACGAAATTGTTCGGATGTCTTCAATATGTCTTCAAGGAAGCATTATTGCTTTACTCGTATTATGCAGTTTCCCAAGTAACCTAAACCTCAGGAATTATGTCATCAGGTTTTCAGAGGTTTGACAATTTGACAATCATATGAGGTAAAAGGTCAACCAAGTGTTCATGCCTGCAGATCCCATCCAATTTTTGCATAGATTATGATAATGAGCTGGAATTTTTTACATTTAATCATGCCAAACTATACCTCTTACTATGTTTAACTAATATATGTGCAAAGATCACTGAAAGAATGCAAAAAGGAATATAAATTGAAAAGAAACCAAATGGGGTCCAAAATGGACCCCGTTCGGTCATTTCCGTCACAAAAAAAGTGTGTTTGAGGGTTAAATTTGCTTTTCAAGTTCATCGTGGCAAATGCTGGAAAGGAATTTGATAGTCTTGTGTATAGTGTATTGCGTATATCAATGTATTTAGGACACACAATTAGAAAGTGATATTCGTCCTCAGTAAGCTCTGGACAAAGTGGACAAAACCTCTGGTCATTGGGAATTTTATGAAATCTTCCGGTTTCTATACTAAGTTTGTGACAGCCAATTCTGAGTTTTGTGATTGCGCTACGTACGTCAAGTCTTTTGAAAGGTAGTTTTCTTGTTTATAGTGTTTGTTCAAAGTAGAAAGAAAGGAAAGTTTGGAATTGTTTTAAATATCGTAATGCCAATTTTGTATGTAAATATCTTGTAGTAGCACGTCGGCAGAACGTACAGCACCTGCGCGAAACCCGTAATGTATTTACATAGCACTTCGGCAGAAAGTCTCATATAAGGTCGTATTCCCTCATATAAGGTAAGCATTTCGACAGTAGGTTCCAAATGTTATGTCAGAAAAGATATCCTCTGCAACATTGAAAATTCTGATGCAACGTTGACCAAAAATCCAACAAAAAAAACGAAAATCCAGGGTTCTGCGCAGGCGCAGTACGTTCTGCTGACGTGCTTCTTGTAGTCGTTGTCTTAGTTGAACAGTAATTGTATCTAAATGGTATGACTTCGGGTTTAGCCATATGTGTCCAAGACCGTTGTAATTGAGGATATTTTTCACGTGGGCAATCCAGTCGTTATATACCTGACGAAGTAAAGAATCTTCGGGTAGATGAAGTAGTCTATGCCAGTATTTTACAATTTGAATGTCTGCGTCTATCCTAACTGGGAAAGTTCCCAATTCTCCTCTGACACCGTCGTTTGAGGCTCTAGTATGTATACCTAACAGACATTTCTGGAAACGCATTTCTATGATGTCAAATTCTGGAATGTGCTGGTTTGAGTGCAGGTTTATGATTTGGAAGCCATTCTGTCATAAAGTTTGGCTGTTGGCATGACGCATTAATATTTCTTTATCAGTGTTTCTTTCTAGACATACAATATAAGTACTATTCGAAGCAGAGGAGGAACTTTTGCGGATGGTGGCAGGGAAATTATCTTGAATATCGATCTTCTTTAGCAAAGCAGAAAGGACCTTTGCAGAGGATACATGAATATTACTGTTATGCGATTCAATAATCTTTAAAGACTTTGAAGAACGGTCAAAGCATGTCGTTTCTGAACCGTACATAAAGATACGCTTTACGAATTTATCGTACAGGTTTTTTTCCAAGATTGATAGAAGTGTTATTGTTAGAAAGTAAAAGAGCCTTCAGTTTGAAAAGGGCTCTCATTGCTTTGTTTTTTTCAAATATTTCCTGGCAGTTTTGAATTTACCCGAGGATGTGAAGGGAGTGCCGAGGTAGGTGTAGCTGTCAGTGATCTCGATTTCTATGTCATGAATATGAATTTTGCCTTTGCCTTTCTCGTTGGAACCCTTGCCGAAAATAACCACCTTAGTTTTTGAAATATTGACAGACAATTTCCATTTCTTGCAATAATTTTCAAGAGAGTCGATGCAATGTTGTAGTCCGTGTTTAGACGATGATAGCAGAGCGAGATCATCCGCCCAGGATAGACAATTAAGGGATTTTGATGTTAGAACTGCAAGATCACATTTCTTGGGGTCAAAGCACGTAGATATATCATTAATGAATAAGTTGAATAACAAAGAGCTAAGGTTACACCCATGCCTTACTCCGCATACAGACTGGAAGGAGTTTGATAGTCCATTGTCTAATCTAGTTTACATCCTTATACATCGATTTTTTAGTATTAAAGAAATTTCCCCCAATACCACATTGATGTAACTTTCTTAAAGAACAGCCCATCTCTCCAAGTACTATCAAAGGCCTTCCTCATGTCATCAAAGCATACGAATAGTTTCCCTCCTTTTTCTTTGTGTATTTATCTATGAACGATTTTAAGATAAAAAATATTATCTGAAGTTCTACATCTTTTCCGGGATCCAAACTAGGTGTCATCTAATACTTTGTTGCTTTCCGCAAAGTTTTGTAATCTGTTGTTTAGAATGAGTGTGATAGATAGTAATTTGTATAGATAACTAGAGATTGCTATTCCTCTATAGTTGTCTGCATTAGATTTATCACTTGACTTATGAATTGGCGTAAGGATGCTTGTATTCCAGTTGGAAGAAAAGGTTACATTGTTAAGTATAGTATTAAAGAGAGTTACTAACGGTTGACATAGATTTTTTGCACCATACTTTAACATTTCATTTGAGATTGAGTTGATACCGGAAGGTTTTGCCTTTTTAAACCGTTTAGAATTTCTGCTATAGTGAATTGAAAATCTAAGGGGTTTGCGGTATGATTATCCAATTGATTAAGGTATACGTATTCAGTGACTGTTTCTAAATATCATCCCTTGTTCTGAAATCGGCCCTAAGCCCAGACTGGTAAGGTGATGATACATTATTACAGGAAGTTACCAAAAATTCACGGAATTTGATGAGAATTAAAACAATGCAAATTTTGTTCAGCGAAAACAATGGAACATCAGAATGCACCGTATATGATAAAGCATGTATTCATGACATCACCTCAAAAGCCATTAGTTTAGGCGTCAGTATCTATGAAAGTACTTCTGTAGTACATTATATACTTGCACATACATACGTATCGAACACATAAACATTGTGAAGTGTAGCTAACTTTGGAAGCAAAATCTCAAAGAAGGGTAGAACATTTGAGTCTGATGAAGAAATTGAGAGTTATTTTCCTTTCGATGCGTATGTTTTTACTGTACTTCCATTGATTATGTTTTTGGTGCACAGGAAAAGGAAATTTGATCCCTTGTTATGTCTCTTCGGCTATAGGTGGAACCTCCGTTACCGGTAACGAAGGTTACAAAATTGACTTTTTGCTTTTTTTACCTTCGCCAAGGTTATGTTTTCAGAAGCGTTTGTCTGTGTGTGTGTGTGTGTGTGTGTGTGTGTGTGTGTGTGGTTTAGCATGATAACTCGAGAAGCAGTGGATGGATTGGATTGGAACTTAGTAGGCGGGTAGGTCTTCATGAGACCTAGAAATGATTAGATTTTGGGCCCCCTGACGGCTTTCCTAGGTACTGCAGCAGAACTTCCGGTTTTGATATCTCGTGATCTGGACATGCTAGGGTCACGAATTTTAGATGGCAGATAGCTCTTGGGGTAGGGAAGAAGTGACATGAGTTTGGGTCCCCTAGCGGCTTGTTCTGGAACTGCAGGAGCATTTGTTGAAAATTTTTCGAAGGAGGATATATCAAGAACCGATTGACGGATTGTCGTGATTTTTGGTATGTAGGTAGTTGAAGTGATGCTTGACATGATCAGATGACAATTATGCAAATCAGGAGCTAATTTGCATAATTAATGAGGAAATTCTATAAATCTGCTTTGTTCGATAATAGAACTATGAAACACTTGTGACATCACTTGTGAGAACGAGAAATAACAACTGAGGATATAGATTATGTAAATGAGGACCTAATTTGCATAATAAATGGCAAATTTTATAATTTCATAGTTGTAACTGCTTGGATTTCATACTTGCCACATTTTGAAGTTAAGTGAACGTGAACATCAACAAACATAATTTATGCAAATCATGGCCTTATTGGCATAATTTGCGAGGAAGTGCTATAGTAGCATTTTTGTTAAGATAAGGCTGTCATTGGGTGGATAATATGATCAACTCATATAACCCATGCAAATGGGGCTCTCAATTACAAAATCAATGATTAAAATTGTATTATTTGTCAACCACAAGGGTTAACATCATTTGGCGAAGGTATGAGATCTTGGAACTCTTGTTTTCTATGAAAATAGCTACATTTTTAGCTTCATCTTTTAGATTTAAGTAATCATTAAACAACTAGGTACCTTTTACATACCAGGTGAAGTAACTAAGATTAAAGGAAATAAACAACGGTAACGGAGGTTAGAGTCATTTTACTGTAAAACATTTTGTTCATCATGGGTGGCTACGGATGGCAGCAAGGACTCCTTTTGTTTTCTCTTGGAAACCAAGAAAAATTTATCAAAATGGCAATTCATTTCATGTCCTATATTTGGCTTTATCTAATCTGCACGACCGTCTTACTTGAGTGGTGATGGAGGTTACAGAACTTGACTGGCCATGGCATGAAACACCTCGCACGATCACATGGCAGTTCTGGCAAGCATGTTAAGAAAAAATTCTTACATCATCTTGAACATTACCAGGAAAAAAAACATTCATCCTTCTTAAACTTTCTCGATAAGAAAAACAACGTTAAAATATTTTTGCTTTTAGGTTTAAGGCCAAACCAAGTAAATTTTATGGATGACGTCCTTTGGAGACCCTAAATCTAATGCGAGAGGGCGAAAAAAAACAAGAAGGGCCCTAAAAAACAAGAGGCCTAGATCAGAAATATACTAAGAGACGACAAATGTTAGGACACAAATTGAATGAGGTGACACAGTGTAACAAGCAAGAAGTCTTTTATTCATCATCAAAACAGCAATAAATCAGGTAGAACAGCAGTTGTCGTCCTGTCCTGTTTTCGCGTTACGGGTTTCACGTCAATCTGACAATTTGCGTCACTGTCGTGACTCTTTGGTCATAGTTACAGGAAGCGGAATTCCTGTTTTTTTCTACGAACAGGCCAAAATCAATGCGCGCGCGGACGTCATCCATAAAATTTACTTGGCGTGGCCTAACCTTTAAATTATTTTTAATTCAACATTTTTTTTTCTAAAAAGAAAGCACGGCGGTCAGTTTCTAGCGTAAAGTTTCCAATTCTACGGAGGGGTATCAGGTTACCGGTTTTTTTTTTAAATGGTTTTTTATTGTCCAAACAGTACCCGTGCAGTCGCAGCCTTTAACGGCTGAATTGATGCAGGGTATCACATAATAATCAATACAAATCACAACAATTACAACAATCAAATAATACACGTGATACACATATTTGTCGCAAGGGTCTGTGCGGCTGCCATTCGGCGCCACAAGGTGACCTCAATACGACTTTCCCCAACCGAAGTTAGGTACCCATTCACACCTGGGTGGAGTGAGGAAAGTCGTGTAAAGTGCCTTTCCCAAGGGCACAACGTCGGGGCGCATGTTCAGACATGTACCGGGTACGACTCGGAATCGAACCCGGGTCTCCCGGTTCATAGTCGATTGATCTATCCACTACACCACCCGACGCCACACGGGGTTCCACGCGCGGCTTCTGTGGTGCCAGTCTCAACGGTAAACATTTTGTTAATCAATAATTAACAGTTTCACGGAGACTCCACTGTCCAAATGTGATAAAATCAGCACTGCATATACCTCAAATGTTGTTGTTTTTATTACAATGCTTAAATGTGTGTGAAATCACTCTCAACGCATCGAATGCTTATTCTAGATCAATCGACGTCAATAACCAAACAACTGATTTAAACCGACCCCAAATCTTCCAGAAATCCCACATTTTTGCATTTCAGAGAACAGTATAACAAAATTAAGATTTGAGTCGGACAGTTTTCTTTATTTTTCTTTATTTATTTAACCCTACCTAGACCGGGCTTTTTTTGACATTGGGGGACCGGGGGGGGGCTCTTTTGACCCCCCCTAAGAACTCGCGAACGGTATGTCGTATGACCACCAAATTTTCAGAGAATGGTGTACTAGTAAACATTTATCATATCTACAATTTTTATGTCGTTATGACGTAATATGACGTCATTATGACGTCATTAATATGATTTTATTGGCCAAAACCGTCTAAATAGGTTTTTCCCTGAAAACTAAATGGTATTCAACATAACTGTACCAAAAGTGTTAATGACAGAATATTAGGGTGTAATAAGTCTTATGTTGCCCATAGCAACACCGGTGACGTCATAAAATGACGTCATGCATATTTAAGATATCCGCCATCTTGGATCATCAATCTTGAATTTTCAAAAATAGTTTTTTTTTTCTATGATAAAGCCTAAAATACATTGTAAACATACTAAAGACCTTCATTTAAACCTTTTTTGGAAAAAGAAATTGAAGTATTGATGAAATTTTAATGAAAATAACCTGTATATACCTGTTCTAATGATATGGTCCGCCATCTTGGATTTTGGCCAATGACGTCATCAAATTAGCATAAATTATGCATATTTAATGATAAAATTTACAGAAAAGTATATGGGATGTTATTAATATTAGAAACCATGAGTAACTTGACATAAAACCCATAAAATTCTATTGTTGAAACAAAAAGTACTAAATTTAGCAAAAAATGCCTGTCAGAAACCCGTTGCCATGGCAACACAAAAAACCATTATCTTATTCCAATGATACAGGATTGTTGCCAACAATATTCTAGGAAAAGTCACCAAGTTTGGCCGTTCTACGGCTAGCCGTTCAGACGCTAGGTGACATCAAAGTTGCCGCGGGCACTTTTAGCCCCCCCCCCCCGGTCTAGGTAGGGTTAAGTTAAATTGTTGCTAAGGTAAAAAATTCGCCAAAAATTCATTTTTTTCAACTTCCAAGATTGATATTCCAGAACGCAAGAGAAAGACTTCTCTAGAAATTGTTTCTTCACTTAAGAAAAATTAGAAAATACTGTAGTGAGAATGTACAAGAAAAGAATCTTTGCGCGGGATATCTCTTGCTCTTTTCTTATTTCTTCTTAATTTTTCTTGAAATTTCTGCATGCACGAATTAAGAGAAAACAAGAAAAATCATTTTTGGTAGTGTTGTTACCCACAAAGTTGTCCCTCAATAGAGTGCAGAAAACTCCGTTTCCCCCATTTTTTATCTCGGCCGCCTGAGCGGCCGAGGTATTGTGCCCCAAAATAGTACCTTGGTACCTTGGATGTTCGTTGAATAAATCTTGATTTCGACCGTGAAAACCAATTTAACCAATTACTCTGCATGTATACTTTACTTTGTGGCGTCGACCTACCGGATGATAGTGTCGTTATTCTTATACAACGAAGTTGCTAAAAAAGAGGAAATGCTGTTTACCACAAAACCATTGTTTTATATCATAGTATGCATTTAATGTTCTAGAATTTCGCTAATAGCTGCTGTAATTGGACCAATAAATCAATGACATAAATTATGTTCATTAGCTGGTATCTTGATTTCGACCGTGAAAACCAATGAAACCAATTACTCTGCATGTATACTTTACTTTGTGGCGTCGACCTACCGGATGATAGTGTCGTTATTCTTATACAACGAAGTTGCTAAAAAAAAGAGGAAATGCTGTTTACCACAAAACCATTGTTTTATATCATAGTATGCATTTAATGTTCTAGAATTTCGCTAATAGCTGCTGTAATTGGACCAATAAATCAATGACATAAATTATGTTCATTAGCTGGCATATTTGCCTAAGTCGCAAGATGTCGCTTTTGATTGGTGAATAACGCATGAGGCTCGGATGTAACGCATGAGGCTGGTAAGGGCATACTTAGCAAAAATAGCAAAATATCAGGAATTATAAGGGTATTAGGCATAGAGCCATAGGATAAAAATAGAGCTAAAGATACTACGGGCAAGGGCAATCAATTACATTGTGTTTTATTCGTGCTGTTGAACAGATTTAAACAGAGTTACGTTATCGCCCCCCTCCCACCATTGAACGTGAAAATTTATGAATTCGTGCGACCTAACATTATGTTAGTGCATGGCAGGCTAAGTTTCTTGCTTTAATGCCAGGAGGTGCTCGTCAATTTTAATGTCTTCTCTGCAATGTTCCGGTCGTATTGTATTTAGTTTGATTCGTTCCTTTCCTGAGAAATTGTAACTTTCAGGTGGGGGGGGCAGCCATGCACGTTCTATATACAGTACACTCCACTGGATTTTCGTATTAAACTGGGTTTCCATTAGCTGCTGTATTGAAGGAATAACTCAGTGCATTCAAACAATCTAATTCACTCGCAAATTTTCCAGATTTCTAATTTGCAATTGTATAAGGTAAATTTTCACACCAAATACCATAAATGAATCTCTATGTATGAGAAATTTTGAAGACTTTCCATGTGCTAATAGCAAGAAGTATTCAATATCCATGTTCAATTGGATGCTATACTGATCAAGAAATTATTTTTCTTCTCTTCCAGATGTGTCTTGGATTGCCCTGTTCTACACCAGACATACCGGAGCCATGTTGAACTATATATATTGCACTTATTATCAATAAAACCACTGCCATCGTACACTGTACTCTTCACTCATTGTAACCACTGCCATCGTGCACTGTGCTCTTGCACACATTGTAACCACTGCCATCGTGCAGACCAAACCCTGCCATCGTGCAGACCAATCATTGCCACCGTGCAGACTGTGCTCTTACACTCATTACAAATAAACTCACCGGGACACTGCCATGGGCAGCGGCCGAGATAAACTTTTTTTCAAAAGTCTTGTTTAAATTTTTATATCGGATTTTGTTTTTGGGTCCGCGCGGACCCCAGTTGGCTTTCGATCGTAATGGATGCACTGGCGTTCTTATACATTACTTTATTTTTGTTTTTATACATTTATCGTATAGCCACCAAATTTTCAGAGAATGGTGTAGTAATAGAATTAAATTCTAACAACTTTGATGTAATTATGACGTCATATGACGTCCGAGCTCATAATATGGGCCGCCATCTTGGATTTTGACCAATAACGTCATAAAATTAGCATATATTATGAATATTAAATTATTTAACTTATCTTTAAATATGTAAGATGTTATTAATGTTGGAAAGGAAGTGTAATTTAATATGAAACCAATGTTTAAACCAAAATTACTGATATTTGAAAAAAAACCTGCCTGTCAGAAACCCGTTGCCATGGCAACACAAAAATCATTAACTTAGCAAACTAATATGAATTTTTTCCAGATACATTTTAGGAAAATTCACCAAATTTTATGGTGCCCAAGCCGTTCAGGCGCTGTCTGAGATTCGCCGTGAAACATCACGCTGGCACTGTGTGCCAAATTGCATTCGCCGGCGATTTTGTGCGATTTTGGGCGCACTGGTACCGGACAGGCATTGCGCATACGATCGGGAAGTGAGCGCGAACAACTCAACGCGCCTGGATGCGCGCCCCGCTAAATTTTCGATGTCTTACAAGAAACAAGAAACTGCATCGATGCACTATGACTACAAAACCATACACAGCAATCTACGAGTAACAGCAAATTGGCGATAAGGACGAATGGACAAATTAGGCTTCAGGATGTCATAAATGAGAGTCGAAGGGAAACTCGACCAGTTACAGCTCCACTAGCACATCGACAGAACCTAACTGCCCAGCCAAGTGGGCACATAGCTATTCTGAAATTCCTGCATGCACTTTGACCATGATCAAGTAATGATAATCCACGCAAACAGAGGCGACTGGAAGTTAGCTTAGTTTTGTGTGCTTAGTTTTGTGTGCTTTTAGGACTACTGATCCCCCTGACATCTGACGCAGGTTATAGCCGTTTTTATACGAAAATCCACTTCCTTATCATGGAGTTGCTGTCGTCTTTTTGCTCTGTACGGCAATCTTTGTTGCATACGTATGCCAATGGGCCTAATTTCGGGAGGGTGTGTTTAAACGAGAATAACTTTTGGTGCAAAAAACAGGTGAGTGGGGCAAAAAATGTTACCTGGCATAGCAATAGCAGAGATATTCATTTTACAAAATGTAAATAGCTAACAATACCCAACTAGCATTGGAATGGTCATCATATATACTATATGTGTAGGACAATGACCAGTGACAGCATTGATACTAGAATAGCTGATACGTGATCAAGCTGTTACATCCCACTTAGAAGTAAATGCGATCTAATGTGTTTTTTTTTTCTTTCTGTTTTTAGACTGTTCATCGAAATTCCCAACCGGTGGCCTCATTGCCAGTTGCAAACATGCTGACGACAAACACTATTCCGTGAAAGAACTGAAGAGTCCACAGTATGCTGACGGAACCACGTGTCTCTTCCAGTGCATCGGAGGGGCGCCCGTAGAGAGGGAATGTCGGGACGGTCAGTGGCGTGGATATGGGGTAGCCTGCTTAACTAGTAAGTGTCATTAACAAACATTAGCATTTTCGTATTACGAAAAGGTTTTTATGCATACATCCGTGATCATTCATACAAGAAAAATGGGTCAACACAAAACAACCGACACTGGAAGGTTTCTTTTGCGGAAGTACCAAGAGTTTAATGAATACAAAATACCTTAGGCAACTCGCCTATCAGTTAAAACATGATTCTTGAACATGTCTGCAACATGACTCGCAGGCTGTCAACACACTTAGCAGTCATAAAACATGAAAATTGGAGTTTCTTGACTAACTCATCAGAGAAAGCACGTTGAGCATTATAACGGAGAATTTTTAACGTTGGAAAACACAGTCATAAACTGCGAATCTGGCAGAATCATATCACCAACTACAAATAACAGTGCCTTCTCCGTATCTCGGGCGTGCTGGTAACCATTGTGGACTTGGGACGAACACTAGGCTGTTTGTGTTGTAACAGACTGATAGCTACTAGCACGGGTAAGCTATGCTTAAACTGAGCTAGAGTGGTAGAGTAACCGGAATTGTAAACGCTCTGTAGGAACGCTCTGTAGGAACACGAGACTTGATTTATTTATGTACATTTATTTAGTACTTAGAATTATTAAAGGTAAAGAAACCGTGTTAAGTGGAAACAAAAGGTGTTTAACGTTATTTTGTATAATTGTTTTTTTAGGACAAATTATGAAATCTAGTACTGGAAAAAATTAGGTAACACCCCATATAGCCCATTTTTACTAGTAGGTGTGTCTCAATATTACTGAATTCTCTCGATGGAAAAAAATGTGCTACCACCTGAAGTCCATTTTTTTCAAAAAGGTCTTTTATTTATGTTTTTGGTTTAAAAAATGTGTTAGCACCCCTTTATAGCCCATTTTTCAAAGAAAGTCTATCTTTTCGTACCTTTTTTACCTTTTGGTAAAAAGAATGTGCTAGCACCCCCTACAGCCCATTTTTGTCACAAAAGGTCTATTTCCTTTTGCTGAAAATGTGCTGGCACCCCCTACTACCCATTTTTAACAAAAAAGGTCTATTATCTATTTTCCTTTTGGTCAAAAAAATGGGTTGGTAACCCCCATAACCCATTCTTTTACGAAAAGGTCTTTTTTTTTTCGTTTCGGTAAAGAAAATGTGACGGAACCCTCTATAACCCATTTTTACCAAAAGGTCTAGTGTCTATTTTCCGTTTGGTAAAAAATGTTCTTTTACCAAAACGTTTATCATCTATATTCCTTTTGATAAAAAAAATGTGCTAAAGACCGCTTCAATTGACTGTTTGGTTACCGTCACTCCAAACGGAAAGGATTGTGTTTGTTCTTGGGGTATCCAAGTTTTGTGGTCATTGATAAAGAACAGAGAACTATATCCCGTGAGACTTATAGTAATAGTTCTGACTCGCCTCTACGGGCCCTGTCACACTTCTGCGAATAGACTTGCGTATGAGTTGCGTACGGGCAATTTTTTCATACGCAGCCGTACGCAAACTGCGCACTCCATATGCATCTCAGTCGTTTTGTGTAAGTTTTGTGAACGCCGGCATACGCACAGCATACGCACAGCATACGCACAGCACACGCACCGCCCGGCTCAGTACGCAGCGTAGTCTTGAGCATGCCCAAAACTTCGCTGCGTACGCTATTACGCAGTTCATGCGTTTTTGATATGTAATGCATCGGTCAAGCACGGTGTGAGTACGCTATGTTTTCGTGGGGGACACGCGGCTTTTACGCTGATCTGCACCTGGAACCGCACCTGTGCATAAGCTGCGTACAATGGACGAATACATTGCGTACTTACAGCGCTTTAGTACCGTTCGTATTGCAACAGTGCATTGTACCTATCTGTAACTAATGAGAAGCGCAAAAGTTGCGTACCGATCTAGATAGCGAACTTACCGAACACCAGGGCTACACCCTGGGTACTGGCTCCTCTAGACCCCATCGTTAACAGACCGCCTGGAGCATTTTACGTAAGATGTGACAAAAAATTATTTGTTTCATGTTAATTGTTTATGCTGAAAAGTATTCCTGTACTTTGGAATAATGCGCCAGTTGCCTGTCTTTGTGTCGGTAAATTGTAGTGTTCGCAGAGATCTGTAGTTTCCATGCTATCAGTGTGTATGCGCAATTATAAATTGTCTGTATTGCAAGTCAGGTGTTTTCATTGTTTTCAAATTATTAAGGGAGGGCATTTCTTGACATCTCCAATCCATCAAGTCAATCAACAGTCTAACTTTTATGTTTGTATAAAGTCCGGGTACGTGTATTTAATTTATTACAGGGCGAAATGCAAACGAACATATTTTATTTGAGTTGACCCGCTGCGAATGATACAGCAGGAAGCAGCAGGGAATACGTACACAAGATGCGTTAGGCATCCGGTGGGCATACGCTGAGTGCGTCCGGAATACGTTTGGCCTTCGCAATGCATGTGAACGCCATACGGATGTCAAATGCAATCTATTCGCTGAATTCGTTATGTATACGCTACAAGTGCGTTTCGGTATCGTTACGTATTGTGCCTGTACGCAATGGCTATTCGCAAAAGTGTGACAGGGCCCTAAGAGTGTGGTCTGCATGCCAAGTCTGGCCGTGAGCGGTTGCGTGCATCGTACGTTGCGCAAGTGGTGAGTTGTACGTGCTTACAACGTACGATCTCTGTGCAATTGCAACTTTACCGTAAAGAGATCGAGGCCTTACTCACACGTGCTTCATCAGCACGGCACGTACGGGGCACGCGCGATGCTCGTACTCGCACGCACGGGTGGTGAATCCGCAGACCGCACGTAGAAAAATTTTTACATGCACTTAAAGTTCTACGGCGTGTGTGCGTGCTCCCAAATCCGTAGGATTTCGCACGGAGGTGGTACTCACCACGCACGGATGCCCTACGTTTGCCCACGTTTTTGCACATAGACAGCACGCAGAAGCACGTACGGCGGGTTGTGACCGTAGCTTTAGTGTTCTCCACCATACTAGGCAGGCGTGTGTGTTCAGCATACAGATAACGTTACATGTATAATATTGTCACGGTACCAGGGAAGGGGAGACTGACACTAATGACGGGAAAATTATATCCACTGAGATCAGCTAGTCTGGCGACAGCAGAGCGAGGACAGTGACCCACTTTCAATGCTCCCGTCCGTGTGTAAAAATTCCTGGAGGCGTGCCAGAACTATAAGTCTCACGGGATATAGTTCTCTGTTCTTTATCGATGACTTGGATATCGAAAACTTGGATACCCCAAGAACAAACACAATCCCTTCCGTTTGGAGTGATGGTAACCATATAACCATAGTCAATTGAACCGGCCTTCAGCACAATTTTTTACCGAAAATAAATGATAGACCTTTTGGTAAAAACAAAAAGGGCTACAGGGGGCGCTAAACCACCTTTTTACCAGGAGATTTCAGTACTATTAATTGGTAAAACAATGGGCTACAGTTTCTTTTTGGTATTAAATAAATGGGATGAATAATTAATAACCAAAGCTATAGTACTAGCTAACCTAGAGCCCAGCCCTACAGTCTGTTTGCTCACTCCGGATGTCAGCGTGTCCTCGGTGTAGACGCCGGCCGGCGTCATGACGCCGAGCGTGCGCCGACGGTCTAGGGTCACAATTAAATGTTCCTTTACGGCTCCCTGTCGGGGTCTGGTTGTGCTCCGGCCGGCGGCTTCTAATTGATATTCATAAACTTTTGGTCCCCTTGGCGGCCGGTTTCTGTCAGGACCCGTCCGGTGCCCGGTCAGTCTCCCGTCTTGACCCGTGCGGCTTGCGGTAGGGTGCCGACCAGCTTTTACAGTTCGGCCGGGCAGCTGTCAGGTCCCTGGCGGGGTCCAGGGAGGATCCTGGCGCGTCCCTGGCGGGATCCTGCCGTGTTTGTAAGCCGGTATATATATATAAGCGCTACACTGCCTGCCATCATTGCGACTTTAAATACTAGTAGATGTTTCACGACCCCCTACAACGTGTAGGCCCATCCATCGAGAAAAGTCCAGAGCAAGTGCTTTTTGGTGAATGCCCACTACTTCTTGACACATTTCAGTGTATCCATAATGTTATAAAATAACAGCAAATTTAGATATTACAGTCCAGTCTGTATGTAACACTTCTGTTTAATTCTATCCAGTGCCAGACAGCCCTTGCCAGCAGGCCTAAAACTCGCCATTACCCTACGTTTCCTGGCGACCGGGAACAGCTACCGATCCTTGGAGTTTCCTTAAGGGTAGCCCACATGCAACACAATATCACTGTTCTGAAGTACATGTATGCCGGGCTATCGTCTCGGCTGTTTTACATTGCCCATCGGCATTATGACACACAAGTATACGGTGTAACACACACAAGTACACGGTGTAACACACGCGTGTTGAACTGTGCGACGTAGTCTGAACAAGCAGTTTACATATGTCCCATATAACCCCATTTTCCTAACCACCTAATGCACTTATCAGCACATACGACGTCATAATCTTAGGCAGGTGCCTGAGTTAAAATCGATTCGGCGACCGCGCGGGGCCAAAAATAGGCCGGCAGCCGTCGGGAAGCCCGCCGGTCTCCGTCCAGGTCCCGCTCGGTAGTGCCAAAAAACACGCCGAACACGCGCCGAGCGGGCCCCTTTCTTGAATTGTGACCTAAGCATTACGTTTGGGTGGCATCACTGGAACTCAAAACAAGAGGAAAATAATAAGTTGAGCTGAGTTCAGTATTATCGTGAGGTACCAATGTTAAGTGGCCCAGACAGGGAAGAACATGATGATCTCCAAACCGACAAGTAATATAATTTGTGGGTTGGTATAAGAACTGATTAACCAATGTCAGTTGGGGGGGAATGGACGTTCATATGTAAATAAATGACAATTTATGCTTGCACAGTCAAATTATTCGACTATCAAAGCATAAATTCAACAAGATAGCACTTGTATCAAACTCACTCAAAGCCTCAGGCAGCTCTCCATGAAGAAAGTTTATTCATATTCTCGGTAAGTGTGGTACTGTTGATGTCTCCCGAGATTGTGAACAAATAACTCGTAGCCTACATAAGGTCCCACTGCTCGGTTCAATGAGATGTGCTAAATAAAACCTCACGTCAAACTATAGACAGCCATTGGCTGTAGAGGTAAAGAACGTAAATACCGATAGTATAAATACGGTGCCAGTAAAAGAAAAGAAGAGCCAATATCAGCAGGGTCACAAACTGGCACTTAGCAATCCCGGAAAGACCAGGTTCTCCGCTTCCAACTTAACGCTGCAGAGATAATGATAGAACTACAAATGTATTCGTCGAACATATAGTATGGAATCGGAAAACAAAGTCTGTGACGAGCACAAATTTATCCGACTTGCAACATTCCAAAGTCTGAGCAGCATACGAAAAAACCCGACTCCAGGCACAGCCGTGCGTTGTAGAGATAACGAACGGTTATCCCGAACGTATAATACGGTGCCAGGTAGATACAATATGTCACGAACCCGGCCCCCAACAACCCAGAAGACATACCAGTGACCTACAGGAACACCGGTAATCTCACTCCACCTTATACTGTAGAGATAATGATCAAAACATGCCGATAATATGAGGCGGTGTCTGGAGACTTCAAAGTGTATGGCCCAGCTCTACTCACGTATATTCCCGACACTCAACAACCCTAAAGGCTATGCAATTGATACCAAGAACTCTACGAAATCAGCCCCAGTTTCCCGTACTGCATTAGAACCCCCATGCTAACTGTACAACACATGGCATAGTCGCGAGTGTGAAATCAAAGTTCATCAAGTGACGCACATTCTCACACCGTAATTTGGTGGCCGAGACCCCTAACCCAACACAAAACAATGGAGTTCATGGAAGGGAGGGAGGGGAATTTATTCTGACCGGCTACTACTGTAGCTCCGTCCGAGTTGGCCGAGAAATTAAAAAAAAAAAAGCGGAAAGTTTAGGAGTACGTGTAGATCTGGACTGTGATAGGTTAGGACGGATCAACCTCACACTGTGATTGGCTAGGATAGGTCGTGCCCCATTCGTGTTCTTCACATGATAGAGAATAAATTGCACAAGCGCTGTTGCGCAGCCATTGATTAATGACCTATGGGTATCTTCATAAACATCTATAAATGGTATCATTGAGCGTCGTGAGATGTTCAACATTTTTCCCATATAGATGTTTTTTAAAGTTAACATAATGCTATGCATTTAGTTAATCCGCTGGGTTCTAATAGGTACATTTTCGTCTTCTAGGCCTCTTATGATCCTTACTTTATATTAGACAGGCTTCCTTTTTTCTGCTGTTATATGTAAAGACCTAGACACATACCTAGTAGGATGATGTTTTGATTCATGTGTTGTAGAAGAGTACTCATACACATGCATAACAAATGCAACTTGTATTTCTTACAGACCCATTCTAAGGAAAATTTAACTTCAAAACAATATAATAATCATCAAATAAACTTAATTTTACAGAAATATACCCTAAGGCTAGTAACAAATAAGACATGTTTATTCCCTAAATGTTTGAATTGGTCTGTGTCAAGCAATTGTCTTCCTATTTTAAAGACATTGACGTGATTTCCATCTTAACCTTATAAACAAAACAACTTCAGACATGTGTTTAACAAAGTTGCCGGGACAGACGAATTCAAACTTTTAGGGTAGAATTTCTTCGAAAAATCTTACTTCATGAAATGGGAAAAAAATTTCACAAAAAAAAAAACATATACCTGACCGAAATGCTTTTTTCAAAAGCACATGTTTCTCTTTCAGTTGATGTGAACATCAAAGAGCACGGAACTGCGAAAGCTCACCATCGATCCAAAAGAGGTTTAGGTGCAGCTGTTGCAGCAGCTGGAGTTGGAGCTGCAGTTGGAGCTGGAGTTAACTTTCTACTTGGACACCTTTTTGGCTCCGGATCCGAAACAACGACAGTGTATGAGACTCTAACCGGTATGTTCTCGCAATGTCGAGAGTTATTTCAGGCAACAAAATGTAGTGAGGTACATGACAATGTATAGTTACATGATGCTGTATATGTTAAATCTGCATTTCACATTCGGACATGATTGTAATTTTTTTCAACCTTACTTATTCAGACCGGTGTAACAGCGATCTCGCCCCTCCGGTGGTGTGAGATCGCTAACGATTTCGCCACCCCCTCCCCTTCGGAGATCTCGCCCCGTTAGTCTAGTACTCTTTTATACCACAGCAGACGTTTTGACTGTCATCTCTCATCGAATAAGCCCAGCCCTTGATGGTGGTTATGTGCCCAGAGCTGTTGCCCTGGATATATCAAAGGCGTTTGATAAGGTATGGCATAAAGGCTTACTACACAAACTAGCCAGCTGTGGAATATTGGGTATGTGCATTCCACTATTAAGTCCTTATTATCTGACAGATCTCTGAAGGTCGTTGTCAATGGTCAGGTATCAGAATCTCACAGTATCAATGCTGGAGTGCCCCAAGGATCCATTCTAGGGCCAGCACTCTTTTTAAAATACATTAACGACCTACCTGATCACATAATTAGATCATTTGTTGACATCTATGCTGACGACACCTCAGTATATGGTCACACATCTAGAAGATATAGTGATGATTGCCTTGCTTCTGATCTCTCTGCTGATCTTCAACACACAGTTCGGTGGAGTAATCAGTGGCTTGTGACCTTCAAACTCTAAAAGATGAAGCTTCTCTCTTTCCATCACAAGAGATCAGTCCCGAAACTTCCTCCGGTCCATATGAGTGGAACCGAACTGAACGAAGCTCTATGCTTCGAACGGCTCTTGGGTCTTAAATTCTTTCCGGACCTCAGATGGAACTGCTACATCCAATCCGTTACTTGTTCACCACCCTACAACCACTCTTACATATGCGTAACGTTGCAAGCCTTGCGTAATTTATCGCTACTTCCATCGCAAATTCTCCGTGGAACTGCATGCGATAGTGCCCCCACTTCGAAAATTCTCAGCAAGGACACTTCCACCGAAGCAAATCACCCTTTCTTCCTCCATTCTCCACCTCTTCGGAGGAAGTTCCATGCTGAAAGCTTCTTTCCAAGAACAACATCACTTTGGAATAGGCTACCTCGTGACTGATTCTCATATGAGTATAACCTTAAACTCTTCAAGTCTAAGGTCAACAAACATCTGTCCTCACTGGCTGTTCTGTAACCCAAAACATTTTAAGTGGCTCCCATGAGCCTTGTTTTGTGGTGACCGATGAAGTAAATAAAAAAAGAGCACAAGTATAGCAGATACACAAAGATAATTTACAATTCGAACAATAACAGCTGGTTCGTTGAAGCAAAAAAATAAACCTCTCTGGTTAAAGTATTCAAAGTTTCTATGCTATGCTATGGTAAAATAATTTTGAGAGTGTGATTTGATTTGATTTGAAATTGCCAGAATACAATACACGTCAGGCACAGGCAGCTTTCGTTGATGTTATATCACACACATAAAACATTACAATCACATACAAAATATAACTAGTACAGTATATACCAATAACAGTACCAATACTAGAGTTCCGCGATCTCATGCCTTCGCCAAACGATGTCTTTATGACTGACAAAGTAAAGATTATTCCTCCCGATTATGCAAATAGGATCCTCATTTGCATGAATTATATCAGTTGATCACATTCGCCACAAAAAGACAGCATCATCTTAGAAAAGAAAGCCATTCTATCATTTCCTCATTAATTATGCAAATTAAATGTTTATTTACATAATCAATATCTGCCTGTGTTTCGTTCTCAATTACATGTCACAAGAGTGAATAGTCCTACAATGTAATGCAGCTGATTTATAGAATTTCCTCATAAATTATGCAAATTACATCCAGATTTGCATAATTGTCACATACATATGTGAAGCGTCACTACAGCTACATGTACGAGTACCTACATACCAAAACCATGAGGACCAATCAACCGGTTCTTGAGTTATCCTCTTTTGAATATTTGGAAAGGAACGCCCCTGTAGTTCCTGAGCAAGCCGGTAGGGGGCCCAAACCTAGGTCACGTCTTCCTCAGCACAAGACCTACCTACCTACCATTTAAATTTCGTGACCCTAGCACGTCCAAAACAAGCCGCCAGGTGGCCCAAAATTTAATCATTTCGAGGTCTCATCAAGACCCACCTACCAAGTATGAAGACAATCAATTTAAGCCTTCTCGAGTTATCGTGTTTACAGACACACACACACACGGACGCCTCTGAAAACATAATCTTCTTGGCGAAGGTAATAAATAGTAGTACACCTGCTGCTGCGTATCCAACATCCTGTCCATACGAGCCCTATCTGCTAGGATGTTGCTGCCTCTGCCCGACAGATGCTTCTGCTGAGTGAGCAGGTGAGTCTTAAACAAGTTCTTAAATGTGCTAATATTGCATGCTTCCGTTACTGACTGAGGAAGTAGGTTTTGCAGTCGCGATGCACGGGGTAAGAAGTTGGTCTTCAAGGCTCCAGTGATGTGTGTACATACAACATAATTCCCCGAATGCCAAAAAATACCATGATTAGAATTATTCAACCAATTTATGTACTTAGACGTGATAAAACGGAGGGTTTTGAGGGAATAACTGACTGGGGGGGGGGGCAAAATTGCTAAATGGGTGCGAGGTTAGGGGCGCCAAAGAATTTATACGAATTTTACGGAATTCATACGCGGAAACATATGATCCGTACTAATTCCGTGGGGTAGTGTGGCGCAGTGGTAGCGCGTTCGGCTCAGGACCTAGAGGTACCGGGTTCGATCCCCATCCATGTCACCGATCTTGTGACACCAGAACTCCCAACCTGCACATACGTTAATTGGCTTCTTTGAGATTTTTTGAGATTGGCAATTTTTAAAAAAAATTGATTTGTATCATGCTCTAATTCAGCCAGATAAGGCTGCAACGGTATGTCTGAGCACGTGTTGCAAATAAACCAGTCATCATCATCATTATCTTTGGCGACATATTAGCCAGTATTTTAGACCAAATAGCATGACGCAAGTCACCATCATAGTAAGAACCGTAATGGATCCTGTGTATTCCATAAAATCCGTATGTTTCCTAGTAATGGATCGTAGGTAATCCGTAAAATCCGTATGAATTCCCTTATTACTCCGTGAAGGAGGTCAGGACCTCCAGACGGAGTGTTGTGAACGGCTGATTTTTCGTGTTCGCAGTCAAAACACTGGGTTCCCTTGGTGTAATCGGCACGCAATTTTATACGCCGTCTGCGGGCATGCCCGTGTTGATGCAAACGAATGTGTATTTTTGCCTTTGCTGCTTTCGTGGTCAATGTAATATTGCAGACGCACCCCTACAATTACGAGGCGAATTGGAATGGTCCAGAAAAACGCGTTGTTTGGAATAGCAGTGGGGGGATGGAACTTCATACAGATACGGGGTGGTTTTGATAAGTGGTTCCAGATGTTTTTGCCCATGTTTAAGAGATGGCAAGTTTTTTGGAAGATGTTCGCAGTCAAAACGCATTCTTCCGTACGTCGCATTTCTGTGTAATTTCGCATGTGGTGTGGCATTATGTCCGCGATGATGCACGTCTTTTTATTTTTACCGTAGCTGTTTTGATATTGAAGTAAATGCATATTTTAGAAACATCCCTACTTTTACAATCCTGTGGAATAGGCCGTAGGTTTAGGTAGTTGTCTGGTAGCAGAGGTTCTCTAAGCAGATAACCCGGGTATCTGACCGGCGGCAGTAACACTCGCGATGCTGGCCGCGACTGTTGCTGGAATTTGGCCTGTTCCAGTCGCGCTTAATAAGTAACAGGAACGGTAAGACGGTGGGGTTGTCTTAGTGACACGACCATGATAGTCCGATCTTTATGTGAATGCAATGATTGTCAGTAGTGTGTGTGTAATTAAAATTAACTTCGAACTTGAAGCACAGTATCGTTATACGCCCTGGGAGCAGTAATGGATCCGGATTTAGGTCTCTTTATGTTTTATGGTTGTGACGCGCTCTCATTGTATTAACCGTTGCCTAATTTTGAATAAATGAAGACCTTTATTGTACACACATACCCACTGGGTTAAGTACAGGTCACAAAAAAGAATGGAATATAGATAACGTTACATATATACATCGTCAAGTAGCTACAATCAAGTAAATTCAGTTTCTTCTCATTATAATGTCTGCACAGTAGGTTTGGCGTTGACGCTTGGGAAATTTGTTGAAATATATAAAACTTCACGGAGGATTGTCACCTATGGCTTCTTGTTATAAAGTTAGTATGAATTCCGTAAAATTCGTAACATTTCATTTCGTTAAGTCTTCATTTTCATACTCAATATCTGCCTGTAGTAGTAGTAGTAGTAGTAGTAAGCCTTTATTTAAACTCAAAAGCTTGTTCGGTACATACATATGACCGCTTTTCAACAAGGTCGAGGGTGAGGGCGGGGTCACGGATTACGAATCAAACCAAAATATAATGCAAAATCAAACAAAAATACAAATTAAAATATAATACAAAAATAAATAGTAGATCATCAGTCCGTTATCAGTCCAAGCTCCTTATCATACTTCTAAATGTTCCCAATGACTGGGCTGCTCGTACATGTGGTGGCAAGGAGTTCCACACAGTCGCCCCCGCGTACCTCAGTGACCGCCTGTACACTTCAAACTGGGGCCTCGGTATAATAAGGTTGTCCGATGAGCTCTGTCTGGTAGATCTGGAGGCTTCATCTCTATACCGGATGAACACCCCTCGCATATGTGGTGGTAAAGAATTGTCCAAGACCCTATACACTAGCATAGCTTTATGTTGGCGATGTAGAGTTCACACGGACTTCCATCCCAGACGAGAGAGGACTTCCCGTGATGGTGTTCTATACGGGGCTTTCAAGATGTGTTTTTCAATTACCAGTCACAAGCATGAATAGTCATATCGTGTAATTCAGCTGATTTATAGAGTTTTCTCAAAATTTCCTCAAAATTACATCCGTATTCGCATACTGTCAAGCATCACTTAAGCTACCTACCGGTTCTTGAGTTATCTTCTTTTGAATATTAAACAAACAAACGTCCCTGCAGTTCCAGGGCAAGCCGCTAGGGGCCCAAGCACACGTGACTTCATGCCTATTACAAGAGCTAGCTATCATCTAAAATTCGTGACCCTATCATGAGCTAGATCATGAGATATCAAAACCGGAAGTTCAGCTGCAGTACCAAAACAATTTACTTTAGGGCAGTAATAGCAAAGGGTGGTAAGCTACAATCTAATTGCCTTTGCCAGTAAGGTTATGTTTTGGGGGCTGTGTGTGTGTGTGTCTGTTTGTGTGTGTTTGGTATATTTGTATTGGTAGGTGGGCAGATGAGAGTTGATGAGAGTTCGAAATGATTCCCTGGCGGCTTGTTAATAATTGGCACTGCAGCGGAAGGCCCAGTTTTCATATCCCCTGATCTGGCGGATCTGGGCATGTTAGGGTCATGGTTGGTCGGTAGCTCTTGTTCTCGGGAGGAAGTAACGTGAGTTTGCATTGTATTTTAGGCTGTATCAAAACTTCAGGGTCGACGATAAAGAAAAATTGCTGATATCTTAAATATGCATGTCGCCATTTTTGACGCCATTTTGACGTCAGTAATTTGTCATGGGCAACATAAGTCTTGGCATGGCCTGGATATCCTATCATGGGTACTTTTGGTCGTTACCTTCGCCATCAAGGTTATGTTTTAAGAGGCGTCCGTGTATGTGTGTGTGTGTGTGTGTGTGTGTGTGTGTGTGTGTGTGTGTGTGTGTGTGTGCCTGTCTGTCTGTAAGCACGATAACTCAAGAAGGCTCAAATGGATTGTCTTGATATTTGGTAGATAGGTAGGTCTCGATAAGACCTCAAAATGATTAGATGTTGGGCATCCTAGCTCCTTGTTTTATTGTCATTATCTAGAAAACGTCTTTGTAATTGTCTAAGGTAAAAGTAATACAGAAATAGACAGAATAGTTGGATTAGCACCTACTTTTTGGAGGGGAAGGAATTAGCCACAGCTACTATTTTTTTTTTCAATGTTTCGAGAAGTGAACTACCTGTACTTAAAATTCTAAATAAAGAGATCGCTGTACAGCCACATTCAAAGGATTTTGAAATATCTAAATTAATCCAAATATATCCAAATTCCTGATTAGAAATTTATTAAAAATTTACTTTTATTTTGACTAGTCAAAATCATTGGTGAGTGTATTTTAATCTGTAATTGCCGAGCAGTCTGCGTGGAGCACAATGGAAACGTTTAAAGAAGGCAAAGAAGAGAGGGCTTTCACCTATCCGTTGTCGCTTGAGGAAAGTTAAAACATAGTAAAGTTGTTTTTTTAATAACGATTATTGTCCATATGTTCTCTATAAGCTCTTCAAATAAATTATCAGTGTCTAGATAGCTCGAAATTAAAGAAAGGGATGGGCAGGCATTGTGTCACCACATGAAATGTTCAGACACTAAAGACGATTTTGTGTCGGCACAGATACATACCCACCGAGTATTAGCTGTCCACCCGACATAGCAGAAACTGCTGAAAGTGGAAGTACCAGCGTCAAGATAGACAACTCTACGTGGGGTCACCCAATCAAGGCTAATGACACGAATGCAGAAGGGGACAAAGTTCATCCAGAGGCATTGCTTACTGGCCTTCCAGTTAGCTCACGTTTTGAGAGAGGCGAAACTAAACTAACGTACAGTTATACGGATGGCGGAGGAAACTCAGCACAGTGTGTATTTAAAGTGACAGTCACTGGTGAGGGAAATAAATATAATTTATATTTTAGGCAAATAGTAGTACCTACTGAGATGAAGGAACTAAGGTCTAAGGTCCCTTTTGGTGATTCCACCACCACCACTGAGATGAAACCAATGGTATTTTATAAGGCATTTAAAAGATGCTTTTCTTTTTTAAATTAGTCTGGAGTCCAATATTACCCATTGCTTAATTTTGCTTACAATCGTCTACTGTGCTAATTTTTTTTTTTAATAACAAAGAAGTAACATAAATTGGGAACCATCCGGTAACAAATCAATACATAATTTGTCATCTCAAGAAGTATATACAAATAAGGGTCAACAGTCAAACAAAGAAAAAAACAAAAGTACCTATACTAAAAGTTTACCACAATCACCAAGAGTGCCCCATTTTCCCAGATGTTTTCCACTTTTCCTTTTCTTTTCCGAAGCCAAGCCAAGAGAAGATAGTATTCAACTTTTTAAAAAAATTCATATATCGAAGAAAGGATTGAAAATTTACTTTGTTGGACTTTCTATTATTGTATATAAAGATTTTTGCTAACAGAATAATTGAATTTCGGATTGTAGGGGTGCTAGGAAGCAGGTTTCCGAAGATAATGACAAAACTATTCAAATAACTATGTTGACCTGTTTTATTTGAAGTACCAAGTTTTTATTTTATCCCAAAAGCTAATTAGATTAGGGCATTCCCAAAACACATGAAGGTAGGTTTCTTCCTCAGACTGGCAGAATGAGCACAATGTGTTATGGGTTAAGAAAAGTCAGACAGGTCAAGACAAGATGATGCAAATTAGTCTGAAAGCTCCTGTTATACAGAACAGGAGCTTAAGTGTTGTCTGTCCTCGGGGCTGGGAGTGCTAAATCCCAAGTGCCGGAAAGATCGACCCGTAGCCCCCCTTCCCTGTTGAGGGTGGGGTTGTACATTCTCTCGTATATTGCCTCTTTAACACCCCGTTCCCACCAGCGTGTTTCGCGGTCTAAGATATCCGTGGACTCGAGTTTGAAAGAGTGACCCTGGTTGTGTTGTAGGTGGACTGGTGGAAAATAGCTGAGGAGTAGCCGTTTGCACTAGGTCGGCAATGTTCTTTGTATCTTACTTTGAGCGGTCGACTTGTCTCAAAATCGTTTTCAAAATCATCAAAGATATTTACCTTGAGGCAGCGTAGACTGAACCGTAGATGATTCCGGAAATCTGCAATCTTCCTGCTGGTCTTCTCCAGATCCCTCACAGAGCTCGGGCAAAACTTACCGTAATGATCCAAGATACGTCGATGGAGGTTAGACATCCAGGTAATACAATACGCCAAAAAGCAGTTACTCAAGCAACTGGATATGATTTTGAAAACGATTTTGAGACAAGTCGACCGCTCAAAGTAAGATACAAAGAACATTGCCGACCTAGTGCAAACGGCTACTCCTCAGCTATTTTCCACCAGTCCACCTACAACACAACCAGGGTCACTCTTTCAAACTCGAGTCCACGGATATCTTAGACCGCGAAACACGCTGGTGGGAACGGGGTGTTAAAGAGGCAATATACGAGAGAATGTACAACCCCACCCTCAACAGGGAAGGGGGGCTACGGGTCGATCTTTCCGGCACTTGGGATTTAGCACTCCCAGCCCCGAGGACAGACAACACTTAAGCTCCTGTTCTGTATAACAGGAGCTTTCAGACTAATTTGCATCATCTTGTCTTGACTTGTCTGACTTTTGTTCCTTTTTCGACTTCCACAAATTTGTCTTCACTTTATTTGCATATCAATCAATAGGTTATGCTTATAAACCTGCATTTCCCCCCTGGTCTCTCAGTCACTGACGAAAGCTAGTGGATACTAGCTGAACGTCTGACGTTTTCAAAATCATATCCAGTTGCTTGAGTAACTGCTTTTTGGCGTATTGTATTTAAAATGGTTACAAAAATCCTCATACTTTGTAGAGAATTCTTTATAAGATATAATACTACCATTAGAGTTCAAAATATCATTTACAAACATAATTTTTCTATTAATGAAGGCATTAAACACAACAGGTACACCTTCAATTAAAATACTTGCATTCATAAAATGTAATTGCTGTTTGATGTCAGCAGGGGTTGTGGGGGTCTTATATTGATATTTATACCATGCCATTAAAGCTTCATTTAGAAAAGAACCTAATTTTGAGGTGCTGTATGGATTTCAGTTGAAAAAAGGAAATAAATCAGATCCAAAAGCTGGGTGCATCCTCAAAAACAATGCACTAAACCAGTCTTTTTTAAAATACAATTTTGGTACCCATGAGGCTTTAATGGTGAGTGCATAGGCAAATATATTGATAAGATTTAAACCCCCATTTTCAATAGAATTGTAAATTGTTTTCCTCCTAACTCTTTCAGGTCCTCTATTCCAGGTAAAAGCAAAATTTTTCTGTCCATAACGCATAAAAAAACTGTGGAAGGACCTGAAAACGATAGGTGAACTGCGGAACAATAAGTTTATAATTGTGACTTTACCAAATAGAGATAATTTTTTTCCTTTCCAAGGATACAGAATTCTATTTATTTTGGTTAAAACATGCTCAAAATTTACATTAACAATGGTATCTAATTTCTCAGGTATATGTAAGCCTAGTAATTTGACGTTTCCATCAAACCACTGAAAAGGGAGATGGGTGGGCAGTCTGAATTTTGTGTTTCTTAAGGATCCAAAAGTATTTTACATTTTTCACTATGTAGAGAGAGGCCAGAAATTTTTGAAAAATCATCTAAATCTTTAAGAAGGGCATAAAAGGAGGTTAAATTAGGAGAAAAAGGAAAATTTGTATCGTCTGCGTATTGTGAAATTTTAGTAGATCTTCCATTAATAACTAAACCAGTCAAGTTATGGTTATGGCGTATCTTAATAGATAGCATTTTTACGGCAAAAATAAAAATATAAGGGCTCAAGGGACATCCCTGTCTTACACCTCGCTGTAAAATAAAGGGGCTAGAAATATGACCATTATTTAAAACAGAATGTGCTAATTTCAAATATTTTGGCCCAGACTGTACCAAATACCAAGACTTACATATTTGGGATCTTTAATGTAAGCGCGTGCCATAATGTATACATACGTATTTAAAATCTAAAAACAAAACTTTTGTTGTTGACACGTGCATGTGATTCAAGGCATTGTTGAAATGAAATAGATTGATGTATCGCATATTATTATTAAGTTAACTCAGTTGTTTTTTGTCTTAAAATGCAGTTCCAGAATGCAACCTAATCCCCCCGGACGAGTATGGGACATGGGATTGTACAGGGGCTGAAGAGTCCTACATCCATGGATCAAATTGTACATTGAACTGCATAAGGGGTTACCAAGCATCTAATTCCACGACAGTCACCTGTGGCGCTAATGGGACCTGGAGTGGGGATATCTCAAACTGTTCAAGTAAGAAATGTCTAGGTACCTTCACCAAGGCAGCTATTTGTTGGTAGCGTTTGTAGCGGTGTTTGTTTGTTTACTTGTTTATTAACAAATATCCAACCAGTGACAATACAGCCACTACTCTTCCTTGAGTCCTTTCATGTAAAATACATGCAACTTCTATTCAACATGTTAAAACGTAACGTTGCAACGGCGTTTGTGTAAACTCAAAAAGGTATAAGGTCTCCGAACACAATTTCTTTTGCATGCAACCGGCGAACAGGCCTAGGCCCACAATTTTAATTTCGCCAAGAAAAATACGCCAAAAAATTCTTAAATAAATCTCAGTGAACATATGTATCCAGTAGGCTTTCGATAGTATCGTCTTTTTCCTTTACAACAGGGGTGGAAAATGCAGTAAAATGTAGGTTTTTGACCCAAAATATGTCTTATATTTCTTTTCCTGGGTAACGGATTTTATGCTAATTAAAAGCTTACTACTTTATGTTTCTAAAAAAATGGGAAAAGAGTATAGCTTTGCGATACTTTTTCCGCATATGGGTCATTAGGCAACATTACCCTTGGACTAAAACCATGATATTACCACGCCCAAAATTAAATATACTTCAATCTGCTGCAGGCTTTTCGTTTTTTAAGGCCATACAGACTTTATTTAATGGATGACATACTCTGAAGACCCCAAAAAATAGTGCAAGTGGGCGAGTGCAAAAGTCCGGCA
The DNA here is from genome assembly GCF_001625305.1 of Branchiostoma belcheri. Classification (NCBI taxonomy): domain Eukaryota; kingdom Metazoa; phylum Chordata; class Leptocardii; order Amphioxiformes; family Branchiostomatidae; genus Branchiostoma; species Branchiostoma belcheri. The sequence continues at coordinate 723,667 of NW_017804320.1, forward strand.
AAAAAACCTGATTACCCACGGAATACAGGAGCTGGTATTGTAAATCTGTGGTAGTATACTTAGTGACTTTTACGACAAGCTGGCACATGCTGGCCTTTTGTAGAATTAAGTCGGCACTGTATTGTTCAAGTTCTTTAGTTCCGTGGAGCCACGGCAGCCTGGGTGCCATCCTCCGTACTTTTCACTCCTCGGAGGTGTTGTTTTTTTTTTACAACAGGCACGACCGGATTTTAACATACTACTAAATCAGTCTGGCGTAAATTAAAAAAAAAATCTGCACATCTAAAACGATCACCGAGTAAAACTTAGCGTGACAATTACGCAATCCCGGCGTATTTCCGCCGCACTTGCTTCAACTTTAGTCTTATCCTCATATTTGGAAAACCTTAGATTTGAAAAAAAAGTATGTCTTCAGGTTGGCCGGTAAAGCCTCTTTGGTATTCTTGTACTACTTAGCATGAGGCCTAACAATGTATGCAAATCTTATATATTGTGGCTTTTAATGCCTTGATAACGAATTGGAAATGCCTCATAACCTTGTCAGGAAGTTACCAGACAGATGTGAAATAAATTGGAGGGGGTATACATAGGGGCTGCTAAAAGTATGAATTTAACCCTACTAAGACCGGGCATTTTGGGCATGCTGGGACCAAGGGGAACTTTTGAGGCCTGTAACTAAACAACCACTTATCTTAGGGCTACTAAAATTTCAGAAAATGTAGTAACAACATTAATTCATAAAACAATTTTGGTGTAATATGAGGTCATTATGACGTCTTTATCTGCTTTTTTTGGGTAAAATCTTCAATTTTTTTGTTAAACCCAGAGGAATACAACCAAACTTTTAAAAAGTATCTATGATGGAGTACTAGTATGAGGTACACTAAAACTGGCGTCAAGATGACGTCATAAAATGGCGCCATGCATAATTAAGTTGCCAGCCATCTTGGATCGTCAATCTTGAATTTTTGAATTACATTTTTTCAAGATACCGCCTCAAAACGAAATACAAACTCAATGGACTAATGATGTTCAAATGAAAGTTTTATGTGGAAAAATACGGAGTTATGGTGAAAATTTGTGAAAAAAAAACGTGGTTACACCAGAGCTAACATTATGGTCCGCCATCTTGGATTTTGACCATTGATGTCATTAACTTATATAAAATTATGTAAAATGTTATTAATGTTAGAAAGGAAGTGCAATTCAATATAAAACCCAGAAAATTTTTATGTTTAAACCAATATTACTGAATTTTCCAAAATTGCCTGTCAGAAACCCGTTGCCATGGCAACACGAAAAATCATCATCAATATAAAATTGTTCCCAGATGTATTTTAGGAAAAGTCCCTAAATTTCTAGCGCAAGCCTTTTAAGCGCTGTCTGACATGAAATTCGGCAGGCCTCCCCCTCCCCGGTCTGAATTGAATAAGTTTAAGTATCAGAACTAACCGTAAATTAGACAATAGTAAACCATGGTTTACGACTGGTTTACGAATGGTTTACGAATCTTCAATTAAAAAAACTCTAGGAGAGAAACTTAAAAAATCCAACCCCAACTACCCTGCGTAACTAATAAAAATATAGAAACAAGTACAACTCCCTTATTCGTTTATCTAAAAGAAACTATTACAGCGAAAAGTTCAAAGCCGCATCGTCTAACATATCAAAAACCTGGAAAACAATTAATGAATTGCTTAATAGAAAAAAAGTCAAGTATCATTATTCCTAACAAATTTAGCGACGGAGAGTCCTACATAAACGACCCTCAAGACATAATTAACAAATGTAGCGACTTTTTCACCAAAATTGGCCCTTCCTTTGCAAACCAAATTGAAAAGACTAATTATTCACCCACGGAATATTTGACCGCTCCTACCCACAAATTAGTTCTTTCAAACCTACATCTACAGAGATCGATGATATTATAAACTTAAAAAAATGCAGCCCCAGGTCATGATGAAATAAGTGCCATTATATGAAAGCAGAATATCTCCTCCATTCTAGAACCAATTACTCATATTTTTAAACTATCCTTATCCACTGGATCAATACCATCTGAAGTAAAAATGGCAAAAGTAATACCTCTGTATAAAGCTGGAGATCCTGACATCTTTACAAACTATAGACCAATATCTATTCTTCCTATATTTTCAAAAATTTTAGAAAAACTAGTATACAAGAGAAGTCTACAACACATAGAGACTAATAATATCCGTCACTCACACTTATATGGATTTCGGAACAAATTATGTACTTACATGCGTCCCTTTATTATGGGTTCACCACACCACGAAGTGGTGGTGAACCCATATTGCTTTTTCTGATGTTTCTTCTCCTCCTTCTCCTCCTTCTCCTTCTCCTGCCATTTTTTAAATGGATTCAGCTTCTTCATTTTAGGGCCTAAGGTCCTGAAATTTGGTATGGATATACAGTGGGCAAATACCCCTAGGCGTTTTTAAATTTTTGTGATACAGGCTTTTAGAATGGTTTTATTTGAGTTTTTTGGCTGTGTTATAGCAAATGTATTACTGAGTTAGTGTGCAGTGTTACCACATTTGGACATGAGTCATCACAATGGTATGCAGGGCATCAACCAATAGGCATGCAGCTTTCCTCTATTCTCCTTGCTGATTGGCTGTTGGAATTTAACAGGCTTAACTTAATTAATACCTGCTCAGATCCATTCCATACTGACAGTATGTCTGTATTCAAGTGTTTTGGTAGGTATTTCAAGCTTTCCTGCTCCAGCATTGGAATGCGGGGCATGAACACTTCTTTTTTTCTTGAAAATCAACAGTTTGCATTATGCAATTAAAAATCCTAACCAATAATGTAGGGAATAGCTATCCAACTGTTGTAGTCTTAGTTGTATGTTACTTCATACTATAGTTATATCAATGTAAAGCATTGTTTTCCCTTGTGTTTCTCATTCTTTCCCTGCCATGTCGTAAAATGTGGTGAAGCCATTGCTGTATTTGCTCCAAAGCAAATGTCGGCCTTTCTAGTGTTTAAGAGTCATTGCACGAGAAAACCAGGCAGAGGTCGGAAGATGGGGGTCGGCCAAATCGGCTCATACTTTGTAAGTGAGATAGATATGAGGAACTATTAACAGCCATATAGTTAAAACCCTCCAGGTATTTTTTGTTATGGAGTTCTGGGACCCCCCTCTGAGACCCTCAAAAATCTAACAATTTATGGCTGAAAATTACTGAAATTACAATGGACACCACGGTAATTCTGATAACGATATGAACACGGGGTTTCTTTTGTCACATAGCATGGGTCTTCTACTTTTACAAAACAAAAATTGAAGATGCAACATTGAAGTTAAAAGGGTATACCAGGGGGTTACCAGAACCAATGAAAACAGAATTTTTATCTTTCTAAATTTTAGTCATTTTTAAGTAGCTTTTTCTCCGTGACGCGGCAAATTTGATAAACGGTTTTACCGTTGCTGGAAAGAGGAACATCTGCTGATTCAAAAACAAGTGTCGTTTAAATGGGCCACGCATAACGCGGGCCGTGAACGAAGGGTCTTTATGGGGGTTTTCCGGGTTTTGGACCATAATAAATTAGCTAACAACGTCTCTTTACGGGGTAAATCATGGACATTTTTTGTGCAGCTACTTGGGATCAATGGACAATTGTTGAAAAATGCTAAGAATAATTAGAAATATTCGTTGGGGCTCCACATGGGGGATACAAGGATACCTAAAAAGCAAATTTAAACTGATTTTACACAATTTATCACATTTTATTTCTAATTTCCATTAGTAACTATCTTTCAAAATTAATTTTGTGCATTCACTTTGTGCTAAATAATATGGAGGCTATGTATGGGGTTTATCACAACACCATGTGTGAAACCAGCTACAAAAAAACACAAGCCACATGGGTGCATACACGTAGATACAAGTACTCCAAATGGACAATCTAGTAATAGGACCAAGAATATGTGGCGTTTAAGCTAAATATAACGGTAAAAACAGTCAAATTCAACTAAAGGCCACTGAAAATACAGGTTTGCCAAATATACTCAGGCTTTCATTATTGGATTAAATGAACTAGTTAGCATTTACATATACAGGAACATCTGGTTCTACTCAGCTTATAAGATAAGGAAACTAATTCATAAACAATCCGTCATCTAATAACAAATCAGCAATAAATTTTACCAAATAAAAATCCCAGACCAGTAAGAATCGCATTACAATATAATGTCAATCAATTCAAATGAGAAAAGTACCTCCATCATTGACTGTACCATCATCGACTATTCCTTGATATATTTATGAAAATTCAGGCCTAAATTACTGGATATTGTCATTCTGCAAGCATTGGATTAATTCAATTTTTCAAGTATCCTTATGCCCCCCCCCCTATGCAGAGCCCCCTTAAACCGGCATAATTTTTGACCACAATGCAGCATGCATGGTTTTCCTCCAACTACACAAAAACGGCCATATATTGCCCTTCACAGCGACATTTTATGATCGATTCGTATGATCTAATAGACCCATGGCCCATTTATGTGTTATATGTGGTCCAGTAATTAGACCAGACTTGTTTCTGAATGAACTGAAACATGTCTTCTATCCTGCAAGGATAGTGTTCCTGTTTCTGGGGAACTAAAAGAGAGATGAAAAGTCTCATTTCATGATGTAATGTGCTAAAACTAACCGGTTGAAAACAATTTAAAAGCACATAGCAAAACACTTTCATTTCCTTATAACACTGGTCCTATTTTGAAAATAGACCATTTTCTCTAGACCATTGTGCACAGGTTGACATGTAGAAATTTGCTGTAGTTTTCCACATGTGTACTCTTGAGACTTTGGCAAATGAGAAAGAAAAACAAAGTTGTACTTATATCTAGGACAGCTCAACCTGTATTTGGTGTATGAGTGTCTTTGCTTGAATCGGAGGATATTAGTTAGTATTATTATGTTACATCTAGTAAGTAAATTATTGTTAACTCTAGAACTTACTTATTATAGATCACAGATGTATAATATGATATGTTTTAAAGATGTAAGAATTAAGTATGAAATGAATTTGATTGACTTTGTTTCACTTAGATGATTAGCAGTTAGAATATTTAAATCAAGATTTGGCCAATGACGTTTACAATAAATATGCACAGTTCTCCTGATACATTCCAAATTTTCATGCTCCCGCACCCCAGACAAGTCAGTACAAACCAGCCCTGGCAGACTTTTTGCATTTTTGTGTTTTATTTTTGCAAACATAAGTTTTGTAAAAAGAGATGACCGAGGCGGGCGATTGTCACGATTGAGAAGCTTGCAGGAGCGTCTCCAACAAATGCACTTTTGGAACGCCGTACAAACTAAAATTCTAAATCATAATATACTAGTATATGATTAAAACCAACCTCCAGACTGCAGTGAATGTATACTTTCAGTGCTGTTATTTTCCAGCCTTTGGTAATCACCTTGGTGTCATATTGTCTAAAGGAATTTACGATATGCTCAGTTCATTTAAGATTTTTTCTAAACAATCCAAGTAAAAAGCCTTTCATTACATGATAATTTCGTAAATAGCAAATTGTACAAGCTGAAAAGACGTTCTAAATAGAAAATGCTAAACTGTTCACTATTCAGAAAGCCACTATGGGAAGAACGCCCCTCTTGATTATGAGTGGATTTCAAAGACCTTCCTATCTTCCGACCTACTGCTGACTTATACAGCGATCCTAAATGGTCTGAATAATTTTTTCAGTGGCGTTCAGTTGAATCTGCCTGTTTTACGGTTGTGTTTAGCTTTCGTCTTAGTCCTGTTGCTATAGTGTTCATTTAGAGTACTTGTATCTAAGTGCTTGCACCCATGCGGCTTGTGTATATGGTAGCTAGTTTCACACATGGTGTTGTGATAAACCCCATACACAGCCTCCATATTATTTAGCACAAAGTGAATGCACAAAATTAATTTTGAAAGATAGTTACTAATGGAAATTAGAAATAAAATGTGATAAATTGTGTAAAATCAGTTTAAATTTGCTTTTTAGGTATCCTTGTATCCCCCATGTGGAGCCCCAACGAATATTTCTAATTATTCTTAGCATTTTTCAACAATTGTCCATTGATCCCAAGTAGCTGCACAAAAAATGTCCATGATTTACCCCGTAAAGAGACGTTGTTAGCTAATTTATTATGGTCCAAAACCCGGAAAACCCCCATAAAGACCCTTCGTTCACGGCCCGCGTTATGCGTGGCCCAATTAAACGACACTTGTTTCTAAATCAGCAGATGTTCCTCTTTCCAGCAACGGTAAAACCGTTTATCAAATTTGCCGCGTCACGGAGAAAAAGCTACTTAAAAATGACTAAAATTTAGAAAGATGAAAATTCTGTTTTCATTGGTTCTGGTAACCCCCTGGTATACCCTTTTAACTTCAATGTTGCATCTTCAATTTTTGTTTTGTAAAAGTAGAAGACCCATGCTATGTGACAAAAGAAACCCCGTGTTCATATCATTATCAGAATTACCGTGGTGTCCATTGTAATTTCAGTAATTTTCAGCCATAAATTGTTAGATTTTTGAGGGTCTCAGAGGGGGGTCCCAGAACTCCATAACAAAAAATACCTGGAGGGTTTTAACTATATGGCTGTTAATAGTTCCTCATACCTATCTCACATACAAAGTATGAGCCGATTTGGCCGACCCCCATCTTCCGACCTCTGCCTGGTTTTGCCTGGTTTTCTCGTGCAATGACTCTTAATTGATAAAATAACTGAAAATTTAGATAACAACGAGAACACCTTACTATAATAGGTACATTTTTAGATATCTCTAAAGCTTTTGATACCGTTGATCACAACATTTTACTGGATAAAGTACGCTTGTGTGGCTTCCAAAGCACAACTCATAGCTGGCTCAATGATTACCTTTCAAATAGAAAACAATACGTTATCAATGGCATCTACAAGTCACGTCCTAACCTACTTACATGTGGCGTTCCTGAAGGATCTATTTTGGGACCCTTACTGTTTCCTATTTATATAAACGATTTACCACGTTTCACAAAAATTATTTACTCTTCTATTTGCAGACGACACAAATTTATGTCTCACAAGAATCTTAATAGTTTAGTAACAATCGTGAATGAAGAACTCGATAAAGAAAATATGTGGTTCAAAACAAATAAATTGTCTTTAAATGTCAACAAATTATCATTTTTGCAGCAAAGAATAAGACATATCCGAAAGAAAACGTCAAGATATTAATGAATAACAACCTTATTACGCAAGTGAACCACACTCGTTTTCTAGGCATCCTGATAGATGAAAAATTAACTTGGAAGAACCACATCGATTATATATGCAAAACAATCTATAAGAAAATTGGGATCATACGGAGAATAAGTAACCTTTTATGCCACAAAACATTTATTACTTTATATTACAGCCTTGTTTATCCCTACCTAACCTACTGCAACATTGTATGGGCATCTACGTACTCTACATCACTCAAACCTATCTTTCTCCTTCACAAACGGTACGTCAGAATAGCACCAAGAGCTTCCTTCACTTCTCCTAGTTCTCCCTTATTCAAAAAGTTAGAAATATTGACTATTTATGATTTAAATCGACTTCAAACTTTTAATGTTTAAAATAATAAATAAATGTCTCAGTCTCCCTGAAACCCATGACTCTTTCATATTGAACTCAGACATCCATAGCCATTACACAAGACAGGGAAATTTTATAAGGCCTATTTCTGCAAAATCTAATCAACGGCAATTCTCATTCATGTACAAGGAACCTACTGTCTGGAACAATTTAAACAAAACATTAAACTTAAAGCTATGTCCAACTTGAAGCATTTTTAAAGCCATAACTGATTTTATAAATAACTTCACACTCCCCTAGGTCTGGCTAACATTCAAATCATATCCTTCTAAACAGCGTTTTCATATTTTGCTCATTATATTGTTTGATATACGTATTGATTAATTTAATTCTCTTCTTCGTAAACTCCGAAGAGAACTAAGTTTCCTGTCTATTCACAAACTGGAAAGACACATGGGTAGGGTAGTCGTGCGCACGCCACGTGCGCACGCCACGGTTGAGTGTTTATTTATATGGAACACGGATAGCCGAACATGGATAACGGGGTATAATATGAAGATATCAAAAGGTACCAGTGACCAGGCACTAGGTAATGACGATTCATATTATTGACAGTTTACATTATCTGGTCCGGATGACGAACAATAAGTTAGATAAACAGTTTATATTATCTGGTCCGGGAGACGAACAATAAGTTAGATAAACAGTTGACATTATCTGGTCCGGGTGACGAACAATAAGTTAGATAAACAGTTGACATTATCTGGTCCGGGTGACGAACAATAAGGTAGATAAACAGTTGACATTATCTGATCCGGGTGACGAACAATAAGGTAGATAAACAGTTTACATAACTCTAGGGCAAGGAAAACGGGCGACCGGGTTAGTGCGGCAGAGGGCGCACTATGAAGTGGCGACGACGAATGAGGATGAGTCGTAGGGTAGGTAGGGGGTAGGAAGTGAGGACCAATAGGAGAGGGTTACGGATGGGGGAACATCCGTCCAATTTGTGAGCCGACAGGAAGCGTGATTGATTTGTTATATTTCCATCTTCTTGTAGCCAAACCTACTTATCTAGTTTGGCTCACCGTATTGTTTTTTTTAAATTATTACTTATGCTAAACTTGATTATTTTGTTAAATTGATTCATTTTTTTCATTGTACTTGTTTATTATCTTTTTATTATTTCTTCAATGTTATTTATATTTCATTTAATAAACATTCAATTTATATTTCATTTGATAAATTATAAAATCATGATGGGGAGGACTTTAAATAAGCCTTTGTGACTTTTCTTCTTCCCCTTGCACATTTATTTCCTTTGTATTATTTTATATACCTTTTTATTATGTATGTATGTGCTAATAAACTAAAATAGAAATGACTATAAACGGTGAGGCTTTTTCCATACATATACCAGGATTGCACGCTATCTTGAAGAGGGACATTTATTTATATAAGTATGGACGCGGAACGTTAACGCCGTGCACAAGACTGATTGATTGTTTCCGAAAGGGCGCTTTTATGCTAATGAAATATTACGGTATTGCCGTTTAGTCAAATCATGTTCAACTGCACCAAATAACCCGGAAAATGGACGCCGTGACTGCTCAGAAGGCCAAACGTACAACAGCGTATGCGCGTTCACCTGTGACGATGGGTACACCATCAGTGGTTCGCATTCCCAACTTTGTACCACAGCTGATGACAGCATGACCTGGGTTCCAAAGGAGGCACCGACTTGTAAAGGTATGCTTTAAGTCGTTTCTTGCAATGCTGGCATATTCTTGTTAATACAATGTATGTTGTTTCTCTGGGACTTTTATTCCTTCTGAACTCTTTAATAATTTTGGCCTCCTTAGTGTGTAGTCTCAATATGAAAGCGAACGCTTTTCCTATCTCTCCTATGTAAACCTTTATTTTTAATTCCCACAGTCTATATTTAATCGTCCCTTAGCTTATCTTTGGGTGGATTTGGAGTGGGTTTTCGTTTCACTGCTGTAGCGATGTTGTGTCGTCATATCCTTGCCGCTTCGCCAGAATTACGTTGCAATACGACAGAGAAATACTGAAGTATGCCCCAATGAAGGCAACAGATAGGACGTAGAAATGTTGCAGCAAGAATAACGTTGTGTTGGTAAGGGAACTATGTTGATCCAGGGGGGGGGGAGATGATACTATCCCATCATCCTTTGCAATACACATTCCACAACACGTGTCCCAGATGGCTGACTGTCAGCACCAGGCATATAGTCTTGTCCTGTTTCCTTTAAAAGTGCATGGCAACAATTTGACCAGTAATTTTTGGTTCTGTGAATTATCAAAGGACTCAAGTAGTGTATGAGGCTATCTGACTTTTGTAACGTATGTACAACTTCTTACTAGTACATTGGCTGACTGTCAGCACCAGGCATATAGTCTTGTCCTGTTTCCTTTAAAAGTGCAGCAATGGCAACAATTTGATCAGTAATTTTTGGTTCTTTGAATTATCAAAGGACTCAAGTAGTGTATGAGGCTATCTGACTTTTGTAACGTATGTACAACTTCTTACTAGTACATTGTGTCATAAACATTTATGCAAACATTTGCTTCAAAAATGGTGCTCAAACTTCACCAAACTTTATATATAAAGTGCTTTTCTACAAACTCTGTTGATTAGTGATATTATACATCTTGTGCATCAGAAAACCCAAATTGCACCAAAAGGCACGCATGGGAAACGGAAGAAAACTGCATTTGTTGATGATTATTACATAAATCATATCAAATATAATATTTTCTTCTGTTTCCCATGGGTGCTTTTTGGTGCATTTGGGGTTTTCTGATGCACAAGATGTATAATATCACCAATCAACAGAGTTTGTAGAAAAGCACTTTAGTTTGGTGAAGTTTGAGCACCATTTTTGAAGCAAATGTTTGCATAAATGTTTATGACACAATGTAAGAAGTTGTACATAAGTTACAAACGTTAGATAGCCTCATACACTACTTGAGTCCTTTGATAATTCAAAGAACCAAAAATTACTGGTCAAATTGTTGCCATTGCTGCACTAGAGGAAACTACTAACGGATGTTTGTATTTTTCCTGGTATTAAACCCGAATAGTCTGGCATTTGGTATTGGTACTGGGTATGTCTGAGATGTATATAGTTACACAGACATTCATTATCACTTTCGGCACACACGAGTTTTTTTTGTCAGGTTTCGTCTTTGTCATATTCGTATGAATTGTTGCTATTACCTTTTTAATGGAAACGAACGATTCAGTAATTTTCTTATTATTTCACTGCCACTTTTATAACTAGATACACAACCTCCACAACTTAGCTGCCCTGATCGCATTAAAGAGTTTCGTGCCGCCGAAGGAACTACAACAGCTTTGGTCTCCTGGGAAGAGCCGACTGCTAGTGACAACTCAGGGGAGGAAATATTACCTGTGCAGATAACAAACATCGCCAACAACTACAGTCTCCCAGCAGGCTACTACGACATCCAATATAAAGCCACTGACAGTGCAGGGCAATCTTCATCTTGCATATTTGGCATCAGAGTAAAAGGTAAAAACTTATAGATAGAGATATTAGCATTTAGCTAGCTGAATCCTATTAGTAAGTACATGTATAGCAAACTAAGACACATACAGTGCAATCTTCCATATGACATACTACTTAATTCAAAAATTATAATTCACGTATCAGTAGAACATGTGTTTGAAATTATTTTTTCTTGCCTTCCCCAGTCGTTTCTTGTAGTCCCAACCAACTGTACCTACCCCTGGGCACCTTTACGTGCGACGACAATCAGTTTATTTGGGGCTCGAAATGCTCCTTTCAGTGCTCATTGGGGTACAAACTCACAGGGCAGGAGGACACGGTATGCCAGAACACTGGCAAGTGGAATACGAGTGGAGTGGCAAATGGAGACGCCCCTTCTTGTGATGGTAAGGTTTCATTACACCAGTTGAATTAATAAATCAATTTACAGAAACCACAAGATTGCCTTCCTAATTTACCTGCGTATTTTGTATTCCCACAGCTTTACCGTGCCCTGACTATTCTGTACCAGCAAATGGCAACGGAAATTCTGGGTGTACCAATGCATCATTTGGAGAGTTCTGCCACATCAGCTGTGATCCTGGTTACGACCTGCAGGGAGTTTCTACAACAAGGTGCATCGCATCCGGCGATGAAGCACAGGAAGGAGAATGGGACAATACAAATTCAACTTGCCTCGGTAAGCACAGTTTCTATTTTTCCATTATCGTGCTATGTAATTACCGTGATACTACACATTTCAGTTTTCTCAAATATTTGAATATTTCTTGATTGATATGATACATATGATAAGCATGAAATGTGACAAAACAATGCCTAGAGGTTAGGACGGATGACCTGTTTAAATTCTGTCAACGATGGTGTTACTGAGTATTTTGACCTTTGCCTTTGGCGGTGTTGGAATTATCTAGCGCCTATCTGTACTATAGCATATATTGACCCATGCAAACACTGTTAAACATGGTTGGAAATGAGTAACGTGAATATGTCACAATGTGTGTTTGCCAACCTGCCGATGCATTTCTTGCATGGCAAATTTTGTTGACTTTTTTTTGTAAACAGTGAGGACATGCCCAGCAATGCATTCTCCAAAATATGGGAACTTGACTGGCGAATGTGATGGACAGGAGGTTCCGTTTGGAACTCAGTGCCACTTTTCCTGTAATAAAGGCTATTGGCTCAAAGGATCAAGCACAAACAATTGCTTAGTTAATGGAAGATGGGACTATGCAACACCACACTGCAGAGGTTTGTCTGCTTTTACATGTTGTAGGTATTTTCATGCAAGTTAGGCCATACCGCCATGGATGACATCCTCTGAAGACCCCCAAACTAGTGCGCGCGGGCGAAAAAAAATTCCAGCCAAAAATAGAAATGCTACTAAACCACAGGAATACAAATCTGGTATAATTTGTGAATGTGTGGCAATACGACATATATACGTATACGACAAGCCGGCACATGCTGGCTTTTTGCAGAATTTATCAATCGGCACTGTATGTATCTACTGAGTTCTTGAATCGTGGAGCTTCGGTAGCCTGGGTGCCCGGCTCCTTATTGTCGCTGACTACCATGGACTATCCATGCCTAAAACCACGCCAGAGCCTGGTGGACGGTGGACGTGATCTTTTTATTTTTTTAGAACATGTGAAAATCAATGCGCGCGAGGATGTCATCCACAAAATTAAGCCGGTGTGGCCTTATCGTGATTTGCCCAAAGCCATTGAATGCAAAATATGTGTAGCTGTATATTCATGTATTGACATTGTACAACTTGCATGCCACTCTTCTTTCCAAAGTTGCACTGTGATCCATAATGTTCTGATGTTTGCAGCGAAAACGTGTCATGCTAGTGAGCTTCCCACACCGACAAATGGTGTGAAGAGTGGCTGTCCAAATGAAGAAGAATACTTCGGAACAACATGTGTGCTATCCTGTCTGACTGGTTATTTACCAAAGGGAGATGTTCACGTCACCTGTGAGAACAGCGATAATTCAACCGAAGGACAGTGGGACGACGACAAATTTTCCTCCTGTGAAAGTGAGTTGAATCTAAGAGTTCAACAATCTGCGTGAAAATTGTGATGAAAAGTGTAGTCACCAAGCTGTACGATCAACCTCCATTGAGGAGCTCTGCATGGAGGTTGCTCGTACAGTCCCTTTCTATCATAGTTTGTTATTATTTAGCTTGACTTCATTTGAATTGCGGTAAAACTTCTTTTTCAATTACTGTTGGGCTTATTAAAGCAAATGTGGTGAGTTGCTTAATGACTTTAATTTAGCGAACGACAAATGTCAGTATCGATGTCGAAAGACCAAAACAAGATGTAGACCATGTTAATGGCCATGTTTTGACCTTTTTACTTTCTTTTACAGTTGTGAAATGTCCAGCTCCACAGCAGCCAGGAAATGGCTCAATCGAATGGTGTCAGTATGATAGTGATGAAACCGATCCTGAGACTGATCAGAAGTACAGCACGGTCTGCAGCATGACCTGTGACGAAGGTTTTACTGTCACCGGGGGAACACTCAGACGTACCTGCACCGAGATGGCAACCTGGGATGGCAGTGAGTTACAATGTGAAGGTAAGGACAAACAAACATACAAACTATTAGTTTGATTTCCGTACACCCTTGAACAATCGGTACGCGGGGCCAGAAATGAATTCGCAAAAATCTATGCAACAACTAGTGTCAAAGAGTTTACTATGAAGTATCCATCAACAATCATGGTAGACCCTAACAGATAAGGACGGAATCGGTAGGATGAAGAAACATTGAGCTGTAATTGTAAAGACGAACCATCTAAAATGTATATTAAAAACAGACTTTTGTTGTTGATGCTATTTTCAGACGTAACCAGTCCACTACTTTACTGCCCAAATGACCAAGTGTACTTCACAGAGAAGATGAGGATATCATACGATCCGAATTGGTCATGGGAACCAGTTAAGGTAAGGGTATCAACTTTCCTAAAAAAAAATAAGGCAAATATGAATATGAAAATGAAATCTTGTAAAATGTCTATATCTCCGGGCAGATAATGGACCTATACCATTATTACGTCACAGTTTGTTTACCGCAATGAATGCCGGTCAATCGACGTTTATCTTGTGCAGGGGTGGGTAGCGCGGTGTGTGTTTGTGTAGCGTTAGCCTAATATAAGGTTTTTAATACAGTACTACTTTCGTCTAATATCACAACTAAATCACCCATGCGGCATGTAATGCTGTGTCAACACAACTAGACGCGGCAAAAATCAGACATACCTTACTTTGAAAACTTTAAAATGATCTTTATTCTTCAACTGGCCGTTCTAGAATGTTCTTTAGAACAGGTAAACAAACTGTGACGTAATAATGGTATAGGTCCATTGAATTATGTCTGGTTGTTGTTGAATATTAGTAACATGTTATTTCAATTAATTTCCATAGGCTACCGACCGTGGACTGACACACTATGCAACTTTATCAAAGATAAATGCGCAAGTGGTGACTGTAAAACCTCCAACGTTGTCAGAAGGAGTCTACGTACTTGAGTATGAAGCAGTAGATGATGCTGGCCTGACCACCACCTGTACCTTTAAAGTCACTGTCCAAGGTATTTAATGAGCATACGTAACGTACCTTTCTTTCGTTGTAACATTTGTTGCTGAACATACTCTTTTTAACATTTAATGGTACAGTAATGCCTTATAATATCAACTAAATTTGACTATTTTTGGCTCCAACCATAACGTTTTGTTTTATCAATATGCTGAGTATTTGTGATTGAATTGAATATCAGCCAATCGAAACAAAGTCAAGCAAAGATACTTTGCGATTATTGAATCGTATTCGGTTTTCTCCCTTCTCACTTTACACAGTGACCAGATGCCCGGTACTTCTCCCACCATCTCCACCCTTTGGGCAGCTGGACCTTGTGCTCGGTAAAGTCAGCTGTAGCAGTGCTGTGTATGGATCCCAGTGTAGACAGTCCTGTAGAAGTGGGTACCGCCTGACTGACACTGAAGATACCCTCCTTAACTGCACCAGAAACAGTGACTCAACAACGATTGGTACTTGGAAAGGAACTGTTGGCAACTGTGAACGTGAGTAGCTATCAAAATACGATAATCACGTATCTAAAATCAGGCAAGTCTGTCTACTTAGGTATGAAGGTTTTGCATTATTACTTAAAAAATAATCAGGATTAGTAAAACGACGCGTCGGTGAAGGTTAGACATGCAGGTTATACTATACGCTAAAAACGGTTCAACTCAAATAATTGGCTATGACAATCTGCCTTGAGATATAGCAAGAGTTATAATTCAAGATGATCATAGATTGCAGACAATATTTGATTTTATTAGAGTGCACATTAAACAACACAGACAGTAATAATACAAAACAAGGATAAAAACAGGTGCAGGAGGAGGGTAGAAGCATGGAATGCTTATACAAGGCCCTTCTGTAAACTATACAAAATTAAATATAATCTGATGGAAATAATACAATAGAAAATGGAAATACTACAATAAGGATAAACAAATAATATACGGTATAAATTAATGACAATGAAATGAGGTAATGTAAGTTATAAATGCAGTGCAATAATGATAATGATAATAATTAGTATGAGTTAAAATAAGAGAAAAAAACAGTAAATGAAACTACTACAGGGGGCTAGGTTCGTTTATCAGATGGTTTTTCAGAGCTTGCTTGAATGAGAGAAAAGACAAGGTAGGACTCTTTAGGGCTGGGGGTAGTTGATTCCAAAGGTGACACCTTTGTATCTAGCCGACATTTGGGCAAGAGACGTTTTTACTCGGGGGATATAAAATCGGAACGTATACAAGTTTGATAGTTGTGAATCTGTGAACAAGAATTAAAAAAATCATCAAATGTATCCGGGAGTTTATGGTTTATATATTGGGCTACGAAAAGTGCAAGTTGAAATCTGTTTGTGTCATGAATGTTCAAATGTCTAAGTCTTTTTTAATAGAGGAGATCAAGAGTGGGTGTAGAGACTAGAACCAGTGGCAATGCGTAGAAATTTTTTGTAGAATTGATATAGAATGCAGAAAGGTTTTGTAGGCATTTCCCCAGACAATATTGCAATATGCGAGGTATGGGTAGATTAAACTTTTATAAATGGTTATAAAGGGTTTTTTGGATAAAAGATGTCTAATTTTCCCTATGATCCCAATTGCTGGCAATGTGAGGCTTCCAGGTTAATCGGTCGTCTATTTGTATTCCTAAAAACTTAGCCTGAGATTCTTTGGAGAGGATGTGTTTTTTTAAGTAGATGGTGGGATTTTTTCTCTTATTTGTCTTTTTTTTTGCTACAAAAGATAAGATAGTAGGTCTTTTGATATTAACTGATAGTTTGTTTGCTTCGAACCGTGTAATAACTTTTACTAATTCTTGGCTAGTTGAATTAGAGAATCAAAATCTGCATGTGAAAGAAAGAGGTTAGTATCGTTGGCAAATAGTATGAAGAACATAATTTTAGATGCTTCAGCAAGGTCGTTTACATATAATAAAAATAATAGGGGCCCTAAAATCGATCCCTGGGGAACCCCACAATTTATAGGTTTGCAGGAAGAAGAATTATCCTTAAGGACAACGTATTGTTTTCTATCGGATAAATAACTGGTAAACCACTTAAGTGCGACCTCTCTGATGCCATATTTGTTAAGTTTTTTTTAAAGAATCGAATGATAACAGTGTCGAAAGTCTTACTTAGATCTAAAAATATACCAATGGTATATTCATTGTTATCAATAGCTGTAGTTATTCTATCTATTAGTTGTATAAGTGCCATTGAGGTAGAGTATCCTTTTCTAAAGCCGAATGAAATTATGACATTTTGATATAAGAAAATTAGTATGGCTAATAAAGCACAAAGACACAGTATCAATTTTATTTTTCTTCTCATTCAAACATGATCACCTGTATTGATAGCACTTTCGTGGCCTGTAAACGCATTTTGGTGATCATAGAAGTTAATTTGAATATATTTCTGGAACATTGATAAGTATACTGTGGAAATGATAGTTTTCATGTTTTTACAGCAAATCAATGTACTATTCCTGAGGTACCAAACGGCTACGTGTCCGGATGCTCAGGAAACGTAACGGAGTACAACTCCATCTGTCAGTTCCAATGTAACACTGGTCACAAGAGTCCAAGTGGCCATGTGTCAGTCAACAGTCGCTGCAAAGCAGATGAATCTTGGACAGTGCCTTCTTTCGAATGTGAAGGTAAGTTTAGCATATTACTACATTCGCATTGATTTCCTTACACTAAAACTATATAAAGCCTACAAGGTAAGTCTGCCTTCAGCTTTTATTCTTGTATTTGAAATGATACTCCTGCACTGAATCTATGTCAAAATATTTTAATCAATCTCTAATGTATCCGTATATAAGAGATATAAATATCGCTGTTAAGAGAAGGAGCGTATTCCTATCTAGCAACGTACAAATTTTCTGTCGAGCAAGACTATATGACTACTGAAAGTGGTGTATAGTCATCACTAAATAAAAAGAAAGTATCTACCAAAAATGACAAAAGAAGAAACAATTAAACTCTGCTTGCATTTGATTTTATAGAAAAATATTTTGTTTACGTTATGTCGTGGCATGCGGCACTATTGACAAAAAAACTTGTGTACATTGTTTGTATAAATGTCTACAGAGGTTTTCTGTAGCGCCTCTTTCTCCTTGACGAACGGACAAGTCAGCCCCTCAGAGTGCGGCAACAGCACATCCCTTCCTTATGGCACCCTGTGTAGGTTCTCCTGCAACAATGGCTTCCTGGTACAAGGGCCTATCTTCAAGCAGTGCCTTTCTGACGGCACATGGAGTGATGTAAGAAACACCAGCTGCAAAGGTGCGTCTAAAAATACGTGTCCTCATTCTAGTACAGTCTATCATTTACGTTGTTGAACTGAATACCATATATATTCACAAGAACATTACATGGTATAGTAATATTTAAAAAAAACTGACAAAACCAAATGAATAATATACTGATGCTGTTCTTAGCACAAAATATATCATATTCTATACTATTCTTTAAACTTAATCATCTTTCCCTTAGTTGCTTTAGTTTTGAGTAGCTCTATATCACCCTAATTGTCAAGTCAACTATTTTTTTTACATTTTATATCAGATCAAGAGGCACCTCAATTCACAGTAGCCTGTCCACAGTACATCGATGCCGGTGCCAGAAGTGGCACAACCGAAGCTATGGTATCATTCATGGAACCAGTGGCAACTGATAATTCTGGAAATGTAACCATGCTAAAGTGAGTGTAACATACTAAAGTAAATGCTCTGTACTGAGAAGACAATAATTAACCTGAATTTATTTTGCAAAATATAGTTTACCATTGACTATCACGATTAGTATGACGACCGTACAGCATGATGAAGTGAATGCATGCTATGGAATTAAAAAAGTGCACATTACACTATTGCACATGGCACAGGCAACCTAGTGATTATTATTGCTAAATGCATCAAACACTTTTAAAGATCCTGTATTCCATTCGACCATCATACATATCCAAACAGGATACACAAGTTTGTCTTTATAGAATTGTAAATGAGTACTATAATTACTAATTCGAATTATACCGTTATTCTACAGGAGTCCAGATAATCTGGGTCCTGGCAGTATCTTCCCGGAAGGAACCAGAAGAATAATTTACACGGCAATGGATGCAACTGGCTTGGCCCGGCAATGTGTTGTCCACATTCGTGTCAATGGTAAGCTTCCTGTATTTGTTAATAACTAGTCTTCACCAGCCTCCTTTCCAGGCTAAATAAATAGTGGAAATCGGCCCAAAAGGAATGTAACTGGCATGGCCAAGGGACTTATTCGGGCATAGAGGGTCTAGTTGGGTATAGTTTGCCTACAGGCAAATTGGACCCGCTATGGCCGGCTAACTCACTTGACCAGTTAGTTAGCACATTCCCTTTCAGGCCAATTTCTACAATTAATTCAGCCTGGAAAGGAGTCTGGTGGAATTAAACTTGTATTTACGTATCTTTGAAATCAACCAACACGTCTTGCAATACAGTTAATCTTTAATGGATGTTGCATCAAAAGATTCACACATTGGTACATTAGTACGATTTTAGAATAGTATCATATAACTCTACATTCAAATATCGATTAGATTGACATCATTCGTACTTAATGATGCACCTTTATTGTCGTCATTTAGTACAAAGATGTCAGCGTCTCCCTGCACCACTGCGAGGGTCTTACGACAGCTGCTCATTGGACACACCAGTAGGGTCATCCTGCAGCTTCAAATGTAACGAGGGCTATGTACTAAACGGTCCCGTCACCCACACGTGTGAGCTTGATGAGTTTGGATCTGCCTACTGGTCAGGGAATGAAACAACCTGTCAAGGTAAGGATTATCAATAGACTAATAATAGAGGTGATTTTTTTAAATTTTAGTTTAGATAAAATGTTGGGCTTACATCAACACAGATAAAGTAATTTAAAACTGCTCTGATCAGGGACATTGACTTCATTTTATAAATATTATTCAATAATGGTTCGAAAATTATGAATTTTCTTAATATTTATGTGATAAAGCAACTTCAATTGCAAACTTTGATGGAGTAATGTAGATTGAAATCTATATGAAGTACAAGTAAATGATGTAGAAAAATCATAAATGTGGAGCAAATCTTTTTGTATGTTGCCCCAGCCATAACATGTCCAGCGGTCCAGACGAATGAAGCTGTCATCAAATCCGGCTGCTTCTCTGAGCCCCCACAGACTGAGAGATACGGCACAACCTGTCAGCTGCACTGTCCGTATGGGTACGGTGGTGTGGGGGAAAGTAAGGCTCGCTGCTTAGCGAACAGTAGCTGGAGTGGAGACCCTGAACAATTCAGATGTGAAGGTTTGCATGTATTTTTTTTTATTCTATAGGTATCCCTCTTGTTCACTCAGTTATATGTATTTTGTTGTGAAGAGCTGATTTTTCATGTTCGCAGTCAAAACACTGGGTTCCCTTTGTGTAATCGGCACGCAATTTTATACGCCGTCTGCGGGCATGCCCGTGTTGATGCACGAATGTGTATTTTTGCCGTTGCTGCTTTCGCGGTCTATGTAATATTGCAGACGCACCCCTACAATTACGAGGCGAATTGGAATGGTCCAGGAAAACGCGTTGTTTGGAATAGCAATGGGGGGTTGGAACTTCATACAGATACGGGGTGGTTTTGATAAGTGGTTCCAGATGTTTTTGCCCATGCTTAAGAGATGGCAAGTTTTTTGGAAGATGTTCGCAGCCAAAACGCATTCTTTCGTACGTCGCATTTCTGTGTAATTGGGCATGTGGTGTACCATTATGTCCGTGATGATGCACGTCTTTTTATTTTCACCGTAGCAGTTTTGATATTGAAGTAAATGCATATTTTAGAAACATCCCTACTTTTACAATCCTGTGGAATAGGCCGTAGGTTTAGGCAGTTGTCTGGTAGCAGAGGTTCTCTAAGCAGATATCCCGGCTATCTGACCGGCGGTAGTAACACTCGCGGTGCTGGCCGCGACTGGTCTGTTCCAGTCGCGCTTAATAAGTAACAGGCACGGTAAGACGGTGGGGCTGTCTTCGTTAATAGTGACACGACCATGATAGTCCGATCTTTATGTCAATGAAATGATTGTGTGTGTGTGTAATTAAAATGAACTTCGAACTTGAAGCACAGTATCTTTACACGCCCTGAGAGCAGTAATGGAATTAGGTCTTTGTATGTTTTATGGTTGTGACGCGCCCTCATTGTATTAACCGTTTCCTAATTATAATGTCTGCACAGTAGGTCTGGCGTTGACGCTTGGGATTGTTTTTGTTGAAATATATAAAACTTCACGGAGGATTGTCACCTATGGCTTCTTGTTTTAAATTTATGATTAAAGATTGTAAAACTTTTGTGTCCAAAATGTGCGACTGAAGCACTAAATGTTAACAAGAAGCCATAGGCGACAATCCTCCGTGAAGCTTTACATTTTGCAACAAAAATAATCCCAAGCGTCAACGCCAGACCTACTGTGCAGACATTAGGCAACGGTTAATACAATGAGGGCGCGTCACAACCATAAAACGTAAAAAGACCTAAATCCATTACTGCTCCTAGGGCGTGTAAAGATACTGTGCTTCAAGTTCGAAGTTCATTTTAATTACACACACACAATCATTGCATTCACATAAAGTTCGGACTATCATGGTCGTGTCACTAGTAACAGAGACAGCCCCACCGTCTTACCGTTCCTGTTACTTATTAAGCGCTACTGGCCAGGCCAAATTCCAGCTACAGTTGCGGTCAGCACCGCGAGTGTTACTACCGCCGGTCAGATACCCGGGCGAAAACATGTAAACGACATTATAGGGATGTTTCAAAAATAAGCATTTACTCCAATATCAAAACTGCTAGGGTAAAAATAAAAAGACGTGCATCACCACGGGCATAATGGCACACCACATGCCAAATTACACAGAAATGCTACGTACGGAACAATGCGTTTTGGCTGCGAACATCTATGGTACCACTTATAGACCCATCCCTGCGTCTGCATGAAGTTCCACCCCACCCCCACCCCCACCGCTATTCCAAACAACGGGTTTTTCTGGACCATTCCAATTTGCCTCATAATTGTAGGGGTGCATTTGAAATATTACATTGACCGCGAAAACAGCAACGGCAAAAATACACATTCGTGCATCAACACGGGCATGCCCGCAGACGGCGTATAAAATTGCGTGCCGATCACACAAAGGGAACCCAGTGTTTTGACTGCGAACACGAAAAAACAGCTCTTCACAACACTCCGTCCGGAGGTCCTGACCTCCTTCACGGAGTAATAATTTTATGTAACCAAATCTTTGAAAAGGGCGGAAATGTCGGGAAAGAAAAACGAATGAAGTTGAAACGTCATTGATTAATACAGACTTTATGGTCATTCCAGAGCGGACGTGTTCGCCACTGAGAGCATCCGCCGTGTATCAAACCGTACCTGCCTCTTGCACGTCCGATCCTTCCTATCTAGACACCTGTATTCACACCTGTCAAAAGAGAGGGTACAGACTACAACCTGCTGGCCATGAATTTACAACCTGCCTGGGGAATGGACAATGGACAAGGGACACTAGCAACCTGACATGTATTGGTAAGTTTTATTCGGTTATCAGTTTTACTGACAGTTCAAGCTACTGGTGTAAAAATTTCAGATTTTCAGATTTTACTGGCATAATAATTTCAGATCCTATCATGACGTAATTCAACGATTTAACATTAGAATTACTTATATGATATAACGTTACTAATTTATATGTCAGGATATACTTTTTCCTTGTTGCAGACATTGAGCGACCAAGGTTCAGCTATTGTCCCCAAGACATCCGTGTTTATGCTGACAGAGGAAGCACCGAAACATTCGTCAACTGGACCCTACCAGTAGCCGAAGACAACTCAGGGGAACCTCCTTCACTTACCTCCAATATTTGTCCATGCGTACTTCCGGTTGGGGAACATGACGTTGTGTACGTGGCAACAGATGGCACAGGCAATCAACAAACATGCGAGTTTACTGTAAAAGTTACTGGTGAGGATTTCAACTCATTTTAGATTGAAGTATATGGACGCCGGACAAAAACGGCTTCGATCTGACTTTCAAAAGTACCAGTATACTGTGTTGACATAACATTTTGCATAGAATTTACACATTTGGTATTCACAGCTGTAGAACTTTTGATCTCAAACATCTTGAAATATATGATATTTAGTTATAGTGAAGGAACCCAAAAAAAGTGTGCAACATACGAGTGTAGAAAATACATATTAGAACAGAAATAGCATTGTCACATTGTTATTAACAACATATAGAGAATGTCCTTTACCTTAATCTCTAGTGAGACGATGCCAGCTGCTCCAGCCTCCCATCTACGCATACTTCACCGGAGGAAGCTGTGACAACAGTTATGGTACCACCTGCGAGGTGGTGTGCTCAACGGGGTACCAGCTGTCGGGATCGAAGAACGCCACCTGTGAATTTGACGGGACAGTCATGTACTGGGAGAGAGAAGCGCAGCCGTATTGCACAAGTAGGTAGATTCTTTCAATCTGAAGACAAATCTTTACTTGGAAGACTAGGCTTTCTTTCCAATCTATTATGATCACATTCTTGTGGCCATCTGTACATAGTGTGATCGTTTACCTTCGAAAGGAAAGTTCTCCGATCACAGGACTTCCAACACTGGCTACTGCCCAGGAGGGGAACCACCACTGAGCGCACCACTCGTTCCAGTAACAAACTGACTCTTACCAAATGTAGAACTGAGCGGTACAAACAGACTAGCGTCCCATATATGATCCACCTATTGAACACTCACTGTTTGTCTTAGACGGTATGTCAAAGACGTTGTCAATAATGATGTGGATATTTGTGTTAATGCCTGTGTAAATAAATGTAAATAAATGTGTAATGAATTTGCATGTACAACTGGACGTAATTCAGCCTTTGGCTGCAAAGTCCACGTTTTTATGAATAAAACACCATTCGACTGATTTGATTGATACCTTTCTGCAGTTGCAACATGCAGCGGCCTGACTCCACCAGAAAACGGTGATCTGTATCCATCCTTCTGTACTACTTTGCCAACATATGGTACGGCGTGCCAGTACTTCTGCAGGCGTGGGTACGACCTGGACCCGGATGTTGGAGCATTGACCTGCACGTCCAGTGGGACTTGGGATGGTGATACCACCGCTCCAGAATGCAAAGGTATGCAACAAAGCTAAAGGTGCTACAAATTTAGCTATATCGACATATTTAACTTTATTGACATTTTTTATGAATGATAAAAAATTTATGATAGATCATCAAGAACAAGCCATTCTGATGAGTTTAAAACCTTTCCCCAGACATGACATCTCCTCACCTCCTAAGCTGCCCTGGACCACAGAGTGGGGTTCTTGAAGGAACAAACCCCACAGTTACCATCAGCTGGGAGGTGCCTACTGCCATAGATAACGCACCTGGTCAGCTGCGGGTAGAAGTGACTCCAGCAGGGATAGCACCACCTCACAACTTCAGCCAAGACACCGAAGTCATCTACACGTTCTACGATGCGACTAACAACTCTGTGGAGTGCCGTTTTCCGATTTACATTCAAGGCAACGGACAACAATTTATATCCCTTTAAACTAAGAAAATGCTGACATACTGTGATAACAAACAAATAAAACTACTGTACTTTAACTTACAAAGATACAATCGCAATCTCATTTCACTAGGCATAATATTATGTAGTTTCTCGTAAATCTTTGTCATGGAGAACTAAAAAGTAATGTTAGTTTTCAACATATCTTAAGTCCCTCTTGATTCTTGTCCATCCCACTTCTCTATTCCTCTATGTGATTGTCACACTTTGCTTGTTGTATTCAACAATACACAATTGCCTGTTTGCAGATGAACTATTACCGGTTGTCAAGTCCTGTCCGGCCGACATAGCTCAGACAACAACAAAAGCAAACACACCGATCAGCTGGGATCCCCCGGCGTTTGAAGAACTCACACACGACCCCCTTATCATCGTCCCAAACCCTGCAGAGTTTTCAAGCTCAACCTATACCCTAGGTGAACATTTCGTCACCTACACCGCTACCAATCCTGACAATGGGAAGAGTGCTGTTTGTTCGTTCAGGATAACATTGACAGGTACAAACACTTTCTATATTCCCTACGATTATGTTGTGGCATACCCCAATAATATCCATTGTCATTGATTCCATGTATATGACAAAATAAACCTGTTATATAGAGCACATTTTAGTTGTAATTGGACATACATATCGAAACTGACCTGCCTAGCTGATACTTTAGCTTGATGTGCCTCTCAGCACCATGGAACTTCCAAGGGTCGACGGTGCCATCTCATAAATTGTGTATGTCTGGAGTTTGCAATTTGGAAATAAACCATTC
The DNA here is from genome assembly GCF_001625305.1 of Branchiostoma belcheri. Taxonomy (NCBI): domain Eukaryota; kingdom Metazoa; phylum Chordata; class Leptocardii; order Amphioxiformes; family Branchiostomatidae; genus Branchiostoma; species Branchiostoma belcheri. The sequence continues at coordinate 748,803 of NW_017804320.1, forward strand.
TACTACTACCACCTCCCTTCCTCGACGTTTCGCATCTTTCTGCCTAAGACGTCTGCGTAGTTCCCATGTAAGCCATCAGAAATCGCAAGTGATTACACGCGGATAAACGGCGCACGGGCGGACACAGCCGGGCAGACAGGAGACCGAGCGTGCGGTAGACATTACGTACGACGAAATTTCTGAGCACGTGTAGCCCCACCCGTACCACACGCCGCACAAGAGCGCTGCCTTTGTCATGGCCCTTCTCCATACCGTCTCCATATACTAACCACACACCATTGTACCACCTGTACCACACGCCGCACAAGAGCGCTGCCTTTCCCATGGTCCGTGTATTTATATTTATTACATCTGGCACGTGAACACAATTGTGATGTGTATATGTGTGACACATTTTGTGATGTGGCTTTCTGCATCACGTGTACCGCGCTTATGGGCGCTCATTTGTCGGGTTGTGTCCGCGTAGGCGCCGTGTTTTTTGGTTGCAAGTACCCGTGATTTCGTGACAGCAAACACAGCCCATGACCTGATGACAAATAACGTGGGGCTACACGTGCTCAGGAATTTCGTCGTACGTAATGTCTACCGCACGCTCGGTCGCCTGTCTGCCCGGCTGTGTCCGCCCGTGCGCCGTTTATCCGCGTGTAATTACACTAGAGGTCTCGGGTTAAATCCCCACCCATGTCACCTATCTTGTGCCCTTGGGAAAGGCACTTTACACGACTTTCCTCACTTCACTCTGGTGTAAATGAGTACCTAGCTTCGGTTAGGGACGTCCCTCGTTAAATGGAGGTCCCGTATTTGGGGACACCCACACCCCACGCACGTTAAAGAACCCACCACACCTCGAAAAACCTGGTATGCGATGGTACAAATTCCACAATCCGGAGTCACGCCAAGAATTGGCATGCCAGAATGATCAGTGTGATGCTCGTGGGCATTAAACTGCGTCAAGAAACGAGAAGAAGTTGAACCTGTAAATAGTAGATCACATTAGTATGTATAGCCCTCAACAGTACACCTTCCCGGACTGATTAATCTGTACACCTGGGGTTCGCGCGGATCCCAGAGCAGTTTTTTGCTACTTTTTACAAATTATCGACATACTACCAGCTCAATTGTTTTGCAAATTGATGTGTGAACCTTTGAGTCAACATTACGTACAAAAATCATAAATTTTGACCTTTTCCTATTTTTTGGTAAAGGAAAGACAAAAAGAAGAAATACCCGATTTTTAAACCCTATTTAGACCGAGTGTTTTTTTAGGGCCGCGCCAACTTTTATCTCAGATAGCGCCTGAACGGCTTGAGCTAGAACCATCAATTTTGGTGAACTTTCCTAAAATGTAACTGGGAAAAATTTTATATAAGTTAATTAAGTTATGATTGTTTGTGTTGCCATGGCAACGGGTTTCTGACAGGCAGTTTTGGGGGAAAATCAGTAATTTTGGTTTAAACATAAAAATTTTCTTGGTTTTATATCAAATAACACTTCCTTTCTCACATTAATAACATCTTACATAATTAAAGACAACTTCATCATCATAGTCCTTTATAATAGTAATCAAGATAACTTAAGTCATTTAATATCCATAATATATGCTAGTTTGATGACGTCATTGGTCAAAATCCAAGATGGCGGACCATATTATTAGCTCTGACGTCATATGACGTCATAATTACACCAAAGCTGAGAATTTAATTCTATTAGTACACCATTCTCTGAAAATTTGGTGGCCATACATAAGTACATAAAAAACATATATAAACTGAAATAAAGTAATGTAAAAGAACGCCAGTGTATCCATTACGATCGAAAGCCGGCTGGGGTCCGCGCGGACCCCAAAAGAAAATCAGATATAATTTTTTTTATAAATGGTAGAAACTGAGTTTTCTGCACTGTATTGAGAGACAACTTTGTGGGTGACAATTGCCTGAAATTTCAGAAAAAAATCTTTAGAAACAAAAAAAAATATTACAAAATATATAGCGCTGGGGTCCGCGCGGATCCCAAGTGTACTGTTTAGGGATAGTTTGTAAGTGTCATTGCTGTATTCTTTTCCCTGTTTACCCATGACCTGTACTTAGCTTGTTAGAGCACAAACGTACAATAAAGGTCTTTCATTCATTCATTAAAAGAAATACAAGACAATCTCCCACGGCTTACAAGAACGATACGCCAAGACGTCTCGGGGTGCCTGTTTCCTCCGCTTCCGGCACTGTCGCCACTTCTCTGGAAGGACTTCCACGCCTTATCCTTTCTCTTCAACAACACGAAGCTGCTGCTTCGCGCCTCTTCAGTCACCTGTCTAGTGAGCTGTGTATGGGCTTTTCCCCTGATGTTGAAGTCCCTGCACAGACGCATGAAGGAAGCCCCTACAAATCCTCTGACACTGACTTCTACTGAGTACAGTCGCCTCTGCCAGCCTCTCTGCTTGCACTGCTGGACCAGATCGTCGTATCTCAGTTTCTTTCTTCTTTGCTTGTTCTTTCTCTTCCAAAGGGATGGTTCCCTCAATGATACGTACAGCTTTCCGATCCTCGGACCATATTACTAAATCCGGTTTAAGAGATGATGCTAATGTAGGAGTAAGATGTTAATTTGAATTCTATTTTAAGAATGATGATATGTGTTCACAAAAACTTTGACCTAATTCGAATTCCTTTTTCTAATCTAGCGATTAAATGCATAGAGTTGGATCCACCACAGAATGGGGCATTGTCCTGTGCTGATTGGGGAGATCGTCTGACCTGCACCCTCCTGTGCAATGAAGCATTTGACATCCCGAGAGGACAGTCAGGTGAAAAGCTATACCTGTGCAGAAATGATGGAATTTGGACACCCCATGACAACGTACCAGACTGCACAGGTAAAATGTTATGACATCTGTCAATAATATTTCATGATTAAATCAAACCACGTGACAGCATTTTGAAATATCATAATTAATGAGTTAAACTTAAACTGATACACGATGTACATGAACAGCACAACTTTCATGGTGTTAGGGCTGCTGTACGGATGATTTTCACATCCAGATTAAAAGTTACATTTCCATCTTTCTTTTCTATAAGTTTTTAAGCCGAATGGAGGAGGAAACATGCAAATACAATCATGTTTAGTAGTATATTAAATTTACTTTCATCACAGTTGGGAGAAACCCAAGAAGTAACCGGCTTCCATCTGAACTTCAGTACTTCTCTGGAGATTGCACAGATCCGAATACTAAAAACAGTATAGCTACAGCCTTTGTTCAGCTGGTTACAGGCAGTGGCTTCTGCAGTACGTCCGATGGCTGTTCGGTGGACGGCGTCGAAATCACCTGTGGACCCATATCTGCAGCTGGAAAACGCCGAAAGCGTAGATCAATCAACACGCATACCATAACAATCAATTTCCAGTTCCGTGTTGGTTTGAGCATTCCGCCCGGTGGTGTGCTGACCGAGAGTGATTGGCTGGCCTCGGAGGAAAGGCTGATAGAAATCGCGGACAATTTCTCTACTGTCCTGAACACACATGGCGAATCCTTAAACGTACCCGGACTGCAGACAGAGCTTGATGCTGCATCCTTTTGGCGTGACGACTGGTCTTATCTGGCTTGTGACTATGGATATACAGCCAATTATAACTCACTAAAATGTGGTAAGTGCACCATTTGGTCTGTCGCTGTAAATGAAACAACATTGAACATGTTTCTTAAGGTAATGTTTCTCAGAATAATCTTTTTATAAGCCAGGGTGATGATATTCCATGTAACGTAATTTTTTTTCTATATTCCAACATCTAATCACAAGACGTGGTGACGGCACACTCAAGTTTTATTAATGCCGCCACAAACACAGTTGACAATACAATACTCATTTTCACCTGAGCGAAGTAAGGAAAGTCGTGTAAAGTGCCTTTCCCAAGGGCACAAAATCCGGGACCTCTTGAATCCGAGCCGAGCACTCTGTCGCTACACCACAAGACCCCACATATTACTTCTGTATCTGTATAGCCGGTATATCCGCCCTTCGGCGTAAAACACCTGGCTGCGTTACACCGATCGACTTGTTACACCTAACCCTTGAATATCTAACTCTAGACATTGTTTAAAGCTATCTTATGACAATGCCCCTACTGTGCTTGGTGACAGGGAGTTCCACTCTGCGATGGTTCTAGGAAAGAATGAATTTTTGAACACCTCAATCCTTGGTTGATGACTCTGGTACTTAATTTGCTAAATCAATTGTTTGTTTGTTTATTGTTTATTTGATCGATCTCCATTAGTGCGTACAACAATAATACAACACTAGTCTTCCTGGAGTCGTTTGAATACAAACACTGCGTTATACTATACATACATACATATACAAGAAGCGAACGTAACTTAAATACAACATGGCAAATGAAATGCAACATAGCAATGAAATGCGACATGGGAAATGAGAATACAACATTGGGTTTAAAACTGCTGAGAGGTCAGAGGTCTCAATACAGTTAAGAACAAGTAATTCTATACATCAGTCATCGCACTACCACCATGATTGCAGAGGTTGGGAAGTGTCCACTTTAGTTTTCAGCCAATCCCTGATATGTTTCTTAAAAGTTGTAGGTGCAGACAATCTGATGTGTTCAGGAAATAAGTTGTCAGTTTTGATGCATCGGTACAGAAATGTTCTTTTGGCTGAGGCGGTTTTCGGCTTCGGCAATTTGAAGCCACCTCTATGTGCTAAGCGAGTGTTATGTTGATGTGTGTCAGTGACTCTTTGTAAACGTTTGTAGATGGATTCTAGTCGCTTAGCCATTAGAAGTTTATTAAACATGGAGAGTGTTCCTGTGTACAATCTGTCATTAACTTTGGGCCATTGTAATATTCGGTGCATATTGTCCGAGCTGGAGTTGTACTTGGCGTTTAAAACCAATCTGACAGCTTTGTTCTGAATAATTTGAAGTTTGTTCAAATGAGATTGTGGACAGGCCGACAAGAAACACGAACAATAATCCAAATGGCTTAGAACAAGTGTCAGTGTGACTGTTTTTAACGTTTCTTTTGTAATGAATTCCCTTGATCTTGTCAATGCAGCTAGTGCGCTTGTCATTTTAGATTGAACTTTTTCAGCGTGTTTACCCCAGGTCAGCTGTTTATCCAACAAATCCAATTCAGGGCCTGTGTCCTTTCAAGAGCTTACGTAACAGGTAGCCCACATTTAGTAATCCATGACTTAATTTCTAACGTAAAATCATATTCTGATAGTTGGCTGTGGGACTGGAAGATACTATAACGGAAGCCGGGACGACTGTGCGCGCTGTCCAGTTGGGACTTACCAGGACCAATTTGGTCAAACTTCGTGCATCCCCTGTCCTGAAGGCTTCACGACAGTTAGGGAGGAGGCAAGGAACCTCACCAAGTGCTTACGTAAGTAAATTATTACAAACCATTGATAGCGTTTTCAATATCATAGAACTCATCAGTACGAAATGTACTGCTGGTAAACCAAACCTTCATTAAACATTGAATGGGACAAATTACGGTCAGAGGTATTGCAATTGATATACACAAAGATCTTGTATAGCACTTATTTACATTATGCATAAGCATGACTTGTATAGTTAGACTTTCTTGACATGTGCAATGTAAAATTATGACATTTATGTTCTGCGTACGTTTGGAAAAAAACAAACTTCCTGTACGTTACTTATGTATGTCATGTATCACATTTTATGCTTACCTGAGCAGCCATGTGTCCACTGGGACAATACAGCACAACAGGAGTCGAGCCATGCAGTCCCTGTCCGAAAAACACCTACCAACCCATGAATGGATCAAAACAATGCATCCCCTGTCCAAATGGCACAAGAACAGTTACCACAGGAGCACAATCTGTTGACAGTTGTCATGGTAAGTATTTCTAAAGTCAATTCCCAAAATCTCAATGCTAGACGTTTAAAAACTTTTCATTTCGGTGACGTCGGTGGCGCAATGGTTAGAGCGTTGAACTCGGAACCAATAGGTCCCGGGATTCGGTACTCACCGTGGCCCGACGTTGTGCCCTTGGAATGGGCAATTTACACGACTTCCCCACCTGTACGGTGGAGTGACATCCACCAAGCCTCTTAGGCTAATATTTCTAACTGTGTGAGTTTCTGATAAACTATGCTCGATATTTATGATCTTTACAAATCATATTGTTTGCTGCCTTTTTTGTTCATTCTAGAGCCCTGCGCTGCTGGAAGCGTTTCACTGACTGGGGTACAACCGTGTCAGCCCTGTGCAAGAGGCAGGTACCAGCCATCAACTGGAAAGACGACATGTGTGCCATGCGAAACTCATCTGACAACTGTCACAGAAGGATCAATCAGTAGTGATGACTGTAAAGGTAAGGCGTGCTTTACATAATTTTTGTTAATACATTTAGATTACTCGAAACACTATCCTGTACATGATTCTCAAAAACTAGCAATAACCTATACCTTTCAAATGCAATTTATTTCAAAATTACTAGTGATTTAATCTATATTTGACATCATAGAAATCTCAGGACATATCATATCATACCATAGTTATCATATCCGTCATATTCCTTATTACACAGTCCTTAAAAACCATACTTATACTTTTTATCCATAGATCCGTGCAACAATTTTGTCTGCAGCAATGGCGGCGCATGTATATTTACATCTGGCAACACGAGCTGTAACTGCCCGGCTGGGTTTGAGGGAGAAAAATGTGAGACAAACATCGATGACTGCAGCTCTCAACCCTGCCTAAACAATGCCACCTGCGTGGATAGAGTCAACAACCACACTTGCAACTGTGCTGATGGTTTTTCAGGTAAGCAGTTGTTAGTTAAGTATTTTTGTTATTATCAATTATACATATAAGCGTATGTAAGGAAATTGTATTTTTAATAGATGCTTGCATTGTTCCCTCTTTTCTTTCTTTTCTTTTAAATTTAGCAATTGTGTTTAGCCTTTGTCTTTTTTTAAATCTGTTTAGTATCTATCTGTAAACAATTTTATCTTCTGTAAACAACTCTATTTTTAATGTTGAATAATATCTTACTTGATGAGTACAGTCAAACATAATTATATAATCTAGATCTATTCATGTGGCCACAATAGTAAGTCCCAGCGCTTTAATCTACATAGTAAGTTTTATCAGCTTGTGACTTCTGTTGCCTTTTTCTAAGGGGCTGAATGTGCCATGGACATCGATGAATGCGAGTCATCCCCATGCCAAAACAACGGTACATGTGAAGATAGAGTCAACGGTTACACCTGCAGATGCTTCATGGGATACGAAGGCCCCCGCTGTGAGGAGGAGACAAACTGGTGTGCCGAAAACCCATGTAGGAACGGTGGCACCTGTATCAGTAGTGTCGAAGTTGCAAATTTCTCCTGCCAGTGTAATGATGGGTTCCGTGGTGATACATGCGATACAAACATTGACGAATGTCAGTCTCATCCTTGTCAGAACAATGGCACGTGCATTGACTTGGTCAACGGCTTCCAGTGCAGGTGCCACTCAGGTTATTCTGGACCAGAATGTCAAACCGACTTGGACCTCTGTGAAGACAACCCTTGCCGCAACAACGGTACCTGTGTAGACCTAGGGTTCGATTTCAAATGCGTCTGTGCACAAAATCGAGGAGGCAAACTTTGCGAAGATGTAGTAGATGCTTGCACACGAGAGCCTTGCCAGAATGGAGGCACATGCACAGTTTCTGGAGACGGTTTGTACTCCTGCACCTGCGGTCCTGGGTATGCAGGGTTCCACTGTGAGGACAATATTGATGAGTGTGCATCACAGCCGTGTTCAAACGGAGGGACTTGTCATGATGGACACAATAGGTTCTCGTGCGATTGCCACGATGGCTTCACTGGAACCACGTGTGTGGATGTCATCAACAGATGCACTCCGTCTCCGTGTGCGAACAATGGAACCTGCACTGTTCGGGAAAACGGGACAATCATGTGTGTATGCCCTGCTGGGTATGACGGAGATACTTGTGATCAACTGCAGAGCAGCTGTGTTAACAATCAGTGTGCCCAAGGATCAACCTGTCAAGAGGAGGACTCATCATATTCATGTGTTTGTCCGCAGGGATATACAGGTACAAATTGCGTTATTTTGTTTTCTTTTGACAGAAAGTGTAATTACTTTAGCAATAAAAATAACTCCATCAATCCATGTACCGGGTAGATTAATGGTATATTGAATCGACTTTGTTGCCCATAACACAGGAGGAAAAATGTTTAGCATCATAATTGTGTAATTGTTAGCATTGTTACAACATAAAAGATTAACACCTGGTCATTGTTCCATCACTTCCCATAGGTTTCTTCTGTGACAGCCCAATTGATAACTGTGCCAGTGAACCCTGCTTCAACAACGCCATCTGCGAGAGCACAAACTCATCCTACACGTGTATCTGTCCAGAAGGGCTGGAAGGAGAGCACTGCACCAATGACACAGATGAGTGTTTCACCTCCCCCTGCCTTAACAACGGCACCTGCATTAACAGCTTTGGCTCATATGAATGTATTTGTGACGACGGTTATGCGGGGCAGACCTGCAATATCAACGTAGATGAATGTTCTTCCAGACCGTGCCTCAACGGAGGAGCGTGCACAGATTCAGTTAATGGTTATTCATGCACGTGTGCACAGGGCTATGATGGAGAACATTGCAGTGAAGAAGCCAACGAATGTCTTAGTATCCCTTGTCTTCACGGAGCTACTTGTACAGACATGTTCAACGGCTTCACGTGTCAGTGCTCACCTGGATGGGAAGGGGACACCTGTGAGATAAATAAAGATGACTGCGCAGAAGCTCCCTGTCAGCACAATGGTACATGTGTGGACTTGGTAGATGACTACCAATGTGAATGCCCAGGGAGTTACCGTGGTAAGAACTGCTCCGTTCGCACTGTTTCCTGCACAAGTCGTCCTTGTAACAACAGTGGCACCTGTGTAGAGGAAGAAGATGGAGGTATTCACTGCACATGCACTGAAGGCTGGACAGGGAAGTACTGCCAAGTCAACCAGGATGATTGCACACCTAACCCATGCGGGAATGGAGGGAACTGCTTGGATATGGTGAATGGATATCGCTGTGAGTGTTCGCCCGCGTTTACTGGGAATAACTGCGAGGAAGAAGTTGACGAATGCCTTGAACATGACTGCCTAAACGGTGCCACATGTGAGGACAGACTGGGACACTACTTCTGCAGGTGTGCAAACGGATACGAAGGAGCTAGATGTGAAGAGGAGACCGATGAATGTAACCCTAACCCTTGTCAAAACGGAGCAACCTGCACAGACGAGTTGGCCACCTTCCACTGCACCTGCTCAACAGGGTTTCAAGGAGAATTCTGTGACGAGAACATTGATGACTGCGAAACATCAAGTTGTGAGAATGGAGGGGTTTGCATTGATGGCATCAATTCATTCACATGCTTGTGTAAAGATGGCTACAGGTTTGCCTTTAGCTTATCATGCTTGTAATTATGTTTAAGCTTCTGAATGTTTCTTGGACAAATGGTTACTATAGATTGTGAAATGTTTGCACCGAAAATTAATATTTAAAAAATTTGAATAAGGTTTCTATTATCTTAACATGATGGTAATATCTGATTGTTCTGGTTGTCATTTTGTCATGTCATAATTTATTAAGTAGCAACCAATGTAAAATATGACTTTACATGATCAATTGTCTAACTTTATTGTGTTTTTATTCCATACAGCGGCCTGAACTGCAGTTTGAATGTGGATGAGTGTGCCAGTAGCCCCTGTGGTGACAATGCGTTGTGTCATGATGGCATTGGTACCTATAATTGTATCTGTAAGCCGGGATTTACTGGAAGAGATTGTGAGACAGGTATGTAATGGAGGTCATGATACTGAAAAATGATAAAAGTGTTAGCTATTGAGATTTGTTGATAAAACTTTGCTAAATATGTCATGCATTCTACCTATTGTTATTGTTAACTCATCAAAATTATTTTTATTCTCAAAATTTATATTACTCTAGAGCTTTCTCCAGACTATGATCTACATTTTCCTGGATCAAGTACATCAGACTATTCCATCTTGACCGATGGAATCCGGGACAGTATGAAAGTGCTAAGGATGGGAACATGGGTTCGCAGTTCTGCAACAAGAGGAACCATCATTTCTTATGCAACTCAAAATGGAAACACCGTCGACAATGTCTTCTCCATGAGTAACCCCGGAAATATCATTGTCACTATTGGAGGGTATGTCAATCTTACGATACAATGTCAATTCAATGTGGTAGTTATATGTGGGTTACCACAAATTAGAAAACCTCAAATTCGTTATAGAAACATTTTTTGCACTTCCAAGTTGATATATAGGTGTTTCAGGATGATTGGTGATTATTTCTGATTTATTTCTGCTATTAATATGCAATTTTAGTGAATCGGTCACAACTCACGTGCGGGTGGATGACTCTGAGTGGCATCACCTTGCAGTCAAGTGGCTCAACCGAGGTTCTCTGGCTGTATACAAGGACGGTGAGGAGGTGTTCTCAACAAGAGACGTGCATCGGGGTTACGTCATTCTACCAGGAGGATACATTGTCCTGGGACAAATGCAGACTCAATTAGGAGGTATGCAAACTAAGTGTGTGTGCGTTTTGTATGTGGCTGTGAATGTCTGTTTTGTGTGTGTGTGTGTGTGTGTGTGTGTGTGTGTGTGTGTGTGTGTGTGTGTGTGTTGTTGTGTGTGTGTGTGTGTGTGTGTGTGTGTGTTTGTGTGTGTGTGTGTGTGTGTGTGTGGAAGTTTTGTTGGTGACATTTTGACTAATAACTATATGTGTGGTTTTTCCTTTACTATAATTGTGATTACTAGTTCGAAGCAGGTTTAGTGTATGAATTTGGAAATGAATATAGTAATGAAAAATTTCATTTGCTTTAATCCATGTTTTAAATATTTCAATGTATTTTTTTATATCAAGGAGGATTCCAGGCTGAGGATACTTTTTCAGGAGACATAAGCCAACTTTACATCTGGGAGCAGGCACTACGCACTGCTGAGCACAAGGAAATGGCATCATCATGCAGTTATGCACTGGCTAACAGTATCAGGGCTTGGCCAGAATTCAGGTGGTCACTACAAGGGCAAGTTGCTGAGCACGAGCCGAGCCGTTGTGATGGTAGGTATCATACCTGATGCATTGATGTAATACATTGAGTTCTTAATCATAACTTAATGACTAGAAAATATATTTTCTTAAATTGGTGTTGCAGCCTTTCCCATGAGGATCAGCAAATTTGAAAAAAGGCACATTTGCAATCTGCTATAGGTCCTAATTAGACTTAAATTCACTCAATGGTTGACTTTCAATTTGAATTATGAAAAAAAATGATTCTAACAACATGGTGTCAGGCCCTAACAGAATTGCCAGTAGGATATCTTCATAGAATGTGTGTTACATGTAAGCATAGAACTATCATAGTCACTCTTTGCCTCGCGCTTTGCAGATTTCAATGAGTGTGACAGCAGTCCCTGCTCATCTGGTAGTACCTGCATTAACCTCCCCGGGTCTTATGAATGTCGCTGCCCACCTGGCTTCACTGGACAACAGTGTGATCAGCCGATAGACTTCTGTGTGGTCAGCCTCTGTCAAAATGGAGCCACTTGTCACAGCGGCCAGACCAACTACACTTGCCAGTGTGATGAGGGATACTTTGGCACCTTCTGTCAGGAAAAACGTGGTGAGTTTACCCAATATCAAATTCAATGACCTAATATACCTATATATTTACACTGAGTCTGGATAGTTGAAAATTCTATACTGTAACATGGTACATTAAAATAATTTGTAACGGCTATAGTTTTGGAAGTTTATGTAGTATTATACAAAACGTTTCAGAAAGCTATTAAATTTAGCGAAATAGGTACAGTTGTATTTGTTGCACTTACCAGTTTCTCTACCGTTTGTACTGCTTTTAAAATTATTATTTACACTTTCACATGAAGAAAATTGGACTTACTTCTTTTACTTTATAGGTGATGGCAGATGGAGTCCGTGGCTGAATTGGAGCCCATGTACACAGACCTGCGGTGGTGGCATGCATACTCGTCAGCGCTTATGTAACAACCCTCCCCCAGCAGAAGGTGGGAAGACATGTGAAGGCCCTTCTAGTCAGGAACAACCTTGCAACACAGACAAGTGCCCAGGTACTGTGTACTAGATCTTGTTGATTTTGGCCATTTTTTATTCATTGTAATCTTATCCAGGAAGTGAATGCAGGACGTATCGCATCTAATAAAAGCGGCGTCTTGTATACGCTCATTTTGATTTGTATTGTAGTCGCTTTCAGAAGGCTAGTAATAAACTGATGTCCATACCTTTACTTCCTTCCAGAGTGTATTGAACTGACACCATCAGAGACGGCGAACTTGGATTGTAACACCATTAACGCAACGATCACGTGTACTGCTGCCTGTAAGACTGGATACGGTTTCACAGAGCAAACCCTGGAGCGGTACACATGTGGACCTGAAACAGCTTACCTCTGGCCTCACCAGTCAACAGAGAACATAGAGGGGAAACTGCCAGAATGCACAGGTAAGAAGATGATGTCATTAAAATTAAACAGTTTCCAACTCAAGAAAATGTTTTCTTTTTAATTCTTATTTTACCAACTCAGATTAACTTTCATGCTAGTAAAAAGATGATCATATTTCAGTTGTAATCTGACATGAGTATATTGTACAAAGTTATTCTACTCATTAGATTATTATCTAATGAGGTTGTGCTCTATCTGCAGTTACAGTCTCCTGTACTACAAGTGTGATAAACCATGTAAAGTATTGCCTAAATTTGAAGACATCTGTTAATTCAAAAGTTTTGTAAAAGACTTCGACTTGGAATAAAATTGAATGCTTTAACGGGGGGTGCCCTAAGTTCGGACGTGCCCTAAGTTCGGATGGATGTTTCACTAAATGTTATTATGCAAAAGTGTTGCCACTGACTTTGCTAATTAAAAAGGCAAATAGTTATAGTCAGTGCATACAGGTGTAATTTGCATGCAAAGTATAGTTCTATATAGTTATTTATCGATTTTTCGAAAAACAGAATTTCGCCAATGATAATGATGGCGCTGAGAAGGGGGTCACTTGGTAGCGTCGGCCGGATTTCGCAAAAAAAATCCGGCCTTTGCCAAGCAGTCACACAATTGCTACATACATGAGAACATAAAGCTTTACAAAACTTTACAAATTTCGGTGTGTTTATTTTGTAGAAAACCGACCCGAGAAAAACAACGTCAAAACCACTATCGTCTGCATTTCCCATGATTCCCATGAACCACATTGATTGCGTAAGCCTGGTTTTCAGTCAAAGCACTGACTGATTTCGTTCGATACAACCCTCCTCACGTGAGACGAGAAGTACACACGATCGCAATTTTACCATCAAAAGAAAGCTGAAATATCATAGAATTCAGTTCTTATATGCGTTTACTTAAAGCCGTCACTAAGTTCTAAAGACAGCAACACTACAAAAACTGCAAAACGCTGTCTAGCGTCGGCCATTCACGAAGGTACATTCAGGAAAACGTTTCACGGCGTTTTCCGCTTGTAATGCGGAGAGTGAAGGTCCATGAACAATATGGGTGCATTTCTTACTCAATTGGTGGATGTCCCAACTACTAAGTACCTAAAACCAGCCCAGAAGAGAACAAGAAATAGCCATGCCTTCAAGTACCAGAGTTATCAACCAAGGATTGAGGTGTTCAAGAATTCATTCTTTCCTAGAACTATCGCAGAGTGGAACTCACTGTCACCAAGTACAGTAGGGGCATTGTCAATAGATAGCTTTAAACAATGTCTAGAGCTAAAAGTTCAAGGGTTAGGTGTAACAAGTCGATCGGTGTAATATAGCCAGCTGCCGCCGAGCCGCGTGCCTGCGAAGCTGGTGTGTTACGCCGAAAGGCGGTTATACCGGCTATACAGATACAGATACAGAATTATGTTCTCTACACAAATGTTTTGAAATTCATTCATCAACTAGCGATAGAGGGCCGTGAGTTCGAGCGCGTGACAAAGCGTCCGATGTTAGGTAGGGCACACGACCCCCCATTCCCCCCTTAGAATTGGTAATAAAAAACAGAGAGGGAAATGTAAAACTAATTGTATAATGTATATTCTCCATGTTTTAAAACATGCCCTAATTATTTTCAGCTGTAACCGTCCCATCGACTATAGTTGTGGATACCTACAATGGATACTCAGGGCAAGCCTGCCAATCTCAGCAGCACAAAGAAGCAATCGAAAGTCAACTCAGCACTTCAGTTGAAAGAGAAGTCCAGGGTCTCTCCTGCTGGGAAACGGAAGACTGCAGGCTGAAAGAAGTCGTGGCCGTCAACTGTCAATTAAACCAGCCTTCTCGCCGTAAACGCCAGGAAGACGATGAAGACATTGTGTACGTGAGAATCTCTTACGAAGGAACGATGGAAGTTGAAGATGATGCAGCTAATGTCAACGACACGGCATTGTATACGGAACAGTTGACCAGAATGGAAGAACTCTTCAATGCGACTAGAGACTGGATCAACAGTGACGTTCTCACGGTACAAGTGGATGGACAGACACACAGCCCTAGCGAGGCAACGCTGCAGTACGGCGTGCGATATCTTTGTGAAGAAGGTTCCGTACCTTCCACTACAATGTGTGGTGAGTACCAAGATGACCCTTGAAACTGTAATTTTGCATGTAACGACGTTGTATTCAAAAAGAAATTTGAAAAATGTCGAGCTACAGCGTATTTTCTTTAGCTCACTGATTAATAACAAATAGTACAAAACACCTTAAGGCCAGCGCTGTTACCATATGAAGCAATTACTATTGATAATTATCGAATGTATCTGATTTTTTTGTATACCACAGAAGCGTTCAACATGCACTTTTATTAGACTTTCATTAGACTCTCATTACCTAATGAGTGTCGTTAGGATGGACAATAACAGTTCTTTCATATAACAGTATCAATTAAGGTTTAATGTCCAAATAAACAGTTACTCCAGCAACTGGATAGATTTTGAAAACTGTCAGGGACGTTTCAAGTAGCATCGACTACTTTTTGCCAGTGACTAACGAAAAGTAGTGGACATCGTAATGTTTATTCTTGCTAGAAATGCAACATTCAGCTTTGATATTTCTTTTTAACTATGTTTCAGCAAAGTGTCCGCCTGGCTCCTTCTGGATCCAGCATGCCTGTGTGAAGTGTCCAGTTGGCAGTTATCAGGATGTGGAAGGGATGACAGACTGTGAAGAGTGTCCTCCAGGAATGACATCTAATGAGGAAGGGGCACTGGATATCACGAGTTGTTACCGTAAGTCTTGCTTATTTGTCAGTTACAACATATTTTCATCAAACAGCATTATGGCTAGTTCAGTACCCTTTGTATCAAGTCTCCGGTAGAATCCAATGGCGTCCTAGAAAGTGCCGACTAGCTTACCAGGCTTTTCATTCTATTTGGCCAATTTCTACCAATTCTTTCAGCCCATTGCTGTCTTGTACACTAATTTTTCTATAAAGATTTGAAGGATGCTTTCTCAAGTCATGTCTTATATAGAGAGATCAAATTGCTTTGATAACTGAGACTGTTTAACCTAAAGCCTGGTTGCAATATAGTTTTTTTATAGGAAATATAGTATTGCAAGAAAAAGTGCCCAAAATCGTATATGAAAAATATTTCAACTGTTGTAGTTGTCAGGTCATCATTGCCTAACTTTTGCAAAGGAACTTAGGCCATGCTAATGAACATGATTTATCTTTTTGCTTGAAGGTTATTCGACACCTGCTCCCAATGTCACTGCAACAAGGCCCTCAGGTCAGATTAATTTAGTATATTTACTACATCAGATTTTATTAGATTATTTTCTTCGAACTAAAGACAAACGTTATAATACAGGTTTGGTGCTTCTGTAATGTTGATATCAAAATTTTTCTGCCACATGTATGAATACAAAATGCTATTGATGCCGTTTAAGTCATCAATTTTATATCATTTCTAAACACTGTGTATAAAGCATACTGTTTTTTCCCCTTTTCTTCTAAAACTCAATCGATGTCAGTGATTTGCCCTGTCTTTACTAGAAAAGAGACATCTTGTTTAACACGTTATCCTTATCTTTTACAGTAGGATCACAAGGTTCAAACACCACGCTGGTGGCAGCCCTCACATCCAGCATCGTGATTTTGGTACTCGCCATAGCTGGATTTGGTGTCATTCTGGGGTAGGTAAAACTTATTCTTTGCTGTTACTAAATTAAAGAACACGATAGCACCTTAAATGTTCAAAGAGAAATAAAATTTTACAACTGAATAAATTACTTACGATAACTTCCGGACGTTTTGAGTGATATCCGCCTCCCTTCATCAGCGTCAGTAAATGAAATAAGAGCACAAGTCGACACTAATCACACTGAAATTGGGAACTGAAAAAAAATAATTAAACATGACAAAGACTGGAAGGTGTCACTGTTATGTAAATAAAAATAAAGTAGTCCCAATGGCAAAAGTCCCTTGGGCTGTGGCACGGTGGGTTCCCTTGTACTCGAGAGTTCTACGCGCAGTCCTCCCTTTCTCTTCAATGTGGGGTCTTTGAATATTGCTACCTGAATGTCACCTTTATCAGCGATTGCTACAATGGTTCCTTCAGAATGCCACATTTTGTAGATACACCGAAATACATCATTTACATAGTATATTGACTTAAATTTTCAGGAGGCACAGGCAGAAGGCTAAAATCGGTTCTACAAACGAAGAGGGGACGTGCCCTACCAGAGACACACTAGGCCGGGCTGGTGTGTATCAGGTGCCTGAAGGACTTGCACACCTAGAACTGGAAAATCTTCCTGTTGAAAATGAATATGTCAAGCCCTACAGCAAGCCAGCAAAAGATCTTTTGCCCCCTATAAACTTCAAAACATCAGAGATGTAAAAGTGTTGTCCAGATAGAAAACCAAGTGTATTGTCTTTGAATTACATCTCTGTTCATGATCAAATTGACAATTAACAAATGGCACCTTGGTATAGATGACAGCTGTCAGTTTTCGTGATTCTTAGTGACTTCATATATTATACTGCCTTATCGTGTACACAGTTATACAGGATAATATTTGTATAATTTCGGTGGATTTGCATGGTATGCAGATATCATAAATTTGAGTGGATTTGCATGTAATACAGTTTCATATTCCTTATTGCCATTGAATGTAATTTTGCTGGACAGTATTGCATAAAACTCGCATTTACAAGTTTCTTTGAGTGTAAGTTGATCATACAATCATGTATATTCAGGATTAAGTCAATAGCTGAGAGTGGCACACATTTTTTTACCTGCATAGTTGGCATCATACAGACCATGAATGCATTATAGGCATCCCTGGTGTATAAATAATTCCGACATGCCGCCAATGGTGTGATGTTAAGAACAACTTAGCTATTGGTCTCCAAGACATTTGTTACGAGTTAACCCTCGTAATACTAGGACACAAACCAATTGTGAAAGAATGTGCGGCTGCCAATACATTTGATTAAGTTGATTATATACAGTCTGATATAATTTAACTTTACTATTCCATTCTCATGACACAATGAAAAAATACAACTTGTCAGGATGTCAAACACATACTTTCCCGATGTCCCCTTTTCTAAAAGTAGTTCCCCTATGCTGTCATCATCAATAGGTATCTTAAGCAAAGATATTTGCATCGCTGTGTATTTTATATTTTTTCCAATTATTCTTTATATGTAGCACGAGGGGAATGTGTTTTGTTTGTGTGGATTGTGTTCAGCACCAAGGACAGGTCTGTTTAAATGTCAGCGGATTGTGTTCAGTACAAGAAACAGATGCATTTACATATGCGTAGATGATCAGCAACAGGTTCACCTGTGTGGGTAGTGTTCAGCACTAAGGAAACGTGTGTTTAGCTGTGTGTGTTAATAGTGTTCAGTACCAAGGACAGGTGTGTTTCCCTTTGTGGGTAGTGTTCAGTACGAAGGACAGGTGTGTGTACCTGAGTGTGTCGATAGTATTCAACACCAAGGACACATTATTTTCCTGTGTGAATTGTGTTCAGTACCAAGAACGTAATATGTTTTTACCTGTGAGTTGATAGTGTTCAGCACCAAGGACAGGTGTGTTTACCTGTGTGAATAGTGTTCAGTAACCAGGACAGATGTATTTACCTGTGTGGACAGTGTTCATTGTAGTGTTCAGTAACCAGGACAGATGTATTTACCTGTGTGGACAGTGTTCATTATAGTGTTCAGTAACCAGGACAGATGTATTTACCTGTGTGGACAGTGTTCATTATACAGTGTTCAGTAACCAGGACAGATGTATTTAGCTGTGTGGACAGTGTTCATTATACAGTGTTCAGTAACCAGGACAGATGTATTTACCTGTGTGGACAGTGTTCATTATACAGTGTTCAGTAACCAGGACAGATGTATTTACCTGTGTGGACAGTGTTCATTATACAATGTTCAGTAACCAGGACAGATGTATTTAGCTGTGTGGACAGTGTTCATTAGGAAGTACCAAATATATTTACCTGTGTGGGTAGTGTTCAGCAACAAGGATAGGTCTGTTTACTTGTGTGCGGAAAGTATTCAGTTCAAGAACAGATGTGTTTACGTGTGCGTGAATGGTGTTCAGTACCAAGGACAGGTGCGTTCACATGTGTAGATAATGGAGATGGCGCAAGAAACAGGTCTACTTACTTATAAGATAATGTTTAGTTCCAATTAAGAGTAGGTACTTTCTATCCATGTGACTGATAGAAGCTATGTAACATCTTGTGCTTCTAATATTCTTAGACATGTTTGTATGTAAAATTACTGCTGAACCGAACTCCAACAAAATAGTATCAGACAATTTTATTGTGAAGACAATATGTTGAAACAATAGGCACTTTCAATGTACTAGATATATAATGCATCTGGCAGATATGGAACTAGTGTAACTGGTGGAACTACATCGTCATATGTTTTATTTCTAAATTGTGTGTTTAAATGCATTGAAGTGGACCTAGCCCCCCCCCCCCACCAAAAAAAATCATAAGAAAACATTAGGGCACCTATCATTAGTCACATATTACTGTAAAGGCACATATTTGTCACATGCTAGGAGGAAATTAGATTTCTTGCAGTGTTTTGAAGTGTTATTTTTTGCATGTGAAATAAGTCTGTTATACAGTAGTCATCTAAATGGAAATAAAACAATCTGAAGATTTTACGATGCAGAGTATAGAGTCTGTTGTATACAATGGTATTGTGAACAAATTGGCAAAAGGTACAGTGCCTGCATGTGCAAAACTTGTGCATAGCACTTCTGAATAGGTCTTTTAAAAGTTGTATATGTGCATTTAAAGATGACATCCCGTCTATAGTTTTCGAATGTTTTGTGGGAGAAAATAGTGTCTGCAACAGGAACAATTCTAATGCATGTTGACTGAACATTCAACGAAAACTTTAAAATATCCGGGTTTCGCAAAGGCGCAGTATGTTCTTTTGGTATAGTGCTGCCTGGTGAACTCCATGGTCCCTTGCCATTGTCTACTGTTTGTTTGATTATTATTGGTACTTTCCACAGCTGTTTAAAGAAAGGTCTAGATATAAAGACATCATATCGTAAAAACCTACTAAATACTTTACCTATATAAACCCGATGGTATGAAATCTTACATTTCTTCTTTTCCTTTTAACACTGGATACACTAATTTAAGCAAATGGTTGTACATAAAAGAGCTGTTAAATTACATACTATTCAATCATTCACCAACCTGATGAAATTATTTACGAAAATGTCCAGAATGTTAACTTTTTTTGTAACAAAATGTCACATAATGCAGCTTTAAAATGTGTACATGATTATACACCACTGTCGCCATATGCACCACGACAGGTCACCATCATTGTGTCCCGGATTCTAATGTCTGATTATGCATTTTGATTCCCTGAAGGAGAAAAGAGTTTTAGGAGGTTTGCATCACCATATACACCTTGAATGTGCACAATTTCGGGTCACAATCCACCCTCTAGCAAACAAAAACACCTGTCCAATGTGGCCACTGTTCTTAAGTCCCCTGGGTGGCTTGGACAGGTTTGACTGTAAATGTATTTCTACCACTGCCAAACTTCACTGCCTGTTGTTCTCAGCATCTCGGTGCTGCTGTAGGATTTCTCCGTGCTCGGCCACTGCAGGTTTGTGCAGTTCTGTGTCACTGGTCGGGCTGTGTCTGACCCTGTCATCAGATGGTGATGTCCCCTCATGTGCACATTGGGCACCTGCAAGTTGCAACAGCAGTGAAAACACTTGTAGACTAGAAAGGCCAACATCTATCCATCCATATAGAATACAACACGGGGTATTCCGTATCGCCCAAGGTATCCGCCCAACCAAGAGTCGGATCGTCCAAAGGCCGAGGGCGACCTGACTCGCGGGAGGGTCGGGACCGAGGTCGATGCGGAATACACCGTGTTGTATTTTATTTTTGTCATGCCCACCTAATTAAACGCGCCTTTCTATGCGAAATGATCCAAAAGTTGACGTCCCAAAAATGCAACAACATCAATTCCAACGTCCGAATTCTTTTATTTGAATTTTCGAAAGTGGCGCTTGCGGTTATGGCAAAACATGTTGGAATTGTTCTATGGAAGCCATGGAAGCCCGGCCGAACCGTAAAGTATGGCCCGGTCCGGAACCCGTTGTCCAACATTATCGCGGCCCGGGTATGATATAAATATATTATTGCCTTCATTAAATATGTATACAGAATGGAGAAAATATTGCAACAGCTAAAAACAAAATTATGTAAACACAACAAAAAGTGGAAACCTTAAGTTACCCTGTTTTGTAAATTATCACTGATTGCTACCACAAGTATCTGTCAATGTATGTACACCTGTATGTTCTTGTTTAAGATTGCTTTTTTTGTATGCTTTGTATATCTGAATAAAGTTTGAAAAAAAAGGCCAATATTTGCTCATGAGCAAATACAGCATATTTCAGTCCATTTAATCCCCATTTCAAAATGGACAGTTATCAACCAGTTCAATCCAGTATCAAGTGTTACCCCCAAGTTTGTAATAATTGTTCTCCAAAACCCCATACAGTGCTTTTCGGTGTTAAAAGACCCTGACGGTGTAGTTCTTTTCAGTAACAAATATTCTCAAAAATACCAATAAAGAGATTTTTAGTAAAAGTACTCCTCAGGTCATTTTGGTTTTGAGGTTCTAAGGGCACCGAGCCAAAAATCATCCCAAAAAAACGGCTAGGGCAGTTTTCTAAAGATGCATGGTCTTGAAACAGCATTTTTTCCCAAGGCCTAATACCATGAGGTAGCAGCTCCTCAGATTCCTGTGTATCAGGCTGGAGACGTGTGGATCTTCTGTCCTCATCAGTTAGAGCACCTTCAGGCTCATACCGCATCTTCTCAACTGTGTGATCCTTTGGCCTGAAACCCCAAGAGTACAATGTACATTAGTTCGCTATTACTGGATTGGCTGGCTATTCTAGATCTCTCTTTGCAGCCAAGGGCTGAATTGTGAGAAGTTTACAGTTATTGTCAGTGGCTTAATCACATGGGTCTGGACGGGCTGCCATTTGGCACTAAATCAGCTGACCTTAATGCAGTGCAGCCATAGGACTGTAAGTTTGATCCACTCACACCGGGAAGGACCCCTACTCTTTTCGATAAGTGTGGTGGGTTCTTTAACATGCGTAGGGTGTGGCTCTCCCCAAACACGGGACCTCCATTTAACATTGACCTAGCCGAGGGATATCCCTAGCTGTAGCTACAAGTACTCATTTTCACCTGAGTGAAGTGAGGAACGTCGTGTAAAGTGCCTTTCACAAGGGCATAAGATCGGTGGCACCCGGCAGGATTCGAACCCGGGACCACTTAGTTCGGAGTTGAACACTCTACCGTTACGCCACATGACCCCACCTGTCGTTTGGTCAAGTCAACTACAATCTACATGTATCAAAGGGTGAAACAGTCCTGACTGTCATCACAATGCTTATCTAACCAATGTCTATACCTTTTAATAGAAATTTGTGTTAAAAATACATAACTATTACATTGGAAACTTTAAGAGTATCAGGACTTTTTGGAGCCAGGGTCAGTTTAATAGCTGTTCTCTGATAGTACACATACTTGAACTCACCTAGACTATTATTCATTGTTGATAAGCTACATGTATGCACAAAAAACACATCTCTAAGAATGGAAGTTGACTCTAGCACAATAATAAATAGAAATCCATGGGGACATAACTGACCTTTGCATCTTCAGCTTATGCACAGTCCACCCGATGTACGTGATTACCAAAAGAGCTATGAACAGAACTGCTCCAATGACAATGACTGCCAGCTGCAATGGTTTCAAGTCTGAAATTAAGAATAAAAAAGAAATTCTGCAAGCCCTTGGGCCACACAGTTCACTA
The DNA here is from genome assembly GCF_001625305.1 of Branchiostoma belcheri. NCBI lineage: Eukaryota > Metazoa > Chordata > Leptocardii > Amphioxiformes > Branchiostomatidae > Branchiostoma > Branchiostoma belcheri. The sequence continues at coordinate 771,277 of NW_017804320.1, forward strand.
CAGCAGGAGGCAGTGTAGTCCACTGGTAGTGGTGTGTGTTTAAGTGACTGCACTGGTAGTGCAAAGCAGTGTGAAAGTAATATGTACCATATTATTTATTTTTTTTTTAATATGACTCAGCTGGAATGCAAGGCAAATACATCAGGCCTAAGAAAAAAAATGTATGTTATGTTTCCTGACTGACCCTAGAAACAAATGCCAACCCTAGCCTTTTATAAATTTTTTGAGCTGATCGACCTTTTCCAACTCCATGATCTGACACCTGAATGATGAAACATTGTATAATCGGTTTTCCAACATTGACATTCAAAATGGAAGTTGGATCACCATCACCAAAGTCTAAAAACAAAAGAAAGAAAGAAAGAAAGAAAGAAAGAAAGAAAGAAAGAAAGAAAGAAAGAAAGAAAGAAAGAAAGAAAGAAAGAAAGAAAGAAAAAGGTCATCCCTATATACCTACTAGCCCAAATTTTTTCAGGACTGAAACAGGAAACAGAACAATTTTTCCCTAGGCCCTACCCACTTGGCCATTGCACCAGAAATTTTATGACAGGCACCGAAATGTACTCCCACCTGGCACACTGGTCTGCCATGCAAGGGGTACTGTCCATGATGATTCTGTAGAGCCTGGATTCACTGTTGATGCCAGAGACTGCAAATAGCCTGTAATATTAAAATACATTGATTATGGGAGGGACTGCATATAGGGGGGACTAAATTTCAAGACCCGGCTACGTATTAGCTGAATTCAAGAAGCCTCACTATTACATTTTACAATAAATTCTGGGTAGCTACAACGCATTATGTAGATTTAAAATGGTGAATTACACTCTACACAAAATGCGCCAATTACACACTACATTGAATTAGAGTGGCCTGTCTACACTCTACGTAGAATTAAAACAGTTGAATACCCTCTATGGAAAAGGGCATGCAGGCCTAGCTTATGGTACGGTACTGTGTGATGTGCAACAAATGATTCCACAATTTACATGTATTAAGCAGAGACCCAAAGAATTCAGGGAGAAGGCTTAGAGTTGTTTACCTCCCCATTGTGTAAATGGAATAATCCGTGAGCTTTACTTGGGGATCCCCTTCTGTTTTTGGTGGTGAGCTCATCTGGGATTTTCATTTCTAAGGGACTTTTTCGAGATCACTCACTCACTCACTGTCCGGTTTATCATCTGTTGTTCCCCGTCTTCTGAGGGTTAGACATGCTTGCACAATACTGGGGCTTGATGGCAACATGCCATCAGTACAAACTACAAAGAAAACTTTTGTCGTTAAAGCTCTCACGTAGTGACTTGATGGTAGACTGAGGTGCCATAATCTACACAGTTTGACAACATTTGAAAAACCAATGTGCTCAATAAAGAAACTAAACTGTTCATTTCATGTGAATGAAATAGCAATGAAAGTACAAGTAAATTAATGGTTGTAACACTTCACACACACACACACACACCAGTTACATAGCTATGAATAATTTAAGGTTGGTGCATGATCTTTATTCACAACCACGGATCATGGAGAATATTAGAAATAGTCAATCATCTTGAAAAATGTATGTCCCATGCAGGGGTAACCACCCAAAAAAAGGCTACTACTACTAAGTAGGATTGGCAGTTTTTTCTAGGGTCGGTCGGGAAACAGGAAACACAACAATTTTTTTTCCTGGGCCCTAGGAAGGCCTGGTGGAAGCTAATCATCTTCTGTGCATACCTTGACATTCAGGTTGTGCTTCACACCATGTTACTTCTCCCCTACACCGCTCACGGCACGGCTCACATCCATGTGTGGGGTTGTACCAGTAGGTCCACTGTGGACACTCACACACTCGCAGCAGGACATTCCAGACTTTTCCTCCTTCACAGTCGGGTACGGACCTTCCAAAGACACCTGTAAAAGATGATACAGTAAAAATCAGGACACTGATAACCCACTAGCCTGACAACATTTTCAGGGTTCTAGTTATAGTAGGAAAAAAATGCTGTTTGTTGTTTCCTGGCTGACCCTAGCTTTTTTTTTTGTCTTGATCCCTGTAACTTGAACTTGTAAGGGACATAATTTTTTTTAGCTGATTGACCTTTTCTAGCTCAATGATCTGACACCTGAGAGATGAAATGTTGTACAAAATTATTGGTTTTCCAACAAAATGAAATTGTCATCATGTGCATTAGTTTTTGTATGGGTTGGATCACTAGAGATCGCCAAAGTCTAATAATAAAAAGAAAGAAAGAAAAAAAAGAATAACCCCTACCTGCTGACCCTAATTTTTTTCCAGTACTGAAAAGGAAACACAACATTTCTTTCCTTATGCATACGTTGCCAGCGTCCTGAAAACTTTTCTGTCATCTCAATTTTATAATCAAGCACTGAAGGCTTGAGGGTGCAACAGTCCCATATTTCACCAGTTTTTCATAAAGATGACAGATTGGGCAAAATTTTTTGTCAGTCAGGAGCAGCAAAATTCGATTGGATGACAGAAAAATAGACACTGGCTAGAACACTGGTCCATTCCTATACTGGCTAGCTTTGGAGTGTTTCAGAACCAGGCTTGCTATGTACAAGTGTAGCTGCTGACTACAACAACAGTATTGTGAGATCACAATATTGATGAGCAATGATAAGACATAAAGCATGACCAAGGAGCTTTAAGTTAACCTCCACACCTACCCAAACAATACAGCATGAGCTGCGTGACACACAGCAAGAACTTGAGGTCGGTAGCCATAGCTGAGGACTGACTCACGTCTTATTTTACGCCTATCTTTACATAAGTGCGCAAAAAGCTAGATATTTTGTACGTTTGCAGTAGCTCAAGCCAGTCAAGGAAAGTCCAGTTACGTCACAGCCCTTTGTTCTGCACCAGGATTGGAACGCTTACCTGTTGGAAATCCCCTGAATGTACCTGAGGTGCAGAGGCAAGTCTGGGCGAGTGTTGGTTATCTGAAAGACGATTTCGGCTGCTAGAAAAAGGGGATTTCCACAGGCACAGACCACGCCCCCCTCCCCATCTTCTTCTTCGGGTGTAAAAAAAACCCAAGGCCGCTAGAGCTGTAGCCTACTTGTCTAATATTATATCGGTCTCTCATAATTTTGTACAGGTAGAAGCAGGCTCTGTTTAGAAGCTTGAATACAACCATACTGACTACAGAAATCGTTGGTAAATGAAAAACATCCAAGTTCTAAGCTCAACTCAGTTTGTAGAGGTGAAAGGTGAAAGTTCACCTACCATATAACAAGAAATGTAGCGAGACATTCGCATACCCAAAATTGATCTCCGAAAAGACTCAAATACAATTATGGTAGATAAACAAGATAATTAGTTTGATTAAAATAATGATTTTCTTTTATTAATCCCCTTAATTTTACATTTTTTGACTTAAACATAGGGTATTGCAAAATTGTCTATTACCATTCGTGTAGCAGGAATGAGAAACTGTTTATTTGTCGATGATAGCATTTCGGAACCTTGGCTACGGAGATGCCAATGCCAGGGTCGGGACAGTAAGTTTGGCCTTTGAACAGATACAGGAACTCGGAAATGGCGAAACCACAGCTAAAACAAGGCGTGAGGTCGGCCGACAGACTGAGGAGTCGGATGAAAATGCCTCCACTCGTTCAGCCCTCGCGAATAAAGGCGGTGGCGACGACCAAAACAAGGTACCGGTAACGTATTATGTTATAAATTCCTATGCCCCCCTCCCCCTAAAATTCGTCTCTTCATATATAGTGTTGGAAAGAATGTCCAGTTTATAATAGTTTGTAGGGAGGGAATTGTAGCACACGACTTGAAAAGCCAGAACTTAACCTCAGACAGTAAATATATCATTTGAGCCATGATTACTTTGCGATATCTAACGTTATAGGTTTTTGCGGCCAGTCTTTGTAACGTTGTCAGAGTTAAAGCAATGTTATGTAAGATTTTTGCGCCTAAACTGTACATATTAAAAAAGATGAAATTTTCTCATCTAGATTGTCATTTTCAATAACCTTCAAAATATTAGCTTCGCTATTTCGCTTTTCCGGCGACTCAGCTCAGCATGAGAATAAAACATGGCAGGCTCACTGTCTTTTTAGGAGGCTCCTAAAAATATTGTAAACAAACAGTGGTGAATGTGATCTTTTACTCCCCAAATGTCATTATGAACCCAGGTACTAAAGTACTAGCGCAAGGAAATGTGTAATATGTAATTTGCAGATGCTTCAAATAATTTGCATGCATATGATGTAAACAAAAACAGCAGTCACTGGTATTGTTTTAATCATAAACATTTTTTTTGTTGTGAATTTTCTTGTGAACAGTAAAGCAGTGTTCCTGACGGAGCGTGAAAACGGCGTGGTGAGTCCGGCAGAAGAGGACAGCCCCGGTGAGCAGAACGTGGTGATGATCGATGTCCAGACTGGAGCTGAAGGGGACAGCAGACAAGACAAGATCTCTCCTGCTGACATAGTATGTGTGTCTTAAACTAGGGTTCGAAATTCATTTTTGGGAATACTATAGGTGCATGCACTGGTGCACCCAACCTGAAAAATTGGATACAAAAAAAAAAAAATTGGGGTGCACCATTTAAGATAAAATAAGACAGTAGAATGTTAGCAAAAAGTAATATGAAGAAAAGTGCTAGTATTACAATGATTTTATTATTTTTCTGACACTTAAATGTTAAGAATATGCTGTATTCTATTACACATCTTTACATACGTAAGCCTACAAAAATATTTGGGTGCACTAAGGTGCACATGCACCCAGTATTTCGAGCCCTGTAAACTGTTAAAGCTGCATTTTGTAACATTAGTATCATCCAAGTCAATTTTCTGGTATTTTTTTTAAAAAGTAAGTTGAATCAACCCTACTCCATTTCAAATACATGTAGTAAGTAAGTACGATTCAAGAATTTGAAGGTTGAGAGCTGCCAAATTATGATACCATATAGTTTGTTTAAAAGCTAGGAGCACAACATTCAGACATTAAAATTTAAATATACCTAGCTACATGAGTACACAGCCCCAATTTTACCTGCATGATTGTAATGTACATGTGTGCACCCAGTATTTCGAGCTCTGCCATTCCAATGTTTCTGTGACTGTCAGTGTCACCTTCCTTCAGTGAATCAGTTACTGTTCTGATTCGTACTGCAGCTAGTTGTTGCTGCTGCAATATTGGGACTAGATTGGCGTCTGTGTGGTGTAGTGGATATAGAGCGTCTAACTGTCAAGCAAGGAGACCCAGGTTCAATCCCCAGGGTTGGACCCAGACACGTCCGGACTTGCACCCAGACGTTAACATGCATTTCCCCCCTCAGTTAGAGGGATCCTGGGCCCCACTTAAGGGTTTGGGTTGGCGTTCGGAAGGGCATCCAGCCATAAAAATCTTGCTTCAAAAAAGACTTGTACTTGGTGCAAGCACGTCTAACCCCCGGTTGGGGAAAATGACGTTAAATTCAGTTAAAAAAAAAAAGGCATTTTATAATATTGAAAACTGTAGTACAAAGGTTAAATACAAATGTTAACATGTTGCCACTGTTTGAATCTAGCTGCAGAAGTCTGGTGAAAAGGATTATGGGAAGGTGTATGAAGTGGACCTCCATGCTGAGGACATCACCAGAATACACAACCTGGAGAAGGTGAGAAAACTCATGAGTTATTAGATAAGAATTGGCTTGGAGAATTACGTAGTAAAATGTTCTAAAATGTTCTACTAGTTCTACTAGTACTAGTTCTACTTTCCAAAGTAATGTATTTAACAAACTTTTATCCCACAGTCACTGACAAAAGCTAGTGGATGCTAGCTGAAAGGTCTGACCATTTCCAAAATCATATATCCTGTAATAATGGCCAGTTGCTTGAGTAACTGCTTTTTGGCGTATTTTATCCCAATAATTATTCTTTTTTTTAGATATCTGTATTACTAACTGTTTGTCCATAAGGTACATGTATTTCCAGTGCAATTCAGTGTGGGGGTGCGCAGGCGCACTACAAAACTCATAAATGTTTTTAAAGAGAAAACCAATCACTACTAAATTAAAACTAGATACTACTACAGTACAGTTTTAAGTCTACTACATGTACTAGGTGGGGTGATGAAAATTTTATTGAAAATTTGTTTAATTTTCAGTCAGCAGATTTACATTATATCCATTTCTCTCTTTTTTTGTTTTCTTTTGACCAAAGGGTGAATTTTAAATGTGTTTTAAAAAGATCATAGTTTATAATTATTATTACTAGTACATGTACTTTCTACATTATAACATGTTGATATGACTGTCCTTTTTACAGTTCACCAAACTGCGTATTCTAGATCTGTCCTGCAATCAGCTGACAACAATAGAGAAACTAGATCAGAACAAGGTAAGGCCACACCAATTTAGTTTGTTGCTTCGCGGATTTGCCTCTTCATTTTCTTCTGATTTGCAATAAAAAAAATAATGGATTCTGGTTCTCAACTAAAAAATGCTCATATTTTGCCCCCAAAAGTTGAGGAAAGTCCTTTTCTTCCTAAACATTACAGTTTTTCCATCTATCAATGAAGTGGTTTGATTAACAGTTCAAAATTCATTGTTCAAATATTATCCCAGCCTTTTGTGTTGACTTCATGGCTTTTATCGTAGCATTTGGGGATATGATAGGATGCCTACGCCTCTTTTTATCTTTTTATTTCTTTCGCCCTGTCGCTTCATTTTTTTCTGAAAAAATCTGAGAACCAACAAATTAAATTGGTGTGGCATAAGGCAAATGCATCAACACCATTTAGTCTTGAGGACCAAAAAAGTGACATTTTTTCAGCAAGCCTTTTCATATATAGAGGATGGCAACTTCCATATTTACTTTCAAATCAACTTAAATGAGGAATTTTCATTAGATATGATCCAAATATCAGAAGACAACATACATATTAGTATCAGGAGAATGCATGCAAAATTGACATGTTACATACCTCTAAAGGTATCGCCGCATGCCTGTTATATTAAAGGTTTCACTGCTAATCTTTCTACTTGTTCTTTTGAAGGATCTTCGGGAGCTGAAACTATATGGAAACAAGATAACAGACGTCCAGAATCTAGACAGGTATGTCATCAATTTTAATAATTCTAGAATCATCATCATTTTTTAGTTTTCTACTCATTATAACTCTGCACATTTACTTAAGAGATATTGTTAATATAAAGATTACTTACAAGTTACCACAAAATCATATTCTGCATTTTTGTTTTCAGATTACAAGAGCTTGCCTGCTTGCAGCTTCAGCATAACAGAATACGCAGACTAGGTAACCATTTTTATAAATAACCTTTTTAAAAATGTTCAAATTTTCAAAATAGTTGCTTGAGTAACAATTTCCATAGCCTGGATGCCAGACCCAAAGCACACTGGACACAAAATATTTCAGTGTGCAAGGGTCTGGTAGGGCCAGATAGACCTGCCACTCGAACGCTCAGTATCTGAGCGTAAGGCCCCATTGGTGGAACAGCAGGAAGCAATTTTACACCTCTGCTATGATTGGTTAAAAACTCCCAGCTGTAAATCTTTGAATCTTCAACAGTGGCCACCAGCAGATGAGATTAAACTGTAGATAAGGTTATTTTGTCCTGGTGTGTTAGAGGACTGTTACCTAAACAAACAGGAAAGCCTGGGTTGTACACTACTTCTACTATTAGACTAAGTTCTGCTGTTATTTTGGAAAATAAACTCCCAAAACATTTAGAAAATTGACTGGTTAATGATTAACTGTTGAGCCCAAGATTGTCTCCTGCTGACCAATGGTGATACCATGCACACAGGCTACCTGTGGTGTGAGGGGTCATCAATCTCAGCTTCTCCTCCCTATGCTCGAGAGCCTTTCCTAAGAGACCCTACCAGACCCTTGCACACTGAGATATTTTGTGTCCAGTGTGCTTTGGATCTGGCATCCAGGCTACAATTTCCATTGTGTATCTCACTGTACAGTACATTGTGATTGAGTGAATTTTGTAATTTTCAGGGAAGGGTCTGAGCTGCTTAAGAAAACTGAAGATCCTGCGGATAGACAGTAACGACATCTCTCAGCTGGAGGGGAAGGAGCTGACAGCAAACTCACAACTCACACACCTGGACGTCAGCTGTAACAAGCTACAGGAACTGGCGGTAAGCTGTATTATTTTGTATAGCCGGTATAACCACCCTTTGGCATAACACACCTGCTTTGCAGTCAGTGCACATGTTGCAACACGACTGTCACAGCAGCTGGCTATATACAGTTGTAGCATCAAACAACCTGTTACACCCAATCTTTGTACAATGTACATTCAAGTGTAGGAGTTCTTCTTCTTCTTCCTTTAGATGCCCACGATCATCATACTGATCATTCTGGCAGTGCCAATTCTTGGCATTAGACTCCGGATTGTAGAATTTGTACCATCGCACACCGGGGCATGCCCCTACTCTTTTTCAAAAGGTGTGGTGGGATCTTTAATGTGCGTGGGGTGTGGCTCTCCCCAAACATGGGACCTCTTTTTATGTCCTATCCGAGGGACGTCCCTAGCCGAAGCTAGGTACTCATTTACACCTGAGTGAAGTGAGGAAAGTCGTGTAAAGTGCCTTTCCCAAGGGCACACGGTCAGTGACATGGGTGGGGATCGAACCCAAGACCTCTAGGTCCTGAGCCAAAAGCGCTACCGCTGTGCCACATGACTGCCACACGAGTTATTGTGACTACCATATGACTAGTCTTACATCAAGAAAGTTAAGATACCTGTATGTACATGACATTGTACAGTAACAAAGATGGTATCATTAATACCTTCCCCACCTCACAGGCTGTGAACTGTCTGCCACACCTTGAGGAACTGAATGCCTCCAACAACAGACTTGCTGCCATCAGAACTATGAGGTGTAAAAAAGTATGTGACTGTGTCATTTTTTGTTGTTTTAACTTTCTTCAGGAGTTACTTGGTATAGATTTTTAAATGAATTGTTTTTTCTCCTTTTCCAATTTTTTGTTGAGACACACTTTTGATCCATTTAAGACTGACATACATTTTTCAAAATTATGTTAATATGTTGTAGGTTGTTTATAAAGAATAAGACTGCTAAGAAGAAAGCCTCAGAAGTTGAATGAGCCTTATAATCTTTGAGAATCAACATCGCATGAATACAATCTTTGAGAAAGATGATAATAAGGCTGAAAATCATTAGAAATATTATGTCATCCCAATCTTCAGTTGCAGGATCTGGACCTGTCCACCAACTTCCTGACTGACTTGTCTGGTTTGAAAGATCTACACAGCTTAACTGTGAGTACTGAACAACACACAATATCACAAAGTTTTCCCTTAGATATACATCAGATTCTGGTACATAATTTTGTCCTTGAATACACTTCATTTTAAAGGCATCCAATGCCATTTTGGGGCAGAAAAACACGAAAATATTTAGGATTAAGAAATCTGTCTGATATTGACATTTACTTGCATTTCTTATTCATTTTTGCCATGATCATTTCATACGTAAAGCATTTAAAATAGCCCCAAAACAATCCACATGAGGCTTCTATTTTTTGGTACCACCAATAAATAGCCAGAACCAGCCTACAATTTGACTTACTACAGAATGATCAGAAATTGACAAGAAATCAATCCAGTTTTGCTGCCCTGAAATTGCATTAGATGCACAGAAGGTTAGACATCCCAGTAGACTATCTTGAAATTACCTGAGTGTTTGTTATCTTTCCAGACTTTAAACCTAGCAACCAATAGACTATCCAGTCTCACAGCAATAGGAAAACTCAGGTAAGGGCTCTCCTGAAATAAAGAAACAAGTGTTAACAACATCATTTGAGTTCCCCTCACTTTATTAATAAGGTCTTGTATTAAATGTCTCAATGTTTTATGTAATTTTGATTACCCGGTCACTGACAGGCTTTTAGCTAGGGGTTTGTCTTGGTGTCTTTGGCCTCCTTGTACTACTGAAAATAACAACAAATTGGACTCCCTACTTTTTGGTAGAACACCCTAAAGACATCCTATTTTTTCCACTCCCAACCCCTGCCATGTTATAACGAAGGAAAAAACTTGGCTGCAGTCTGTATTCTTTAAAATTTGCACCTCAAAATGCAGGATGTAGTGTTTGAGAGCATTTCGAATTTCAAAAAACCTCCCTAAAAAGCTTGTGCCTGTGCCGCCTTGCTGCACTTATGATAAAAAATTTAGACACCCAACAAAAAAACCCTAGCTAAAAGTCTGTACGTGATGTATGTGACTGTGGATTTTAACCCAACCCTTCTGATTTTAGACATCTGCAGGACCTGAATGTATCTAACAACCTACTGAAGGAGCTGGGAAACATCTCAGAACAGTTTCCAGCTTTGGAAGTCTTCAACGTCAGCGAAAACGCCATAGTCTCATGGGAACAAGTGGTGAGATTTCACTCATAAAATAAGAAACATGCATTTATTGAGATCACTCCTATGTATATGTACATGTTTGTGTTGTTCTTTGGTTTCTTCTTCCTTGTAAATTTTTGGCGACGTCTCAGGGAGGAGCCTAATGGTACAGTATTGTGTGCAGTTTGCAAAAATTCTAGGAATTGTACAGGCATTTTGTCCACAGGCATGGAATGTCCACAGGAATGTCTCCCAGCTCTGTTTGTTGACATGCCCACATTCCTGGAAACCATTAGGAAACCTGTCTGCCCCGGATGTCCTACTGTCTGTGACCCCGGGGCTCGTTCACTATACACTTAGGGGAGGGGAGGGTACCAAGGCTTCCTCAAAATCATGAAATCATGGCAATGCCATGCAAACAATAACCCTAACAGCAACCACCGTCACCATGGAAATGTATGCTTTCATTGCCAGTCTTGTTTGTACATGTAGCAAGTTGGGAGATAACAGTGTTTTCTAATGAGTATCTCCTAGATAGCTCAGTGAAGGTTAGACATCCAGGTTATAAGATATGCAAAAAAACAGTTACTCAAGCAACTGGATATGATTTTGGAAAAACAGTCAGACGTTTTTGTCATGATCACTGAGGAAAGGTAGTGGATGCTACAGTACCTGAAGAGTCTGACAAGTTCCAAAATCATATCCAGTTGCTTGAGTAACAGTTACTGGTTTTTTTCTAACATCTCTTAGCTATATGTGGTGCTGCGTTATCGTTGTTGCTTTGCCTTCTCTGAGGCCAGAACTATTGTGCAAGCACATACAGTTGTCACCTGTGTTATATTTCAGTGCCTGTTGTCCAAGTGCCTGCAACTAGCCGAACTGCACATCTCTGGAAACCCCTTCTGTAAGGAGAGATTCAGGTAAGCAGAAAATCCAGCAAATAGCACAAAATTAATGTTGTTCATCATCTATTTCTTAATCATGGTAGTCATCACCATATCTTGAAAGTTCATGAAGTTTAACTGTAATTTCCAACAAATATGGTTCAAATGGGTCGACAACAGATATGGTAGACTACTATAGTAGTCTACCATATCTGTTGTCGACCCATTTGAACTATCTTTGTTGGAAATTAGGTACATGACTTTGTGTAGACATCAACTCAGGCAAAACCAAGAATAAGTACATGTACAAGGTGTAGATGAAGCACTTTCATGGTCTTATAAGACCGATGAATGCCTAATATAGGTAGACATGAAAACTGCTTGTATCTTATATCTGTACAAGCTTATCTGCTCACAAATGATCCTGGATTTCTCACTTTTAGTTACCACCAGGAGTTACAGAGCCAAATACCCTCTCTTGAACTTCTGGATGGGGTGAGTCCACATTTATCCATCTATATCATAATGCACTTAGTTTCAAACAGCTTGAAAATATTGCCTGCTTTTTCATTCCTTTGTGGATTGACATTTCTAAGACCTATCATGAAAGTTCATCTGTGTTGGTAGTTACATGTTTTAAGTTAAAACTTTTGGTCCAACACAAAAAATTCTCTCACCTAGAGCTTTCAACCAGTCACTCTGGTCTTCCTCATCAGTAGACTGACCCAGTGAAGCTTGTCACGTGGCTTCTTTGAAGTGTGACGTCAACATTGGGTCAAAGGTATCTGGTAGACGATGTCAGCCCCCGTCGCGGTTCAATCGTCTACCAGATACCTTTGACCCAGTGTGAACGTCACACTTCAAAGAAACCACGTGACAAGCTTCATTGGGTCAGTCTACTGAGGAAGACCAGAGTGACTGGTTGAAAGCTCTAGGTGAGAGAATTTTTTTCTGTTGGACCAAAAGTTTTAACTTTAAACATTTCTAAGACCTGTTGTTTTCTTCAGCTGACTACAAAGAGACAGTGTGGCAGGGTTGGGTCAGCACCAGTCATGAGACCCATGTCTGCATCAACAAGTAAAGAAACTTTGTGGTTGTTCAGTTTTGTCAGCAGTGTACATTTTTATATACAGACTGAGTGTACATTATACATTTCGTTTTATTTTGTGCTTGTCCATGCTGTAGTTATGATGCATTTTTGTATAAATCTAGATGTACATGTACATCACACCAGGCTAATTTACACATAGGAAAAATTCAATGTACAGATTGTATGCTTGGTTGAACACACACATTTTTCATACAAGAGGTTTTGCTTGCATGTAAATTACAATGTAGGTCTTTAACTTAGCCTGAAGTCTAGCCTTGTTCCCAAGCCTTGCCACAGCAAGTAATTTTTATGGATGACATCAGCGCGGGCATTAATTTTCGCCTTATTTGGCAAAAAAATACCAAGAAATTTTGTTGCCTTCTGACAGTGGTCAACATGCCAAAAATGGGCAAAGATGTCTGTTGCCATGCCGGAACGTGGATGGCAGATAACTATGAAGAGAGGAGACAAGAAAAGGCTCTGATTCAATGTTTTGTTTCTTAGTTTGATGCAGTGACATGTGATGCTGGCTGTGTATATATATGATGTCCCCACTTAATAAAATTTTGTACAATGATTGAGTCAAACTTTTAAAACTTTTAAAATGTAGGAACCTTGTTTCTTTCGGCCCGCCTTGGTTTTTTTTCACCCGCTCGCATTAGATTTGGAGTCTGCAGGGGATGTCATCCATAAAATTTATTTGCTGTCGCCTAACTGACAACAAAAGACTTAGTCTAGCGTTAACCAATGACACCCTCTCCACCCCCCTCCCCCTGCAGTTGTAAGTGCCAGACAGGTGGAGAGCCAGCTGAGGAATGTGGAGCAACAGCTGAGCACATTCCAAACTGACTTAGGACAAAGGTCAGCCACTTTCCTCTTGAGATTATGTCACTTTTCTGACTCTGACTGTAGTCCAGCTCTCATTGCAAGAACGTCAGTATGTCAGTTTTCAAGTCACTGATGAAATCTTAAGTGGATGCTACTTGAAACATTAGTTGAAACATCAGTGACTGACAGAAAGCATTACCACTGTCAGATGTTTCCAGTTTCAATTGACAGTTTTCAAAATGTATCCAGTTGTTTGAGTAGTAACTGTTTTCTTGAGTATCCCATTACCCAAATGTTTAACCTTCATCAGCACTAGTGTATCTTATATTATGAAGCAAGTTTAAACTGTAATTTCCAACACTACAAATTGGACTCACCCAAATTTTCGACTGTACAACTCCAGTCTTTGTCAAGGAATGAGCAATCAACCGCTTCCGTGACGTCACGCAGATAACACACGTGACTCCGTGAGCAGTGTATCATAGGTTGCAGAAAGTCTGTGGCGCCCCCCGTCTCTGTTGAGGGATGGTTGTAATGCCCTGATGTAGATGGCCCCCTTCTGCAACCTATGGTCCACTGCTCACGGAGTCACGTGTGTTATCTGTGTGACGTCACGGAAGCGGCGGATTGCTCATTCCTTGACAAAGACTGGAGTTGTACAGTCAAAAATTTGGGCGAGTCCAATTTGTTGTGTTGGAAATTACAGTTTAAACTTGCTTCATAATGATTTCTACCAAAACAGACGAACTTTCAAGATAAGAGTAAATATTGTTGTATTCAGGTTCTCTTCCCTAAGAGCCACCATGGACTCCCTGCCGGTCGAGCCTCCACTGTCAGCACGGTCAGGTCAGTGAAAAGGACATATATAAAATAACATGTATATAATGACCTGGGCCAGTTGTCTGTCACCATGGTAACAGGTGCTGTAGCAGACACCCTGTGGTGTTGGGTTACATTATGTAGCAGAACAGAGCTAGATGGTCTAATCACCATATATTATATAATTATATGAATGTGCATGAGTAACAGTAGATATAGCAGTAATTTGTTAGACTTAGACTAGTCTAGACCATGTGAAGGCAAACATTATTACAAAAATGTTACTTACCGGTACTTACTTGTACTTGATTAGGGATTATCAATGTTATAATCATTTGCAAATGTTATACCATGAAAGACATATTGTTTTTCCTCATGCCTCTTCTCCTTCTCCTCCTTCTGCCATTTTTTAAAATTGATTCAACTCCTTCATTTTTGGTCCAAATAACATGAAAATTGGCATGAAGGTAGAGTGAGCAAATACCCCTAGGCGTTTTTTTTTTTCATTTTTGTGATACAGGCTTTTAGAATGGTTTTATTTCAGCTTAGAATGGTTTTATTTCAGCTTTTCGGCTGTGTTATAGAAAATGTACAACAGCAGTGTGTTACCATATTGGGGAATGAGTCATCTGAATGGCATGCAGAGCAAGCAACCAATAGGCATGCAGCTTCCAGATCTATTCTTCTTGCTGATTGGCTGTTGGGATTTGATTGGGTAACTCAATTAACACCTGTAGAAAGACATGCTATATCAATTGACGGTATGAACTGGATTCAAGTGGTTCTAAATGTATCTCTCCCCTGTAGTTGGAGACAGAAGTGACAGTCGGCCATCCTCAGGTGCAAGTTCCAGACCTGTCAGCAGGTGCAGCAGGTGAGTCAGGTGCAGGGCTCGAAATCAAAGGTGGTCCAATGGCCACTGACCACTAAAATTTAGGCTGGGACAACTAAATAGACGCTTTAGAACATTTTGGGGACAATAGAAAAATAATCAACATCAGAATGTCAGCCCTTCTTTGTTTATCAGGCACACATCCCGTTTTGGATCCAAAATAGTCCCCCCGAATTTCCTGTCTACACTGCAACTATAGTGTGCCTGGGAGTGAACATGAGCAAAATAAACTTCAAGTTGAAGTCATACAATACTTCCCAAGACAGTTCATTCTCACTGAAATGTGTTTTTGGGACAGTGCTGGGACAATAGGAAGAAAAGTTAATTTCAAGGCCTGAAGGTGGCATCGTTTCAGACTTGCACCTTTTGTTTTTAGAAAGCTCTGGCCTTACTAATGCTACACACACAGATGACTTAGTTACACCCACAATGATCATACAATGCAAAAGTTTCAATATGATATTTTTTTTTGCCCACAAAGCCGAGCACGACTCAAGGAGGCCAAGGATTTTGCAGCAAAGAACTTCCAGTCTTGATTACTGACAGAAGTCTTCTGGGATCTTCAAAGACATCCAGAACACGCTATGGGACACAAAACTGTAACAGTGTCTTTCTTTGGAGAAAACACTACCCTTGGACAGTCATACAGTGTATGCCAAATTACTTGTGAATAAGATTAAATACCTGCTAAATGAACAGCAGGCAGCAGATATATGTTAAATTTTGATCAAGGCATGAATGATCAAGTAATAATGAATGAATGAAGACCTTTATTGTACATTTTGCCCCACTGGGCTAAAGACAGGTCACATATAGACAAAGTACATCATCAATGTTGATAATAAAACGGCTATAATACACAAGTACGTTCAACTTCCTCTCGCTTTCTGGTAATCTTATAAATGTAGTTGGCTGTATGAGTAGTTAGAGCTGGTTTGTTAAAGACTACAAGGAATATAAATTTCTCTATACTATTCAAATACTTAAATTGGGAGTATTTGCTTGACACAAAATCGAAAAGAACGTTTCTTTCGCTGTCATACATGGAACAATCCACAATAAAATGTACCTCGTCTTCTACTTTACCTAAACTATAATATTGGCAGATTCTTTGCTCTAGAGGAGTGCGGTTATGTCTTCCTGATTCAATTCGCAATTTGTGACAACTGATTCTTAGTGTAGTAATGGCAGATCTGTGACGTACATTTGCGATCTTAAGATAATCTTCTTCGTTATATGAGTGTTTTAATAATCTGTATGTTCGAAGTTTATTTTTTTAATAATAATACATTTACTATGTAACTGTATTATACCTATTGATATACATGTATGTATTTTATATAAGGCCACTTACTGTAAATACTGGTATCTCTTATGAGAAAGTTCACAATTTTGAGTCAATTCTGCGTAGCGAACTTGACAACACATGACTGGGTGCCTTCAGAGAACTGTTGTTTTTACACTGAGACCACACCAATTTAATTTCTTGGTTAACGGATTTTTCTAGAAAATTAATGGAGCGGGCGGGAGAAAAAAAAATAAAAATAAAAACTGGCCTAGGCATCCAAAATGGCCCAAAATGGTACGATAGGAGCCATGAAGTCAACACACCAGGCTGGTTCAAAATTTAAACTGTTACAGTGAATTTTGAACTTTTAATGGTAGCACTGCATTGAAAGATGGAATGACTGTAACAAGTAATAAGAAAAGGACTGTTTTCAACTGTTCAGGGCAAAATATGAGCATTTTGCAGTTGATTCTGAATTTTTATTTTTATTTGCAAATCAGAAAAAAATGAAGAGGCGAATCCGTTAACCAAGAAATTAAATTGGTGTGGCCTGAGCGTAGTGTCTAGACTGAGTCCTGTTGCCATATTTGTCACTAGGTAATATTTGTGCTGAAGTACACATGAAATGATAGCAGACAATGATGACATAGTGTGCTATCTGATACACACAGTCATTTATAACATGTATGTACATGCATTTGTATAAATGAAGTACAACACTATTAGTATTACTTTATTGTAATGCTAATTAATAAAGTACTGAGCTATAGTTCCACGATCTCATATCTTTGCCAAATGATCCCCTTATAGATGATGAAAATGAGGTCCTTATTTGAATAAGTTATGTTTAATGATGTTCACCTTCACTCAACTTTCAAATACCCCAAGTATGAAATTCCGGGTAGTTTAATACTACTATGGAATTATAACATTTTCTCTTTAATTACGCAGATTAAGTCAACATTTACATAATCAATATATACCTGTGGTTCGTTCTCAAGTACATGTACATACATGTATGCCACAAGCTTAGATAGTCCTACATGTATCATGGACTGCAGCTGATTTTTAGAATTCCCTCAATTAAAACAAACTCGTGTCACCTCTTCCCAAGCACAAGAGCTATCTACCACCTAAATTTCATGACCCTCGTATGTCCAGATCATGAGATATCAAAACCGGAAGTTCTGCTGCAGTACCATTAGAAGCCGCTAGGGGATCCAAAATCTAATCATTTTGAGGACTTATCAAGACCTACCCACCTACCGAATATCAAGACAATCCACGAAAGCCTTCTTTAGTTATCGTGTTCACAAAGACACACGAACGCCTCTGAAAACATAACCTTGGTGAAGGTAATAATGTACACATACATGGTATAATCTATCACAACCAGTTTGCCACACTAGTTTACATTTGAACGATATTTGCGTAATGTAGAAAATTAAAAGGAGCCCATAGCTACTACACCTTTATGTTGTATTAGAGTAAAGAAAATGTAAATCCGGGTATACCTTATCAATTATAATGCTCAGTTAACAATACTGCATTTCATAATAGTACATAGTACTTCACATCAATGTTAACCAAGGTTAACGTTTTGGAAAATTATCATGATACCAGCTATCATTTCTTTTTCCTGTATATTTCTCTGCTTTATGAAATGTGTCTGGGAACGGCGCAGATGTCATACTGTGCAGGGCACAATACAAATCCAAGAGCGCCGTCCATGGGTGGTGTAGGTGCGCCGTCTGGCAGTTTGAAGGTGAACTGCTGCAGCAGGCTGGTGTAGAAGAGAAACAGTTCCATCTTGGCAAGCTGCTCTCCCAAACACCGTCTCCGACCTAGACCGATACGGGGAATAACAGAGAAACAAAAGGCATGAGTGGAATATTTTCTCCATTTTCTTTGGTAATTTTGGCAAATCAATAGAAAACTAGAAAGATAATATTTAATTGTTACCATCATATGGTCACGACATGCATAACAAATTACTGCTCTGTTTATTTTTACTCGAACACCCCAAATATAATAGATAGTGACCAGCCCCTCCAGCTCTATATGTCCTGCTACATAATGTACCCAACACCTCTGCATGTCTGCCACAGCACCAGTTACCATGGTGACAGACGTCTGGTCCAATTGACCTTATTTGTTTCGAAGAAGACAAAGAGGAAGAAGAAGTAACTGAGCGAAAACAATGATTTCCTTCGGTAAAGGTAAAAATTATTAATGTATACTGTACCTGCGGAAAAAGGTAAAAACCATTCCGGTTTGACCACCTTCCCTTCTTCATCCAGGAACCTTTCAGGTCGGAACTTCTCCGGTTCCGGCGTGACCTCTGGATCCATCATGGCGGACCAGAGACTCGGGATGATGTACGTACCGGTTGGGATGTCGTATCCGTACAGGGTGGTGTCAGCACTGGTGCCGTGGAAAACGCTCAGAGGCACGATCGCACGGATCCGCTGGATTTCCATGATGGTTGCCTCGGTGTAGGGCAGCCGTCCGCGCTCTGACCATGGCGGGACTCCTCCAGACGGGAACTCCCGGTCGATCTCTTCTTGCACTTTGGTCTGCACGTCTGGGTTCAGGGAAGTGTAGAGCAGCCCCCACTTTAACGTCGTCGCCGTTGTTTCAGAACCGGCAATGAAGAGATCTCGGATGACCGTGCCGAGTGCCTCTTCGTTGACACCGCTGCCGGCGTCTTCGCTCAAGTAGACGTCGATGATGTCTCTGATGTCCGACCTGTCGAAACTCGCCTTGTGTTCCTCCGCGCGTTTCATGATGAACTCTATGACGTAGTCGTTCATTCGTATGCCGTACCCGCGCCAGTCGCGCGTCATGGGGAACTTCCTCAGAACCGGCATCACGAACTGAAGCAGCATGCCCGTGATTCTGTTACGCACGCCAACGAGGTATGAAAACGCATGCGCCAAACGCTTAAACTCTTCGTCGTCATACTGGAACCGTTTTCCAAACGACATAGAACAGATGATGTTACAGACAGCGTTACATAGGAGGTGGGATATGTTAGCTGGCGCTCCTTCCAGGGACCGTATAGCGTCGCACAGAGCTGCCGTCTCTTCCAGAATCCTTCCCTCGGCGCTGCGCCTTCCCATGCCGAACTGTCGGAGGGCAGACAGGGCGAACCGGCGTCGTTCTGCCCAACGTTCTCCGTAAGGAGCCATCACCAAACCTGCGGTGCACAAGAACATAATACATTCGTATAAGCGAGATGGGGTTTTGTGCGCGTGAAAAATTTGCGCGTGAAAAACTTGCGCGTGAAGAATCTGCGCGTGAAGATATGCAAACTAGCTGACTCCCAGGGGATTTGAAAACTTTTTGCTGTTTTAAGCATAAAAGTTGGAAAAAAGACAAGAAAATAAAAATCTAACATCATTTTGCTTGCATTCTAGACTACATACCCTTGTTTTGTCCATTTTTTTGTGATTTCAGGTTATTTTGAAAGGTAATGCGTTTTCACGCGCAAAAAAGGTTGAAATTTGCGCGTGAAAGAATTTGTTTAAGAAAGCATGAAATCAAACTTCTAGAATGGAGAAAAGCTTCAGATTGTTACATTTTACCATCCTAAACCTCATACTAGTAACTTTTCCTTGTATTTCTTACAAATTCAAGTGATTTTCAAAAGGTCAGGTTTTATGGAAATTATGCAAATTAGCTTATTCCCAAGGGACCAACATTTTCAAACAAAAATTTTGGCTAACAGAGGGAAAATTATACCAGAGGACAACATTTTCCTGCCTAAGAATTTGGTACTGCATATTTTCTAACATATTTCTAAGACTTTTATTTTTCACGCGCAGATTTTTCACGCGCAGAAAACCCGTTCCCGTATAAGCCGGCGTTGCCAATTTTCACCTACTTTTCAATGAGAAGTTTAGTACAGAAATTCTATGTATCATATGCTGGACATTCTAAATGAAGAAACACAACCGGTATGTACCTACTGAAGTAGTAGTAGTAGTAGTAGAAGTAGTAGTAGTAGTAGAAGTAGTAGTAGCAGTAGTAGTAGTAGTAGTAGTAGTAGTAGTAGTAGTAGTAGTAGTAGTAGTAGTAGTAGTAGTAGTAGTAGTAGTAGTAGTAGTAGTAGTAGTAGTAGTAGTAGTAGTAGTAGTAGTAGTAGTAGTAGTAGTAGTAGTAGTAGTAGTAGTAGTAGTAGTAGTAGTAGTAGTAGAAGTAATGATATGAGTAGGACAAACACGACATATTTTGGATAAACATAAATATTCGTGCTTTTTTTTTAGAATATAGCGCGAAGGATTTCTGTTGTTTTTGCTAATTGTGTCTTATTTGCAATCAAACAACACTTTTGGCTGGAGAGTTGCTCCCTTGCCCTTTAGAGAAATGATCGAACTATGCTGAGAATTTCCGGATATTTCTTTGCATGCCTCATTACAGCGTGCAAAATACCTGGTTGCCCAGTTGCCCCGGGCAACCAAATTTTACTTGGGGCAACGTATTATTTGAACCTAGGTAGCCCAGTGTGCTACCTGGATTTTAAGAATGCCCCCCCCCCACCACGAAATCATCCCCACTTGGCTTGCACCACTGTATCCGACAGATGCTTTTTAATTTTATTTCATGGCTATTACTAGTATCAGTTAACTAAAGGCTGTTAGAAATATTGTCAAAGGCTTATGTATGTAGCAACTTATAGGTGGGGCAACCTAAAATTCTGATGGGCAACCTAATTTTTGCCACTGGGCAACCTGGTTCAAAAAAGTATTTTGTACACTGCTCAACCGTGTATGTACGTTTGACAAAATACATAACAACGTCAACATATCCATACCAGGGTCTCGTCTTAAGAGCCTCGCGTTCGGTCGGTCTGAGAATATCTCCGGCTGCTTCACCAGAGCGTCGTGGATGGCCTTATGTCTGGATAAAATGACAAGACAACAAGTTTATTTATTTATTTTATTTCATCATAAGACGGCTGGGTAGCCCCATTCAACTTACATTAGCTGTTTTCCAAGGGGGCCAGCAAAATTACACAAGACATTGTTACATAGAGTAGGACAAGAGTGGACAACATACAGTAAAGTCCGATGCGTCAAAACAGAGTCATAGTCCTATACTCAAAGTCCTGGTCGTTCAATGGTCAAAAACACAAAAATCAAGGAATGGAGGTCAGAGATCAGGTTTCATGTGGCATATTTTTCAAGCCTGCTTAAAAACAGGTGGTTGGATTTTGTCCCATGAGGATCACAAACAGGGTATACGTACATGTAGAGACACTCCTGATATGGACCTCAATTATGAAATATCTATATTATTTTCATAATGCATGTATACTGTTTTTTTTTTCAGTGTAAATGTGAACTTTAAGATATCAATTATTTTTGTGCTCTGAAATGCATGCTCTCAAACCGTGATACACACACACAAACTTTCTGTCACACACACATTCACACACACACACACACACACACACGACATCACACATTCCACACACGCACATGCACACACACACACACACACACACACATCCACACACACACACAAACAGCATCACACACACTCACAATGATTCACACTCAAAACACACAAAGACTGTGAGCATGACACAGACACACACACACACACACACACACACACACACACAAACACACACACACACACAAACACACACACACACACACATAGCCGGAGAGAGAGAGAGAGAGAGATTCTCTACTCACCCGTGAACACTGACATTCTCTACACATACTAGTAATAAGGTACCTTTCCTACTTACCCGCACAGCACAACAATGACCCTATTCATGAACCTCACACAGTACACATCCCCGTACTGCTGACGCCAGGCCGCCATGTTGGACAGCAGTTTGCTGGGACGCAAACTGAGAAGGTTCCCCACGACAGGAAGCCCCCGGGGTCCCGGGGGGAGGTTCAGCCGACGTCCCCTCCGATAGACCAGCAAGACGCCCGCCAGAAACAACAGGACGAGAACTAAGACTGTTTGCAGATCCATCGTCACGAAGGAAAACAAACCCGCCGCCATATTGAAGATGTCGTGCAAGAGGTCAACGCCCACTCGGATGACGTGACCTTTGACACCTGCAACTTGCGCGAAAACTGTTAGTTAGCGAAATCTGTGTGTTTAGTCATTTTCTAAACCTTCAAATCAACAAGGCCTACTAGCTACCAGACTCACACGTATCGCTCGCTGTGTTTGCGCGAATTGCACGTGCCAAAGGTCACATACCACCCGAGTGGGCGTTGACCTAATGCAGAATGGCACGTGCCAAAAGTCACATACTTCTTCTTCTTCTTCTTCTTCTTCTTCTTCTTACTCTCTAACAACCCCTACTGGGGTATCACTGAGAGGGGGGGGTGCGACGGACTATGGCTGCGCGGCCAGTAGCCCGGCC
>NW_017804320.1:793854-800212 GCF_001625305.1 Branchiostoma belcheri
GCGCGGCCAGTAGCCCGGCCTTAAAGGCCTCCACTGTCTGGGCTTTTACTAACTGGCCCGGCAGCTTATTCCACTCATTAATTGTTCTTGGAAAAAAAGAAAATCTAAAACAGTCTGTTTTGGATTTACATACCACCCGAGTGGGCGTTGACCTAAATGCAGAATGGCACGTGCCAAAGGTCAACATTCCTTCGAGTGGGCGTTGACCTCTTGTGCAACAAAGTACTAGTATTACGCAAGATGCCAGGTTTGTTTTTTTTCTTCATGACGATCGATCTACAAACACTGTATTACCTCTCGTCCTGTTGTTTCTGGCGGGCGTCTTGCTGGTCTATCGAAGGGGACGTCGGCTGAACCTTCCCCCGGGACCCCGGGGGCTTCCTGTCGTGGGGAACCTTCTCAGTTTGCGTCCCAGTAAACTGTTGTCACACGAACGCACATGTGTGTGTGTGTGTATGTGTGATTGTGTGTGTGTGTGCCAATAAATTTGTGTGTGATAGATTTGTGTGTGTGTGAGTATGTGTGTATCACGGTGTATCAGTGTACCACTGCACGAAAACTTAGCCCAAAAGCCGTAAATACCAGTAACGTTAAGTAATGTTTACTTTGTCAAGTTCTAATAAACACTTCTGAACTTTACAATGGCAGAAAAAAGTCAAGTGCGCCGATTCCTGACTTAACAAGGGTTGTAAATGAAATAACTGCACTCGGACCATTATTTACAACCATCGTAAAGCCAGATACTGTATACAAAGTAAACATTCCTGAGTTTACTACCTTTGGTAAATTCAACTTTTCGCAGTGCAACTTGTGTGTGTGTGTGTGTGTGTGTGTGTTTATGTGTATGTATGTATGTATGTTTGTGTGTGTCACGTGTGTGTGTGTGAGAGAGACGGAGTACGTATGTGTGTGCAGAGAGTGCGTGTATCACGGTGTGTGTGTGTGTGTGTGTATGTGTCGGTGGCTGCACGTGCCTCGTGTGTGTGCGTGTGACTGTCGCGGCCATTTGTGTGTATCACGGTGTGTGTGTGTGTGTGTGTGTGTGTGTGTGTGTGTGTGTGTGTGTGTGTGTGTGTGTGTGCATGCATGTGGGACATTTCAGGCATGAAACAGCAATACCGTCCCCATGTTCAACAGAAACCAACTCTTGCCTTGTCATTTTATCCAGACATAAGGCCATCCACGACGCTCTGGTGAAACAGCCGGAGATATTCTCAGACAGACCGCTGAGGACCCTCAAACGCGACCCTGGTGCGCCGTGTGTCAAATCCATACTAGTAACGTTAAAGCCTCTACCAGGCTTCGGGAGGAGGCTAGAAAGAGTAGAAATCGGTCAAATAAAGAGATAACATGCCAGGGGAGTTTGGCTGCTGGAGAGAACAGTTTGCCGCTCCCTCTCCCCAGACGTATACTCTACACATGGGCCCGGCTCCGTGGTTGGTTTATTGCTTAATGATCTTTTGCGCTGAGTTAGTTCTTTTGTTAGAATAATAAGGGGATTACTTTCATACCGTTTGACTATCGTAGTGACTACGCCTAGGCTTCGGGAGTGGCAAACTGTTCTCTCCAGCAGCCAAACTCCCCTCCCTCGCTATCTCTCTATTTGGCCGATTTCTACTCTTTCCAGCCGCCTCCCGAAGCCTGGTAGAGGCTATAGAATGTCTGGAAATTCTCGACATGGTTCGATCATTTTTCTCAGGGGCAATTGAGCA
The DNA here is from genome assembly GCF_001625305.1 of Branchiostoma belcheri. Lineage (NCBI taxonomy): Eukaryota > Metazoa > Chordata > Leptocardii > Amphioxiformes > Branchiostomatidae > Branchiostoma > Branchiostoma belcheri. Next base: position 795,567 of record NW_017804320.1, read on the forward strand.
TCTCTCAAACTCCAGCCGTTTGATTACAAGACACGATTATGGGCATATACAACAGAAATTCTACATTCTAAAAAAGCATGGTTATTCACATTTATCCGAAATATGTTGCTTTTCCTACCCCGTTGCTATCATATATTCTTATTACTTTAGTTACCGGTTGTGTTTCATCATTTAGAATATTCAGCATATAATACATAGATTTTGTGTACTAAACTACACGTTGAAAAGTAAGTGAAAATTGGCAACTCTGGCTAACATGAAAGTATATGTTCTTGTGCACCGCAGGTTTGGTGATAGCTCCATACGGAGAACGTTGGGCAGAGCGACGTCGGTTCGCCCTGTCTGCCATCCGACAGCTCGGCATGGGAAGGCGCAGCGCCGCAGCGCCGAGGGAAGGATTCTGGAAGAGACGGCAGCTCTGTGCGCTGCTATACGGTCTCTAGACGGGGCACCAGCCAACATATCCCATCTCCTAGGTAACGCTGTATCAAACATCATCTGTTCTATGTCGTTTGGAAACCGCTTCCAGTATGATGACGAAGAGTTTAAGTGTTTGTCTCACGCGTTTTCGTACCTCGTTAGCGTGCGTAACAGAATCACGGGCATGCTGCATCAGTTCGTAAGGAAGCTGCCCATAATGCGTAACTGGCGCGGTTACGGCATACGAATGAACGACTACATCATAGACTACATCATGAAACGCGCGGAGGAACACAAGGCGAGTTTCGACAGGTCGGACATCAGAGACATAATCGACGTCTACTTGAGCGAAGATAAAGGCAGCGGTGTCAACGAAGAGGCGCTGGGAACTATCATTAGAGATCTCTTCATCGCCGGCTCTGAAACAACGGCGACGACGTTAAAGTGGGGGCTGCTCTACACTTCCCTGAACCCAGACGTGCAGACCAAGGTGCAAGAAGAAATTGACCGCGAGTTCCCGTCTGGAGGAGTCCCACCATGGTCAGAGCGCGGACGGCTGCCCTACACCGAGGCAACCATCATGGAAATCCAGCGGATCCGTGCGATCGTTCCTCTGAGCGTTTTCCACGGCACCAGTGCTGACACAACCCTGTACGGATACGACATCCCGGCCGGTTCGTACATCATCCCGAGTCTCTGGTCCGCCATGATGGATCCAGAGGTCACGCCGGAACCGGAGAAGTTCCGACCTGAAAGGTTCCTGGATGAAGAAGGGAAGGTGGTCAAACCGGAATGGTTTTTACCTTTTTCCGCAGGTACAGTATACATTTTTTTCATTTTTACCTTCACAGACGGAAAACATTGTTTTATTTAGTTTCTTTTTCTTCCTCTTTTTCTCCTTCCAAACAAGTAAAGTCAATTAGACCAGACGTCTGTCACCATGGTAACGGGTGCTGTGGCAGACATGCAGAGGTGTTAGGTTACATTATGTAGCAGGACAGATAGAGCTTGATGGAGTAGTCACTATCTATTATATTTGCCCATATGGGGGTGTTTGAGTAAAAAATACAAAAAGAGCAGTAGTTTGTTATACATGTCTTATACCATATGAATGTAAATGTTATCTTTCTAGTTTTCTTTTTATTTGCTAAAAATATCAAAGAAAGTGGAGGGGGGATTTTCAATTCATGCCTTTGTTTCTCTGTTATTCCCCGTATCTGTGTAGGTCGGAGACGGTGTTTGGGAGAGCAGCTTGCCAAAATGGAACTGTTTCTCTTCTACACCAGCCTGCTGCAGCAGTTCACCTTCAAACTGCCAGACGGCGCACCTACACCACCCATGGACGGCGCTCTTGGATTTGTCTTGTGCCCTGCACCGTATGACATATGCGCCGTTCCCAGACACACTTCTTAAAGGTATTCAGTGCAGTTTTTAGGGCTTGGATACCAGATTTTTTAAAGTCAACTTTCTAGTCGTTTATCCACATACTAAGTTGAAACAACACTGCCCCAATGTATATCGACATTCCTGGAGCAAAATTGCCCAAAACTCTCCCCCCCCCCCCAAAAAAAAGAAAACGGAACTGGAAGGACCTTTCTAATTTTTAGAGTACTATCCAGAAAGTAAAGGATCTTGGGGCTTCTTTCTGTACTTTTAAATACCCAAAGTTAATGATAATACATTACTGATTGAAATGTGCTAATGCGAAGCAGTATGTGTCCATAACTATACTGTGTACTATTATGAAATGCAGTATTGTTAAGTAATTGATAAGGTATACCTGGATTTACATTTTATTTACTTACTTAATATGAAAATGAAGAAATGTCCTCTCAGAGGAATAGCCATTTGTATAGGTTCGTTTTGATTCTTGGCATTACACGAAATATTGATCAAACATATGCTATTGTAGGAAACCGGTTCTGGTAGCTTATGTCATGTAATTATGTACTTTATTCAATATTTTAAACATTAACCATTGCAATAAATTCATAAAGATAGTATTGCATTTTAGTTAATGTATATATACAATGCATGTATAAACAAGAAAGTGATAAAAATTGCTATTGTGATCATATACGTGCTTTAACCGTTGGATTATAGGGTAGTACTAAACTTGCTTGCCAAGGAAATTGTACAACTGACCAGATGACGGAGATTCGTAACAAGGGCAGTATCTCAGTGTAAAAACAACAGTTCTCTGAAGGCACCCAGTGACGTGCTGCACAGAATCGACTCAAATTGTGAACTTTGATTTTACTTTGGCTTGATGGATTCGGCTTTCATTTTTATAGCTTTTAAGATCTTCATTTGCATTGGTATCTGTACATTTTACTTTCAACGTTGCAAGTACGAGGGGTGATCCAAAAGTTCTCGGCCTCACCTAGAAAATACAGGTCAAACGCGTATTCTTTGGTATAACTGTATACTATGACGTCTTACATCATTGCACACAAAAATGCAAATTTTTATATTCATTAATTAGCACGTGACGCCCCGTGAAAGTGGGGTGGGTGAGGGCAAAATCACAAAATGGCCGCAGCAGAAGCGTGTGCTGTGATCAAGTATATCGATAAAAAGCTATGTCTCCTAAGGAAATCCATGAAGACATGATCAAGACACTTGGTGATGACTCCCCTTCTTATTCAACTATAAAGAAGTGGGTTGCTAGCTCTAAGCGCGTCAAGGAGAGCAAAAAAGATGAACATAAGTCAGGATGCCACAAATCAGCACCACGGACAATCCAGTTGAGGCCATCCATCACATGGTAGTGAATGACAGATGTGAGACAATCCAACATGTAGCAGAGTCTTTGGCCTGTGATGTGGCTCAGTTCACAATGTTTTATCATACATCCTGGGGATAAACAAACTGTCTGTATGATGGGTGCCTCAAATGTTTTCTGAACATCACAAGTTAAACAGGCTTGACATTTCAAGGAACGAATTCTGTTGAATCCAGGCATTTCCTCAAAACATTTGTCACCCAAAATTGAGACTTGGGTTCACCACTTTCAATCCGAATCAAAACAGCAGAGGAACCAATAGATGCAGAACGGTTCTCAGTCCGACAAGAATTTCCGGCAAGTTTCATCAAGTTGACAAGCTTTTGGCCTCCCAGCGAGGGAGCAATCATGATTAACTAGCTGTAAGGAGGCAAAGCATCAATGGGGGATACTATGCAACAGAATTGCGACAGTTGAGTAATTCAGCAGTAGCGCAATCAAACAGAAAAGGAGAGAAAAGGTCTGAGCTGGCCTGCTGACAATGCACCTGTCCACACAGCACAGGGGTCAGTGGCAGCAGCAAACGAATTTGGCTTTGAAGTCTTTCCCCACCCTTCCACTTCACCTGGCCTAGCACCCTCGGACTTCTACCTGTTTCCTAAACTAAAGTTCCTCTTACGTGGTCAACGTTTTGATGGTAATGATGACGTCATCGATGCGGTCGAGGCCAATTTAAGGGCTCAAGATGCAAGCTTCTTCTATCCGGGAAAAGGAAAGATGCAACCGCGCTGGACCAAGTGCATTGAAGTTAGAGGGGACTATGTTGAAAAATAGTGTAAGGAATTTTTTTCTGCCATGACGTTTTCTAGGGGAGGCCGAGAACTTTTGGATCACCCCTCGTATAACGGTGGTGTTAGGGCTCTGGGCATTTTGGCCTAGCGGCCTAACCAGACTGTACTAAAACGCCACCCAACAGTTTTCGCTCGAATTGCACGTGTCAGAGGTCACACACCTAGAGACTTATGTTACGTCCTTGGTCCAGCGTCCAGCGTGAACAATAGACTTAAACAACATCAGCAACATAATACCGTCCGTGGGCGCTGACCTTCTGTGCAACAAAGAATTACGCAGTATGGCGGATTTGTTTTCCTTCGTGACGATGGATCTGCAAACAGTCTTAGTTCTCGTCCTGTTGTTTCTGGCGGTCTTCTTGCTGGTCTATCGGAGGGGACGTCGGCTGAACCTCCCCCCGGGACCCCGGGGGCTTCCTGTCGTGGGGAACCTTCTCAGTTTGCTTCCCAGCAAACTGCTGTCCAACATGGCGGCCTGGCGTCAGCAGTACGGGGATGTGTACAGTGTGAGGTTCATGAATAGGGTCATTGTTGTGCTATGCGGGTGAGTAGGACATGTCTCGTGTGTGTGTGTGTGTGTGTGTGTGTGTGTGTGTGTGTGCGTGTGTGTGTGTGTGTGTGTGTGTGTGTGTGTGTGTGTGTGTGTGTGT
>NW_017804320.1:800279-830655 GCF_001625305.1 Branchiostoma belcheri
ACGGTATCACAGTGTGTGCGCGCGCGTGTGCATGTATATTCATTTCAGTCATGAAACAGCAATGCCGTCCTCATGTTCAACAGAAGCGAATTTAACTCTTGCCTTGTCATGTTATCCAGACATAAAGCCATCCACGACGCTCTGGTGAAACAGCCGGAGATATTCTCAGACCGACCGTCTATGCTGAGCCGGACCCTCAGACGCGACCCTGGTACGCCGTGTGTTTTGTCAAATCCATACACTGTCTAGAAATTCTTGACATGGTTCAATCATTTTTCTCAGGGGCAAGGGGACAAATCTCTTGATTACCAAGACACGGATAGTAAATATATGTACAACAGAAATCCTTATCCTTTCTGCTATATACTCTATCTAAAACTGTTTTTTATATTATTGATGTTTATATAAAAATGCTGTGTCGTCTTACCCTGATGCTATCAAATTATTTGATACATACCGGATGTGTTTCTTCATTTAGAACAACATACAGAAGATACGTAGATTATGCATAAACGTCATGTTGAAAAATAAGAGAAATTTGACAACTGGAGTTTATAAGAAATGTATATGTTCAATTGTGCACCGCAGGTTTGGTGATGGCTCCTTACGGAGAACGTTGGGCAGAGCGACGCCGGTTCGCCCTGTCAGCCCTCCGACAGTTCGGCATGGGAAGGCGCAGCGCCGAGGGAAGGATTCTGGAAGAGACGACAGCACTGTGCGCTGCTATACGGTCTCTAGATGGAGCGCCGGCCGACATATCCCATTTCCTAGGTAACGCCGTATCAAATATCATCTGTTCTATGTCGTTTGGAAACCGATTCCAGTATGACGACGAAGAGTTTAAGCGTTTGTCGCACGCGTTTTCGTACCTCGTGGGCGGGCGTAACAGAATAGTTGGTATGCTCCTGCAATTTGTCCTGCCACTTTTGAGGAAACTTCCCATGACGAGTAACTGGCGTAGTCACGGGATACAGATGAGTGACTACATCATAGAGTTCATCATGAAACGCGTGGAGGAACACAAGGCGAGTTTCGACAGGTCGGACATCAGAGACATCATCGACGTCTACTTGAGCGAAGACGCTGGCAGCGGCGTGAATGAGGAGGCACTTGGCACGGTCATCCGAGATCTCTTCATTGCCGGTTCTGAAACAACAGCGACGACGTTGAAGTGGGGGCTGCTCTACACTTCCCTGAACCCAGACGTGCAGACCAAAGTGCAAGAAGAGATTGACCGCGAGTTCCCGTCTGGAGAAGTTCCGCCATGGTCAGAGCGCGGACGGCTGCCCTACACCGAGGCAACCATCATGGAAATCCAGCGGATCCGTGCGATCGTGCCTCTGAACCTTTTCCATGGAACCAGCGCAGACACAACCCTGTACGGATACGACATCCCGGCCGGTTCGTACATCATCCCGAGTCTGTGGTCCGCCATGATGGATCCAGAGGTCACGCCTGAACCGGAGAAGTTCCGACCTGAAAGGTTCCTGGATGAAGAAGGGAAGGTGGTCAAACCGGAATGGTTTTTACCTTTTTCCGCAGGTACAGCATACATTAATAATTTTTGCCTTTACAGAAGGAAATCGTTGTTTTCGCTCAGTTTCTTCTTCTCCCTCTTTTTCTTCTTCCAAACAAATAAGGTCAATTTGACCAGACGTCTGTCACCATGGTAACTGGTGCTATGGCAGACATGCAGAGGTGTTGGGTTACATTATGTAGCAGGGCATATAGAGCTGGAGGGGCTGGTCATATGTGCCCAATATGTGGGAGTGTTTGTGTAAAAATGTGTTATGCATGTACTAAAGCACTTGAGGGTAAATGTTATCTTTCTAGTTTTCTTTTGATTTGCCAAAATTATAAAAGAAAATGGAGGGGAGGAAATTTTCCACTCATGCCTTTTTTTTCTGTTGTTCCCCGTGTCGGTCCAGGCCGGAGACGGTGTTTGGGAGAACAGCTTGCCAAGATGGAACTGTTTCTCTTCTACACAAGCCTGCTGCAGCAGTTCACCTTCAAACTGCCTGATGGCGCCCCTACACCACCCATGGACGGCGCTCTTGGAACTGTCTTGAGCCCTGCACAGTATGACATCTGCGCCATTCCCAGACACACTTCATAAAGCAGAGAAATATACAGGAAAAAGAAATGATAGCTGGTATCATGATAATTTTCCAAAATGTTAACGTTGCTGTGAAAATTTGTGTTTGACTTTTATTTAGATCCACAATTAGCCTTATAAGAGGCTATTCTTCCATTCATAATATACATATTGCAATTGAAGAGAAACGTACAAAAACATACAAAGTTACCAGTATGAAGCAAATATTACATAATTCCTTAAATACACTAATTACCGTCCAATACTTTGCTAGTTGTTGCCTGTGTTGTTCCACGATTGAGACAGTCTGTACAGAAAGCGCCTTTTCTGAGAGTTGGGTTTTAGTTTCGGTAGTCTGATTGTGTTTGTTCTGGTTGATTGTATTTGGTACTTGTGAATCTCAGATTGGAATGTGATTTTGTCGTACAAAACCTTAGGTTGTTTGGTGAGCATTACTATGTACTCTTATGAAATGCGATATAGTTAAAGCATTACGATTGATAAGATCCAAGGATTTACGTTTTCTTTACTACCTAAATATGTAAGTTAAAGAAATGCCCCTTTACAGTAGTAGCCATGGGCTCCTTTTAATACTCGACATTACACAAGATATTGTTCAAATATATTCCTGCTTGGTGGGAAACCGTTTGTGGTAGCTTATGTACTAAATACAGGAAATATACGGGGAAAAGAAATGATAGCTGCATGGTATCATGACAATTTTCCAAAATGTTAATCTTGGTTATCGTTGTTGTTAGGTTTGAGTTAGAGTTTTATTTAGATCCACAATTAGCCTCATAATAGGTTATTCTTCCTGTGGTCTACACATTACATTCATATATACATATTTCAATTGAAGAAAAACATACAAAAACGTACAAAGTTAACAGTATGGAGCAAAAATAACATAATTCCTTTTAAAGATACACTAATTACAGTCCAATACCTTGCTAGTTGTTGCCTGTGTTGTTCCACAATTGAGACAGTCTGTACAGAAAGCGCCTTTTCTGAGAGTTGGATTTTGGTCTCGGTAGTCTGATTTTGTTTGTACTGGTTGAGCGTGTTCGGTAGTTGTGAATCTCAGATTGGAATGTGATTTTGCCGTGCAAAACCTTAGGTTGTTTGGTGAGCATTACTATGTACTCTTAAGAAATGCGGTATAGTTAAAGCATTACGATTGATAAGATCCAAGGATTTATATTTTCTTTACTAACTAAATATGTAAGTTAAAGAAATGCCCCTTTACAGTAGTAGCCATGGGCTCCTTTTAATACTCGACATTACACAAGATATTGTTCAAATATATTCCTGCTTGGTGGGAAACCGTTTGTGGTAGCTTATGTACTAAATACAGGAAATATACAGGGAAAAGAAATGATAGCTGGTATCATGAAAATTTTCCAAAATGTTAATCTTGTTTATCGTTGCTCTTAAGTTTGAGTTTTATTTAGATCAACAATTAGCCTCATATAAGAGACTATTTTTCCTGTGGTCTACACATTACATCCATATATACATATTTCAATTGAAGAAAAACATACAAAAACGTACAAAGTTAACAGTATGGAGCAAAAATAACATAATTCCTTTTAAAGATACACTAATTACAGTCCAATACCTTGCTAGTTGCAGCCTGTGTTGTTCCACAATTGTGACATTCTGTACAGGAAGCGCCTTTTCTGAGAGTAGGATTTTGGTCTCGGTAGTCTGACTGTGTTTGTTCTGGTTGATTGTATTTGGTACTTGTGAATCTCAGATTGGAATGTGATTTTGTCGTACAATACTTTTGGTTGTTTGGTGAGCATTACTATGTACTCTTATGAAATGCAGCATAGTTAAAATATTATAATTGATAAGATTCAAGGATTTACATTTTCTTTACTAGCTAAATATGTAAGTTAATAAATGCCTTAGAGTAGTAGCCATGGGCTCCTTTTAATACTCGCCATTACACAAGATATTGTTCAAATATATTCCTGCTTGGTGGGAAACCGTTTGTGATAGCTTATGTACTAAATACAGGAAATATACAGGAAAAAATGATAGTTGGTATCATGACAATTTTCCAAAATGTATCGTTGGTTATCGTTGCTGTTAAGTTTGAGTTTTATTTAGATCCACAACTAGCCTCATATAAGAGACTATTCTTCCTGTGGTCTACACATTACATCCATATATACATATTTCAATTGAAGAGAAACATACAAAAACGTACAAAGTTAACGGTATGGAGCAAAAATAACATAATTCCTTTTAAAGATACACTAATTACAGTCCAATACCTTGCTAGTTGTTGCCTGTGTTGTTCCACAATTGAGACATTTTGTACAGGAAGCGCCTTTTCTGAGAGTTGGATTTTGGTTTTGGTAGTCTGATTTTGTTTGTACCGGTTGAGCGTGTTCGGTAGTTGTGAATCTCAGATTGGAATGTGATTTTGTCGTACAAAACCTTTGGTTGTTTGGTGAGCATTACTATGTACTCTTATGAAATGCAGTATAATTAAAGCTTTATAATTAATAAGATACCAGGATTTATATTTGCTTTACTAACTAAATCTGTAAGTTAAGCTCTGAATCATTCAAGCTTAGAATCATTTAACGCTACCTCTTATAATTTTATGATCCTGGGCAACATCCAGATTCAGATTCAGCTTTATTCATATTGGCGTGACATATTAAAAGTTCAAAAAACACACATAACGGTTGCTGATATCTTATTGGCAACTGTTTTAGCTAATGAAATACTTTGGAGTCTCCGGAGGAAAGGAGTCTTCATCATTCCAAATCCGCAAAGTCCCAGAGACAAATGTATGTTATTATGAGGAGCTTACAATTATTGAGGCTTAATCGTAAGGGTTTGGAGCGGCTGCCATTATGCGCTATCTCAAGTGACCTCGATACGACCCTAGGTGTGGCCATATATGACTGTAAGGTTTGAACTCACACCGGGAAGGTCCCCTACTCTTTTCGACAAGTGTGGTGGGTTCTTAAACGTGCGTGGGGTTTGGCTCTCCCAAACACGGGACCTCCATTTAACGTCCTATCCGAGGGACGTCCCTAACCGAAGATAGGTACTAATTTTGACCTGAGTGAAGTGAGGAAAGTCGTGTAAAGTGCCTTTCCCAAGGGCACAAGATCGGTGACATCGGGCAGGATTCGAACCCGGGACCTCCAGGTTTCGAGTTTAACACTCCGTCGTTACGCCACACGACCCCACAATATGGGCTAAATGAGCAATACGATACATTTACGTTTACTGATGCAGAATAATTTATAAGGCCCAGGAAGCTGTTGGAAAGGTATTAAAAGGGTATTATCCCCGCTGTTCTATAAACACTCTAATCAATTTGACGACCACATCCGTACCAGGATTGCTAATTGCAGTAGCTAGTAATTACGGTTAACTACATTACGGTTCTGGAGAAGTCCATCAATCTCCACATCTACTAAAGTCAATTTTTCAACACCAACTGTGTGACAATACTACTATATGGCTGTGAATCCTGGGTCATGGAAAACAAGCTAAACTCGTTCGCCACATCATGCTATAGGATCATGTATAACATTAAGAGCCTAGACCATGTGAGTGGATTCAGGACCAAGAGGTCGCGGGTTCGAATCTTGTGTCCTTGGGAAAGGCACCTTACACGACTTTCCTCACTTCACTCAGGTGGAAATGAGTACCTAGTATTGGTTAGGGACGTCCCTTGGATAGGACGTTACATGGAGGTCCCGTGTTTGAGGAGAGCCACAGCCCATGCCATGCACATTAAAGAACCCACAACACTTCCCGGTGTGAGCGGTTCAAACCTTACAGTCCGGACTTGTGCAGCTTGTACGTACATGTACAAACTGCTGTGATACCGCACCGCCTGAAGGCGGTTGACCGGGTATAGGCCATGTTGATTTGATTATATGGATGACATTCTCTGGGAACCCCAAAACTGATGCGCGCGTGCGAATAAAAAAAAAGTTTTGCAAAAAAAAAAAATTATGAAATCTACGTGGTCATGACGGTTGAACAAATGAGGCAGAATATGGTTTGGCGAATAATCTACTATTCAAAATCATTTCTTTAAATTTTCGTCTTTTTTCGTTTGATTTTGGCATTCTGCGACATTGGTACGGTTTTTAGATATTTTTTTGCAAGTTACGGTATATCTTTGCTCATTGTGTAACTGTTTTGTACGATTTACAGTATGACTGAAAACTTTCTTTTTTGGAAACGGCCGAAAATTCATAGCCGCGCGGATGTCATCCATATAATCAAATCAACATGGCCTTATGCGAAACAACAACAAAAAAAAAAAACATGTACCTGGTACTTTAATAGTTGCCGTGTGGGTTGGCTCTACTTGGTTCTAGGCAATTGCAAAGACAAAACATGTCGCTAGGGGGCAACAACAACGTTAACCGTTAGGCGTTTAGTTAATTAACCTTTAAGTTACTGATATGGTGAGGTGATCAGTAAAATCGTTAGACGGGTAAAAAGCTGTAAAAAATATGTTATGAAATCATACACGTGTTCTATACATTTATTTATTTATTTATTTATTGTTTATTTCAGGCTCAATGGCCCATAGCACAGACAGACAACATTACACAAACACATCTAAAAATAAAACATCTAAGTAGGTACAAATAGATAAAAGACTGTCGAGCCCTTACGGTGGGCGGACCAGTCTACAGTAATGGCTCCAGAATGGACTGGAGCAGAAGGTCTCCGAGCGGAGCAGCAGTTTGACAATTGCGTTCTCGGACGCTAACAGACGAGAAGCAAAAGAACACAACAACTTCCGACGCCTGGCGTCAAACGTGTCAACACGAGTCTGTACAAATAGGTCGCTGTTACTAGTGCTCCTAGGCTGAGACAGTAGGATTTTAAGACCATCGTGATAAGCAACTCGTAGCCTATGAATGTTTCCTGCTCTGTAGCAGGACCAGAGCTGAGCACAATACATTGCACTGCAATGTGCTATGAACAGAGTGCGCTTCACCGCATGAGAACAGTGACCAAATTTGCGGATAAGTGAATTAGCTTTTGTGTACATATGCCTGGTTTGTTTACGAATAGAGTCATCATCAGAGAGGTCGGGAGTGATTTGGAAGCCGAGGTAGGTGGCCGAAGAGACGTACGGTAAGGGTTTGCCGTACAACTTCACTGCGGGTGGCACTCCGTTCAGAGCAATTCGATCACATGGAAAGTACATACAATTTGTTTTTTTGGTACAGAAAATCATGTCACTATCGGTACCAAAGGCCTCGCAGATATTAATCAGTTTCTGTACAGCTTTTGCTGAGGGGCAGATTAAACACAAGTCATCTGCGTAGAAGAGGTGGTTCACAGCAAAGTTTCCAATAAAGCAGCCCGCATTAGCGGCGTTTAACTTAGCACTAAGGTCAGAGACATATACATTGAACAATAAAGGGGACAAAAGACTCCCCTGGGGGACACCGTTGCTGCAATTGAAGTAATCAGAGACGGAGGACCCCCAGCGCACCCTAAAGGTTAACATACTAAACCAATATACAATAATGCGTACTAAGTATACAGGTACATTTCGGTCAATTAACTTTTTAAACAGTGTGTAATGGTTGACCCTGTCAAACGCTTTAGAAGCGTCAAGAAAACAGACGAAGACAGGCGAACCTCGGCGTCTGAAGTAGGAAATAATTTCCTTTAGGGCGAAAATGCACAAGTCTGTTCCATGATGTGTTTTAAAACCAAACTGATTTGCGGGTGTAGCCAAGTGCTTCTCTAGTCGGATGAGCAGGAGACATTCAAATAATTTGAAGATCGGACTGGAAATAGCAATGGGACGATAATTATTTCTGATAGAAGGGTTCAAGTTCTGCTTTTTGATTATTGAAATAAGGATGACCTTCAGTAGGACAGAGGGGACATGGCCATGCCTCAGCATGGACGAGAATAAAATAGCGAGTAAAGTGGTTAACCGAGGTCCCGCATGCTTCAGGTGCTCAGCTGACAGACCGCCCGAGTCACATGCCTTCCCATTTGGGAGCGAATTAATCGCTGCAGCTACTTCGGATACAGTAACAAACATTCCATTATCAAAAATCACATCTGAATTAATTGTGTCGTCTACAAATTTCTTACACTTGTGAGGAGCAACCGAATTCAGTAGGGAATCATAATGATCCTTCCACATTCCAACGATGTTTGAGACACCGCTGTGACCCTCGATGTTATCGGGTAGGGTAGGTTTGGAGCCATTTTGAGATCGTAGGGTTGACCAAAAGCCTAGTTCCCCCCCTTCTGAAGACTGGAGGCTAGCGCATCAGCCCGATGCTGGGCATCCATGCGGCGGCACTCCCTAAGGGACAGTTTGAATTTGGCCCGAGTTTTCCTCATCAGGTCCCAAATGGCCCCATGTCTAGGACAGTTACATTCTCGCCAGAGAAGGAAGGCGTCACGAGCTGCAGTATGGTATTCTCTGACAACAGAGTTCCAGCCCGGAACCGCGTGGGAGTTAGTGCAAATCCTTCTTGGGAAGGAGCTGGCAGCTGCATTTTTCAGAGCAGTGACTATATCAAAAGCAAATTTATCAAGGGAAGTTGTGTGGTCTATGTTATTGCAGTTAGGGTCTTGGCATAAGAGAGCAGCGGTAGGCAATTTGCATTTAGATAAGGACACATCAGCACTGATGTGATAGCGCGCCAGGTCACAAGGAGATGCACGTCCCAGCTGATTTTGTTTGAGAGAGGAATTCCGGACATCGACACCTGGTCATCACCGCTTGTGTTTACAAACATGGGCGCCGATGACCAGTCAAAGGAAACAAACAATGGGAAGTGATCAGACGAGACATAATCGTACAGAATACACACTTCGGAGATACTGTTGTGTAGTGTCTCCGAACAAATACAGTGGTCAAGCCACGACGTAGTGGCGTGAGCATCACTAAGGTATGTAAACGTATTGACAGGGAGTAGGTCAACGTCACTGACGAGGAGGTCATTGTCATGGCAAAAGGTTTCAAGCAGTGGGAAAAATAAACCATCAGGGCGCGAATTGAAATCACCCATTATACAAATATTCGCTGTATTGGCCTCCTGTACTATGGAGTCGACTTTCCCTAGATTTTCGAGGTAAATATCTGTGTTGTTATTACATTCTACAGGTAAATACACACAAATCAAAAGCAGATCACAGTTAACATCATTGCTAATGCGTACAGCTAAAATACGATCGTCGTCTTCACTGACAATACTCACATTCATGCCAAGGGACTTGCGCCAAAGCACAGCAACACCGCCGTACGGGCGGCCATACAGAAGACCTTTGCCCAAGTCTACAGGTGAGGTGCCATATGATAGAAATTCCTTATCTAAACAAGAGAGAAAATTCAAGTCATTCGGCAAAAGCCAATGTTCCTGTAAGAGTACAATATCCGAAATTTGACACAGGTCCTTGACACAAGAGGCGGAGTTCTTAACGGAGCGACAATTAAAGGATGCCACCTTCAGTGTTCTTGGATCATGATCAGGGTTATTGTCCATGGTCAGGGCTGCTGGATCGCAGAACGACGTCTGACATGGAACCGACGGACAAGCACGCCACAGGGCCAGAACGCTGGAGACAGGATCTCAGGTACAGCGTCATTGTCTATCAGAACCCGGAAAGAGGAATATGTGTCGAACTTGGTCGGTAGGTTCTCGCAGGAGAGCGTCTGTTCTTGCGACAGTTTGTCGCGCAAATAGCTTTCCACGTCTTTAGGCTGAGTGTCAGGACCCAGGCGCGTCACGAATATCTCTGCCGGTCTGGCCTTGGCAGCCGACAGAGTGGAGGACTTCGCGGTGCCGACAACCGCTCTTATGTGCGAGTGCGATCAAATTTAACTGAAATCTGTGTTAAGGTGGTATGGAAGGGTGGCTGAGGACTTTGGGGACATCCTAAAAATACTACTTAGGATTACCTATGGTCATTGATTTTTTTTGTGTGAGTACCTTAGTGCAATATGATAATTTATGCAAATTTTGATGACGTAATCATGACGTCATCTCGAGTTATGAGCCACGCCCCCTTTTTAGAAAAATCAATTTTTCTGGCCAGCGCTTTGGTTTTTATTCACCATATTTTGTTGAAAGGCACACACTAGTAATAGGAACAAACGTATGCGAGCATTTTTTAATATCTCAAAGTGTTGATTTTTTATGAATTTTTTTCGTAAATGTCAACAGTGCCATGCGCCAGCACCCCTCCCCAACATATAAAGCGGCGCAGTGTGTCGGCCTCGCATACGATTTTAGTTTATAAGATTATCTTTCAAAAAATACCACCTTTTTGTCTCTTTCCATGAACATTTTTTCCACAGTTTCATTCTTAAAATGCTGTATATGTCGTAGGGGTTACATAATGTCCATTTTGAAGCCCGAAAGAGCCGAAATCGCCAATTTTTTGTCGCCATTCCAAGGGCGCCCATCCCTCCCACCGAAAAATGGGTCATTGGCCTGTCAGCACGCTGTATTTAGCTTACTGCGGCGCTATTTGGAAAACAGGCCGGGGATATGTCCAGTAAAAAGAACAGCCAAAAAGAACGCTAAGATTTCGCGCGAGTAGGGGTCACGTGACTCACCCAAAATGGCGGATGGCGTGGCTTGTTTACGAGCGGAGAAAGCTGTGCGCTTTGCGCCAGCATTTGGGCCGGTAGACGATCTTTTTCACGGCCGTATCCTACGTAGATTTGCAGATGAAGGTTTATGGACTATTCTGAGACCTTATTGGAGAAAATCTGCCGGGGTATTCTGGAGTTACGGACTGTTTTTTAGGCCTACCCCCAGAGGAGATTGACGATCAGCAAGATCACAACACTGAAAAGTTATCGCGCGATACCGGAGTAGATAGCCCTGGAAAAAAAGCTTGCCCGGACGTGGTATGGGATTATGAGCGAGTATAATTTGTTGATTATGTGAATTTACGTTGCACGTTGTCCTAGACTTGTGGAAATAATTTTCACGCACGACGTTCTATGTTCTATCTGAAAAGTACGGACTATCTCTGTAAATCTGTTGGAACTGATTTTTTGTTAAGCGGCTACTATTTGCTGTATGCTGTAAATCGTAAAAGATTATTGTTAGCAGTTACCGTAAGATTATGTAAAAATTCTGCTGAAGTTTGTAAGTATCGTATTTTTTAATAAAAACGTAGATTTTATAAAAATTACTAGTAGTTCTTATCATGTCTGTTCACTAGAACGTAACGTTAACGTTTAGTAGTTACAAACGTGTTGCAGTCGATACAAACTCAGAATAATAAGACAGTGCACAGGTAGAGACGCGTTTTTATTCGGTAGAAAATTACTTAATGAGTTGTCTGTGAAAATCATGAAAGAACACAAAGGATAACGCCGCATAATGACGGCCGAGTATGAACTAGCAAGCGCGGCTCTTTATGCATGCAGTGACCCGGTCCGCCAGGCCGCTCATAACTAAACCAAGATCTAACTTGTGGCTCGAAGCAGACAGCTTCGTTTCTTTTGGCAGTCGAATGTTTTTATATAGGAAGTTGTCAGATTATTTCTGGCGTTTTTGGTGATTTGTGTGGCTGCATATCTCTGGTTGTGTGTTGCAACTTGACAACATTTTGCCGATACGAAGTGTGATAAACAATGGAAACGGCTTGTGTTTTCAGAAAATTATTATTCTATGCATTTGGCAGGTTTTTACCCAAAACGTTTTGCAAACAACTGACATCAAACGCTCAGTAAAACTCTCTTTTCCAGTGTCTTTTCCCTTCCCAAAAATTATGAAAGTGAAGCTCTCAGTTTACGTAATGACCAGCGAGCCTGATTGGTCGAGCGGCGGAGTAGCTTTTAAAAATAATGTGCACACCCCCACTGGGGCCTGGCTGGAGCGTGAAAAAAATGCACAATTTGGCGGTCAATTTGGCGGCCAAAATGTGGCCATAGTGACAAGACGAAAGAAAATTATAAAAATAGACCCAAAAGACTACCATATCAGATAGAGTTCGTAGTATTTCTAAATATGCCTCAGCTATCCTTCTGGACCACCTTAAATTTCACTGCCAACCACTTTCCGGCCTACACACGAACACCAGCCAACCACCAGCCAACCTTTGCCGACTTATTCGCGATTCTTCCAACACTGTCTCAAACAAGCGAACTTTTTTTGGTCTATCTCACAGTCATTTCTTAAAACTCTTCCCAACCTCTAGGCTCTGCAAAGTTAGGAGAAGTGGGCATTGGTTATAATTTTCTACTCTTGTGGTGCCTTGTCTAATTTGTATAAAAGGCGTTTTGTCTAAAAGGTGAACTTTGCGCCTGAATTTTCCCGCTAACCTATGATACTAGTATTCCTAATGCTCGCGTGCATACGCTGTATTCAACATCAGGATATATGTATGTTTATGACAGTTAGGACTTCAAAATGATTAATTCCCTCCAGACATTCCTGTGAATACCGGGTCCCTATTTACTCTATACAGCAAAAACATAACGTTCAACAAACCGCTTACACAAAGCACTTCAATCATCTGTCAGGTAACATTGACTGTGTAAAGTCCTAAGTTTGGTTACTGGTGTTTGTTGTGACAGTTGCTATGGCAACAAGAATCAAGTCTAGAGTGCACGGTCAGTGTTGAAATAACAGTTCTCTGAAGGCACACAGGGAGTGACATCTTGCCAAGTTCGCTACACATGAGTCGACTCAGAATTCGAAATTTTCTATTATAAGGCCACAGCAAGTCATTTTTATGGATGACATCAACGCGGTCATTGCTAAATTTTCGCCTGATTTGGGGGAAAACAAGAAATTTTGTTGTCCTTTTAAAGTGGTCAACATGCCGAAAATGGGAAAGATGTCTGTTGTGATCATGCTGGAACGTGGATGGCAAATAATGAAGAGAGGAGACAAGAGAGGACTGATTTATTGTTTTGTCTTTTGCTTTTATTTTTCAGTGACATATATATGGATGTTGTAATAGTTGGCAGTGAACTTAGCACAATATAGGTATCATTTCTTGTTCAACAAGGTTTATGATGTCAACATTTGAAAATGTAGAATCTAGTTTTTCGCACTATCGCATTAGATTTGGAGTCTGCGGAGGATGTCATCCATAAAATTGTCATCCATACTTGTTGTGGCCTAATATATGATAATTTCGCTTTGGCTTATAGCATCCGGCATTTTATGGCTTTTTAGATATCCTTTTGGCTTCGGTATATTTCACTTCAATAGTGCAAGTGTTGAAAGAATTTGCGAACATGTCGCTAATGGTTGGCTGGTGGTTGGCTGATGTTCGCGAGTAGGCCGGAACGTAGTTGGCAGTCAAATGTGACTCAGATTTAAGCTACATGTATATTTGATTCGATTTACACCGTGCCACATACAGAGACAGACAAACACACGGAAATAGTGAGACACTTTGCACACATCATGTTCTGAAAATACAGCTTGTATTCTCTCCAACAAAAATACAGAAGCTCCTATACACTTAGTGTACACTTTCCATATGAACATGAAGCTAACGCTGTCGAACATGCCATTATAGATGGCGCGTTGTCATATCCAGCATATATACTTCTGTTACGAGTGTAATAGTGTACGGCAATATAGAGATACAAAGACCTGCTTTGTTTTCACTTTACAACACAGTAAAACAGTAGCAAAATGTAGCAAAAATAGAGTCGCGTTCAGTGCACGCTTTGTCAATCTCCAAGGTATTTAATACCTCTTCAGCGATTGGGCTTGGCGTGATTTCTGAGCGACATTTTAGTGACTTTAGTGTGTCGGTTTTATCCTGTTTTGTCAAGCAAGTAGTCATCTCCGTGCCTGAACCTCTCACAACATTTCTTCAGAAATGTTAACCAAACTTGATGGAAGCGCCAATATCTATCTTTGATTTTATACAAGACCGTCTCTAGTCACCACGACTACCTATCGTAACGACCATCATTTTAGTCTCAGTAAAAGCATGGAGCTATTATTTGAGATAAAGAACTTTTCTGGGTGTAGTAACATTCGAGCTTAAGAAGAGACCATCCTCCGTCATTTTGCTCTCGTCTTATGACGGATGTATCTGTACGAGCATGTTGTGTCATTGACCAACTTTGTAGGTCGGCCTTGTTTTGAATTTCTTACCATCATTCAAATGATAGCTTCATGGTAAAAGATATTGTAGTTTGTTTTCATGTCTCCACCTTTTGTCTCTCACACGACAAGCGTTCCTTTTATGCTTAGGTCACATTTCCTAACCGGGGCCCGGCCGGGCTGTCTGTATGAACGAAAAATTAACAATTCATATCAAGAGTATATAGATATAGTGTCCAAGATTATTATCACAAACGTTTCTGTGTTTTGTTGACTTTTATATCGTACTTTTCGATCCCAAAAGCTACCCGGCCGGGCCCCGGTTTGGAAATGTGACCTCAGCATCAGAGACGACTTGCCTCCAGGAAGTAGAAACCGATCGCTTTGTCACTTGAATAACATTTTTTAGCAGACACTTGTAAGACTGTCTCAAAAGGTATGTAAATTTTGGCAGAAATCGTCCACGTCGACGGCCGTCAGACCTAAGTCATCACGTGACCCGTGGACGTTCCCACACGTAGTAGTGATGTCATCACAACTTGCGTTGCGTCATCAACACCACACACGTTTTGATGACGTCACTGCCACAGCGCCAAGATGGCGAACAGCGCGGTCGCCATGGTGACGACAACGCTAGCGGTGACGTCACCCGCGCCACTGTTGCCTGTGAGCGTAAGGCCGCTTCCGTTGCAGTCGGCCGTCGTACAACACTGCCGGCACGTAGTGATGCCGCCTGCTGTGGTGCAATACTCGGACTGAGTTTGAGTAGTGCATGTGTCACTGCTTTGTGCACATCCACGGGTGATGGTAACGTTACCAGATGCGTTTTCCTCACGGTACACCTGAAATAGATAGTGTAAATATCATGAGCAATTAATTTACTACGAAACAATTAATTGATAATGCAAAACACTCAGGGAACATTCAAAATCTGTATTTTCTGAAACTATCGTGCACGTGTTCGGTGTGAGCTGTGCTGCTCTTTTAGAGCCAACAAGGCGGTGTCAAAAAAAAAAAAAACTAGGGACATGTAGACAGATTTTTTGTAGTTACACAAAACGATTCTCACCCAGCATGCGTCACAGTCCACTTTGGTTGTGATGCCGGTACCTGTTCCACAAGCACTGGTGTCGTCCCCAGTACAGTTCAGGCACGACACAGTGGAGGCCTACATTCATAGGGTCAGAAAAATGCAGAAAACGTTTCTGATAGAGTAAAAAAAATGCAGGTAAAACGTTAGTTTATTGTACCTCCGATCAATTCATGAGGTATATATCTAAAGGTTAAAATACAATATTTTATTCCATTTTCAAAATCGTTTTCTGACTATGCAGTATACTTCAAACTACATCTAGCTATACTTCTGAAGTTGGTGTAAATGACCAGCAGGGCATCGTAGACATCATTTACTTCATATAAATTTATTTTATAATAATTTTTTTTATTGTCCAAACAGTACCCGTGCAGTCGCAGCCTTTATACGGTTGAATTGATGCAGGCATTGCAGGGTATTACATAATAATCAAGACAAATCACAACAATTAAATAATACACATATTTGTTCCACAAATTTTTGTGGAGCTGTCGCAAGGGTCTAGGGTCTATACGGCAGCCATTCGGCGCCGGGTGACCTCAATACCACTTTCCCCAACCGAAGTCAGGTACCCATTCACACCTGGGTGGAGTGAGGAAAGTCGTGTTAAGTGTCTTTCCCAAGGGCACAACGTCGGGGCGCATATTCAGACATGTCCCGAGTACGACTCGGAATCGAACCCGGGTCTCCCGGTTCATAGTCGAACGCTCTAACCACTACACCACCCGACGCCACTATATATTAGCTTCTCCTACATGTTAGATACATGAACAAATATGTACGTCTGTCTCACCGTTGTTGCTCCCGCTCCAGTACCAGCGTCAGTAGTAACTACTCCGCCGGCGGCAGTACCTCCCTGTCCACAAAAAAAAAAAACATGGACGGTAAATCAGCAACTAAAATTTTGTTCATCCTTCACGGACTGTTTGAGGTAATATAATCTCAAATTGCCACAAAATCTTACGTCAAACAGAGTTAAGTGTATACCTGTATTTACTGAAAAGGTAGATTATCTTTTTTAATCTTCCAACAAGTAATCACAAGACGTGGTAACGGGACATTCAAGTTTTTTTCCAACTTATATCAATGCCACAACCAACACATGGGACAATACAATACTTATTTTAACCTGGGCGAAGTGAAGAGAGGTAGATTCTCGTAATTGATAGATCACCAACTAGTCTTGTTTATTCTCATTTTTAGCCACAATATATGTATGCATTTTGTTATTGTGTTTTACTCTCGTTTTAAGTTTACGTTATTGAGTAGAATGCTTTATATAAGTAATTGTGCTCTTTGCCTGAAACTCGTTGAATATATGTAGAAACATGAATAAGTATCTACAAAATGATACTAAAGAATGATCTCAAAATGTCCACACGTTTGGCATTGGTTGTGCTGGATTCTCACCAAATTATCAAATAAGCTACACACCATGAAGGTATGCAAATCACGAGTATACACCAGGATAGGTATAACATTATTATAAAGACAATAAAGCCCATTCTGCAGTACCGTTAGGCCATATGTTGATTTGATTTGATGGATGTCATTCTCTGGGAACCCCAAAACTGATGCGCGCGTGCGAATAAAAAAGTTTGACAAAATAAAAGTTGCTTTCATTATAAAATCTACATGGTCATGAAGGTTGAACAAATGACACAGAGTATGGTATGGTGAATAATCTAGTCTTCAATTTCATTTCTTTACATTTTCGTCTTTTTCGTTAGATTTCGGCATTCTACGACATTGGTGTCGTTTTCCAATATTATTCTGTAACTAACGGCATATAATTGCTCATTTTGCAACTGTTTTGTACGATCTACAGTATGGTTTCACTTTTTTTTAAAGGAAAGGGCCGAAAATTCATGCGCGCATGGATGTCATCCATATAATCAAATTAACACGGCCTTAGTGTACGCGGAAAAAATTACTACTCACAGCTGCAGTGCCGGAGGCGGTGGTACCGGAACCTAAAAAAAGGAATAAATATTTAAGTTAATACTGTAATTGCAGTAACTGTTATATTTCAGCCGACACAACAAAACTCAATAATGATATGATATTCGTGATACGTAGTAACAACAACCTGAAGGCTTTACGTTCACTTAAGAATGTTGAATATCAGTTTTCGTGCCGTGCATGAAACCATCTGAAAACAAAATCACCTGCTGTAGTTGTCGCCGTATTGGGACCACCAGGAACCGACCTGGTAGTTGCGGCAACTGTAGTTACGGTGGTTGCGTCAGTAGTTGCAGTAGCAGTAGTTGTCGCCTGGCATACGGCTGCCAATCCTACGAAAGAATATTGGCACGCACAATTTACTATCAGTCAACAAGTCAGTAATTATAAACAATCAAGTCAGTGAATCAAGTAACGCATCAACCACCTTCAAGAACAATTTCAAGATCGTCATCACAAAAAAATGTATTTCAACAAAGTTTTCAGGAAAGCTAACAAAGCTAATAAATCAACATATTCGAAAGCCCCACAGGAAATGTACTGAGCTCTCTACCGTTTGATGCACACACTATTTTGTCCAGTACTGGGCAAATACGTCCTACTTAGTCGCATCTACATAAAGATTACAATTGGGCACTGGTGGGATGTTGACTACAGAATGTAAAAAAATACGAAAACTTACCAAATATGCAGAGTAAGACGGCCACGTGCTTCATCGCGAAACTGATGGTAGTGTTCCTTTTCTCTGGAAACAAAGGAGATATCATTACTTTTATGGACGTCTTCGTGTTAGAGCATCCTTGTCTCGTCTAGGCATGCAATTTGGTCCGCTATTAAATCATGAATACAATATACGGGATTTTTTTTACAAAGAAGGCTCTTAAGAACTGACTGATAGAATAAAGGATATTTCTATAACCTTGATTTCCTAAACTAACATAGCATAGAAACACATCTTTTGTGATGTTGCTTTAGGGACTTTTCTTTAGATTTGACAAGAATTACTTCAATCTGAAAAGGATTAGTTTTAAAATCCTCTTATTCTAATACCATTTTTAAAATCAATTTGGGTTTTGAAATTTACAATTATAATTGCGTACACGGGACTTTTATTCTACATTCACCATTTACTCTGGTCGACTGTATATGGGCGAGGGTGTGTCGCCTATCATATTGTTCCATTAAACACCTCAATCGTGTGACGCAGTCGGTAGCGCGCTCGGCTCACACCCAAGAGGTCGCGGGTTCGAATCCTGCCCATGTCACCGATCTTGTGCCCTTGGGAAAGACACTTAACACGATTTTCCTCACTTCACTCAGGTGGAAATCAGTACCTAGCTTCGGTTAGGGACGCCCCTCGGATAGTACGTTAAATGTGTTTGGGGAGAGCTAAAACACCACGCACGTTTACGAACCCAACGCACTTATCGAGTAGGGGACCTTCCCGGTGTGAGTGGTTCAAACCTTACAGTCCGGTCTTACGCAGCTTGTACATGTACGTACATGTACAAAACTGGTATGTTACGCCTAAAGGCGGATTACCGGTTATGCGATACAAACGTTTCCTCCTACTGTTGGCTAACTACATACACAAACGAACTTAACAAGGGGCAATCCGTTTCTTAAGACATTTACAGCTAGACGCGTCTTTTATTACCCCCAACAACAGCATCTTATTTACGATCTCCGTCTAAGACATTACCACAGAAGTAATGTGACTAAATGAAGATTTAGGGCCACGCCTGGTATTCAGGTAATGAGGTGAGAGTCTATTGGTGTAAATCATGGGAGAAACTGTTTTGTCTGGTTGCTAGGTTACTATCTCTAGGGGACTTTGATGCTAAACAAACCGGGAGACGCTTGCCAAGCGTTGCCAGGCTACCCTGGATATCGTGAAACACTCACTCGGCGTTGGTAATTTCCGTCTCGTAAACGGTCGCCGCCTTTTTAAAGGGTCGATGCCATATCACAGAACGGTTAACTTTAATTATATCAACATGGTCTATCCGCACATGATTTTTCGTGGCATGTATATATAGAGAGTGTTAGGGTATAGGTTAGTGTTTTTGAATTGCACTTTTTGACCGGGGTTCGAATCCGAGCTTGTGCTTTTTTTTCACTAATACTCTTCCTGATCCTCCCTTATATTTGCAATTCCAATTTTGCTTTTTTTTACAGTATATATCAGGTTTTATTAGCCTCCATAGCATGTCAAAAACTGGGGGTTTGGGGGGTCTTCAGGGTCTGTGGGATCTTTTATGTGCTATTTTCTGATTGCATATAGACAACATAGCCGGCCTGGTTGAATTACCCCCGTTTTTTTTTAAACTGGGCTAATCAGAAAACAGCCGAAAACCACCAACCCCCAGTTCTATAAGCCTGCTACGGAGGCTAAGGTTTTATACGTTTTTGGAAAGTTATGGTACGCTCGGATATGGCATCGACCAGTCGACGGTACCTCGAAATGCGACGACCGGTACCGTTCTGAAAGGTGACACCCGTTTACGAGACGGAAATTTGCCTGGGCGTGAAAGGTTTGGATAGAGCACTAAACATGGCTGCGTCTTTCCTTACAACCACGACATCCACTGTTCAGGGCTTCATGTCCGCTTGGGAACAACTTCCGGCAAGGTGTTCACCAAATCATTCCCTCTGTATCAGGGACACATATGGCATTTCGAGCAGGTTTATGCATAATATTCCATGTAGAGATACACCCATACGTACATACTGCAAGAAAAAGAGGCAGTGAATTGACCAAGAGAACCGCTTCATATAAGCTATTGTCCAGAGTCTCTTAAGTTATGGCGTCTAGAATTTCTTAAGCTAGTGTCCTAGGTTTCTTAAGCTAGTGTCCAGAGTTTCTTAAGCTAGTGTCCAGAGTTTCTTAAGCTAGTGTCCAGAGTTTCTTAAGCCAGTGTCCAGAGTTTCTTAAGCCAGTGTCCAGAGTTTCCTAAGCTAGTGTCCAGAGTTTCTCAAGGTAGTGTCCAGAGTTTCTTAAGCTAGTGTCCAGAGTTTCTTAGCCAGTGTCCAGAGTTTCTTAAGCCAGTGTCCAGAGTTTCTCAATGTAGTGTCCAAAGTTTAATAAGCCAGTGTTCTGAGTTACTTAAGTCAGTGTTAAGAGTTCCTTTGATGAACCATGTGTCCTTTACAACCATATACGGCTGAAAAATATTTTTACGTCTGTGGTATATATATTAGAAAGTTTATTGCAAATACATGCCCGAGGGCTAATTGCAGTTACAAACAACAAAAGAAAGAAAATACAGTGGTAAGTGAGACTATATCTACGTCCGTAACATTATACTATACTCTACAACATACATGGTACAATTTGTAGTTTTACTGGGTTTGACTTCGTCTTTTTAGGCAATAGAAGACGAATTTACCCACTTCTTCTACAATATGTGGGTTCTTTGATTTTAGTAGTAAAATTGTTTACGCACATGTTGCGTCAATCTTTTTGGGTGGGGGGGGGGTCCGAGCCAATACCTGTTTTGCTGCGTGTTCGAACGCTTTGTTTTGCCTGTTACTCGTAATGTCGACAAACACGGCAAGTGCTATGCTTATGACTGCCGCCGCCTGAGTCAACACGCCGCAATTACAAACGTGTCAGCCAGGTTTACACTAGTTTGATAAACGTCCAAACACACTTTTCGCCACCACACACAAAGAGCAAAATATCCGTTTCCCGATGCAATCTTTCTACGGTACTGAGGCCTACTTTCAACGAAAAATAATAATTTTCTGACAATTGTTCATCTTATTTTATTTTATTTCATGAAGATTTACCACATTTGTGGAAGGATTTACATAACAGGTGACTATCACCTCTTCAAGATGTCAACCCCGAGACCAGACTGTAAGGTTTGAACCACTCACACCGGGAAGGTCCACTACTCTTTTCGATAAGTGTGGTGGGTTCTTTAACGTGCGTGGGGTGTGGCTCTCCCAAACACGGGACCTCCATTTAACGTCCTATCCGAGGGACGTCCCTAACCGAAGCTAGGTACTCATTTTCACCTGAGTGAAGTGAGGAAAGTCGTGTAAAGTGCCTTTTCCAAGGGTACAAGATCGGTGACATCGGGCAGGATTCGAACCCTCGACCCCTTGACTCTGGGCCGAATATGCTACCGTAAACCCACACGACCCCACTGCGAAGTTTCCTTACAATCAAAGACAAGCGTTCAGGCGTTTTGGGTAAATGAGTAAGCAGAATGTTTCAGAATCATATTTCGCTTACGAAAATCAGAAGTGAAATGGTCTTTCCCCGATTCATACTGAGCTTTTTTTAGACGGGAGAAACAAATCATTTTGTTCCGCGCGTTTACCTGTTACCCAGACTAATAAAAATACCACCTGTGGTCACAAGACAAGCCCTCAAGCTTTTTGGTCAACACTCGATAATTGAAAACATGTTGGGCTGCTTTAAGCTAGTCCGATATACAATTAAAAGCACTTTTTGCTCACACTCACAAAGTATAAAATCTTGCATCCACGATTCAAATCCTTCCAAATTGCTGGTTGCAGACAACGGTTTTAAAGGGAAACAAATGAATTTGTTACATTCTATCGATTGTGACCCAGACTGATCAAAATAGCTGTTCAAAAAATAAGTGCATATTCAACACCATCCGTTCACAATGCATCTCATTATGAAAAAATATATTTCTAGGAAATTGGCCTTTTTTGCTGTTCAGAAGTGTGACGATGTAAAGCGGAAAAAACAGCTCGCTATACGGTAACTAGGAATTGAATGAAAAAAGTGAAATGGTAACACAGCGACTTGTTTGAACTTTCATGCTAATTGAGTGTGTTTTTCACATGTATATGTCTCCATAGATACAAAAGTACTCGTGTATTTAAAGCTTCCTTGTTAGTTTAGTATTCTCATTCCCCCTAGACATCATCAATGGTTAGCATACAAGTCGTTGTTGTTTCAGTACCTACACACCTGTCTTATACCTGTCCTCATTTCTTATCAAGAAAAAGCTTATTTGTAAGCTAACGTATAGATTTGATAGTCCAAACAGATACATGTTGTGTCCATAGGGGATTTCAAAAAAGCTCCAGCAATTTTAAGAATTAGATGAAGATTTTGTATTTATGTGCTGGCTCCGTCTAATTTGTTAATATATTCACATATGGCTTACAAACGTTAACGGTATAAGAAAATTTTAAACTTACAGTGTTGAAGAAGTTTTCTTTTCTCTGCAACTGTCCACTTGTTTTCTCCACAACACTTACTGTCGACAATGAGAGCGACTGGCAAACTGCTGCGTGCTTTAAAGATACTCTTCAACTGTTGATGTCAAATAGCGACCGCGGCTAGGTAACAGCACACAGACTCGGGTACGCATATCCGTCCGGTCGCTAGGCGACAGCAGACGATATTTATTGCACGAGCCGGCAGAAACGCTACAGATATGTTGTGTCCACATTGGTACCGTTGGTAAGGCCACAGCAAGTAAATTTTATGGATGACATCCTCCGAAGACTCCAAATCTAATGCGAGCGGGCGGGCGAAAAAACAAGGTTCCTACATTTTAAAATTTTGACTCAAACATTGTGCAAATGGTTTTGATTCAGTGGGAACATCACATATACACAGCCGGCATCACGTATCACTGCATCAAAGTAAGAAACAAAACATAAAATCAGAGCATTTTCTTGTCTCCTCTCTTCATAGTTATCTGCCATCCACCTTCCAGCATGGCAACAGACATCGTTGCCCATTTTCGGCATGTTGACCACTGTCAGAGGGCAACAAAATTTCTTCTGTTTTTTTCCAAATTAAGGCGAAAATTAAAGCGTGCGTTGATGTCATCCATAAAAATTACTTGCTGTGGCCTAACATGTCTCCAGAAATTATTAATGGCCTGGCTATCCAATATGCGTTGACAATCGCTCAAGCCGGTGTGTATAATTTGGCACGACCGGTGTTCGAGGGAGGTATTTCTGACATATTGATTCTGTTGAACCAAGACTTATCGCGCCTGGCAGACCCAGAATGTTGTTGACCAAAAGGCTGGACCTTAACCGTTTTGGATTGCCCTTTGGAATAATTTACATTATATTGCTTGAAAGCTTTCCTGGACTTGATGAGAGCAATGCCTGCACGAACCGAACACAGGCTAGAGAAACACAATTAATCTCCATCAGTTCGTTCCTAACATTTCCCATGTAAATTCGCTAATCAAAGAGAAAACACATTCATTATACTTCTAGATAATAAAGAATGCAAAAATAGGGTACTTAGCGTTTTTATCTGTAGTAATATGATAGGAACGGATCTTGGAGTGTCCCAATCTAGTGAGCAAAGTTTTACGTTGCTGCCCCCGAGTCTTCCAAATGTTTAATGTGATTATAAGGGGTGTGGTGAAATAATGGGACTGGTGTGGTGAAATAATATATGGAACTATTATTGTGGTGAGGTGAGGTGTGATTGAAATAAACCTGTGTCGGGTCGTGTAGCGTAGCGGTAGCTGTTTGGCTCAGGACCAAGAGGTCCCGGGTTCGAATCCTGCCTTGTCACCGATCTTGTGCCCTTGGGAGAGGCACTTAACATGACTTTCCTCACGTCACTTATGTGGAAATGAGTACCTAGCTTCGGTTAGGGACGTCCCTCGGATAGGACGTTAAATCGAGGTCCCGTGTTTGGGGAGAGCCACACCCCACGCACGTTAAAGAACCCACCACACTTATCGAAAAGAGTAGGGACCTTCCCGGTGTGAGTGGTTCAAACCTTACAGTCCGGTCTTACGCAGCTTGTACTTACATGTACAAAACTGGTGTGTTACGCCTAAAAAGGCGGTTTACCGGTTATGCGAAACAAACAAAACCTGACTTGAATTTGAGTCACACCCCAAAAACTGTTGACCTACCATTGTTGGGTGTGTTCTCTTTGTGTCAGGGAGGCCATATTCGTGAATATGTAACAGGGCCTATATTTTGAACTCAGTATTTGCCATATACATGTAAGGCCATGGTCACAGCAACCAAAATGTTATGGATGACATCCTCCGCAGACTCCAAATCTAATGCGAGCGGGCGAAAAAAACCCAGACGGGCCCCCCAAAAACAAGATTCCTATATTTTCAAATTTTGACGTCATGAACCCTGTTGAAAAAGAAATGATACCTATATGGTGCTAACTTTACTGCCAACTATCACAACATCCATTTGTCACTGACAAAGCTTTGAAAAAGAAAACTTTTCAATCATTGTACAAATGGTTTTGATTTAGTGGCAACATATAAAGGAATGAAATACATCACTGCATCAAAGCAAGAAAAAATCTAAACAGTAAATCAGAGCCTTGTCTTGTCTCCTCTCTTCATGTTTACCTGCCATCCACGTTCCGACATGGCAAGGCATGCCATTTTGCCCATTTCCGGCATGTTGGCCACTGCCAAAGGGCAACAAAATTTCTTGTTTTTTTTTTTTTTTCAAAATCAGGCGAAAATTAATGCGTGCGCTGATGGAATCCATAAAATTACTTACTGTGGCCTAAGTGCACCTAACGATTGTAAACGGTATTTACAGTGTCTAGGATTGCATGGAAACGACACCACTCTTTCTAACACATTTGTACACACTTGTCATTTACTACGCAGTTTTACAACCTACGTAATTGCCGTCTCGTTTAAGAGAGATAAGTTACATGTAATTGCAAATTCCAGCCCGAAGGTTAATTTCAAATGACAAAGATAAAAGAACATATATTGAAACAGAGTACAAAATATTTTCAAAATTTTCAAAATCAAAAGGCCATTGTCTAAAACTATAGCTATGTCTAAAACTATGTCTGAAGGGTTTGACTTCTCTTTTGTAAGCCATGGAAGACGTAATGTCCCACCTTTTCCAGAATTTGTGGGTTTTGGGTAGTTTTCATTTGAATTACATTCTAAAGTAAAGGACAGCTTAGTACAGTGCTAGTAGTAGTAGTAGTAGTAGTAGTAGTAGTAGTAGTAGTAGTAGTAGTAGTAGTAGTAGTAGTAGTAGTAGTAAGCCTTTGTTTGCTAACTCTATATGACCCCTGAGTCAGTCAGTTAGTAGATACCACTGTGCCCGGTCCTTGCGACAGAAGTCTTGAAGACCAATAAGTGATACATTTTCTTGTTAGAAAGTAACGATTTTTGAAAACCTTTCAAACCGTACTTTAGCACATAACGTTTTCAGCTATAGAAGCGCCACCATGCGGCGAACAATCCATATGCCTATAGATTAATCCTAGTCTCTACCAGACTAACTACGCTGGCTATATATAGGACAATATTTGCCGGGGGAGTTTGGCCGCCTTGTAGGTTTGACTGGCCACGCAGTTTGGAAAGAAACTACCTCCCTGCGGCCGGACTCTCTTGGCCAATTTTACTTTTTTTTGCCGAATTCTGCGATCCGTATTCCCTTAGAAAGGCCTGGTGGAGACTAAATTTTACTCTCCTTTTTGCCGAATTCTATCTACGATCCGTATTCCCGTAGAAAGGCCTGGTGGAGGCAAGGTTAATCCGGCAAATTACGCCGTTCTCGGCCTGCGTGACAAGGCGTAATTTTCCTCACCCCACCTCGCCGTGAGCTTACACCCTGCTCTCCCGTGTTACATGACCAAATGGGCCTATAATGGGCCGTCTTGAACAAGCAAGAAACTCTAAATATCAATTTAAAGCTCCCAGGAACAAGGTGACCAAGTGATACTAGTGTATAATGAGTCTCGGAAATGATAGACTTTGAGTCCGGGACATTTTCTGAGGTCATCCATGAATGAAAAAGGTGTCCAGCCCCATAATCCACCTCCATTCAGTGACCGCAGGTGCGATCTCTTCCAAATACACACCGCTGACCTCTCCCCTGACCTTGGTGAGCTAATAATGGCGGACACGCGCCATTAAACAGCGACCCCTCACGGACGCGAGCAATACTACACCCCTCGGGGGTCCGCGGTAATGGTGCCTGCTCGGCTCATAAGCTGTACTTGATTGTGATGTGTTTAAGCTAATTTAGTCCTCTTAGACATCATTACCAAGCTCTTGACTGTGTAGAGATCAGGTTTCCTACTGTGGTGATTGCGGAGTGCGGGGAACACGGTCGTACCTACTGAGCAAACACCTGCTCTGTAATAAGCTGGGAGAGAAAAACGTTCTCAACGACTCATGATGAGAAAAATTCAATCCGAAGATGCTTAGATGCTTGAAAATACATATACCGAGGTGGTATGGATCATGAAAGATCTTTATTGTACCATTTTGCTCATTTCGATTTAAGTACAGGTCACGGCAAATAGCGATGGTAGACTAAAATATATCTATAGTAAAACTACATATGTACAGGTTCTGCTTCTTCTCGCTTCTTAAAACAGTTGTAAATGTAAGAACATATGGAGTTTATAGTACGAGGATTATCGAGTTTCATGAGGAAAGTGAATTTTTCTTTTCCATCCAAAATTCTAAAACTAGGGAAATAATCATGTATACAACTGAAGAGAATCTTTCTCTCATTATTATAAAAACGCGTTTTATCTCATATTGTACCCTCTATAGCAATGAACGAAATGAACTCTTTGACGTAGCCTCCAAATTCTACCCAAACTTTCACACATTGGGCCATGTTGATTTGATTATATGGATGACATCCGCGCGCGCATGAATTTTCGGCCGCTTCCAAAAAAAAAAAAGTTTTCAACCATACTGTAAATCGTGCAAAACAGTTGCTAAATGAGCAAAAATATACCATAAGTTGCAAGGAAAACATTAAGAAACGATACCAATGTCGTAGAATGCCAAAATCAAAGGAAAAAAGACAAAAATGTAAAGAAATGAATTCGAAGAGTAGATTATTCGCCGTAACATATTCTGTGCCATTTGTTCAACCTTCATGACCACGTAGATTTCATAGTGAAAGCAAGTTTTTTTTTTTTTTGCAAAACTTTTTTTTATTCGCACGCGTGCATCAGTTTTGGGGTTCCCAGAGGATGTCATCCATATAATCAAATCAACATGGCCTTGTATACAAATAAAAACTATTATCCTCTTAACATCCGAAAACCCACAAATTACAGAAAAAATGGGATCCTTTGTCTTCCTCCGTCTTCAAAAAGAAGTCAAACCCAGTAGTTTTACTAGTAGTTTCTTAGACGTTATCAGTAGTTCCATGTGTACTAATTGTCTGTTTTTATAGCAAATGTTTCTTCTGTTCCTGCAATTAGCCCTCGGACATGAATTTGCAATAAAACATTACTTATAGACTCAAGAAAAAGTAGAGGGACTTTTGTATGGTCGTCTACAACTAAAGATCTAACAAAGCTAAATACATGTGTGAATAACGTCATACTACGTATAGAGCACGTATGTATGCGGCAAACTACGTACAGAATATATGTCAGCGTTAACAATTAAGGTTTAACTATTCTCTAACATGTAGTCTCTAAGATTTAAACATTCTTAGAACGTACTTAAATTTACAGATACTAACCTAACTACTGGACTAGCACTGATACTAATCTAACTATATCAACTCTAAAACTACTCTAATACATAGGTTCGGCTTCTTTTCGTTTCTTTGTGATGTTAAAAATACAATTTAAAATGGGTTTGATTGCTAGATTGGGTTTGATACAGCATACGAAAGATGAATTTTTCAATATCAGTCAAGGATTGAAAGTATGGAAACGTTCTTGTGATATATTTTAAAGAGTACAAAGGAAAACTACCCAGCGCCATTTTGGCTCACAATCCCCCGGGAAGTTATACGATCCACGTCCCGGGCTGCTCTGACCAAGTTGCCCGCCAACAGTTCTACCGCTGCCCTTCCCTATATTTTCCAGATGACAGTTATGCATCCCGTCATGTCCCGGTGCTTCACAGACTGTTTTTTCCCTCCATGAAAAATGGAGGTATTGTTTTTGGCGTGTCTGTCTGTCTGTGTGTGTGTGTGTGTCTGTCTGTGTGTTTGTGTTTCCGCACATTTGTAGCCAGCATAACTTTTGAACATTTTGATGGATTGTGATGATATTTGGTATGTGGGTAGGTGTTGGGTAGGCAAAGGTCAATGTCGATTTTGGGCCTTCTGGTGACTGACCTTGGTACTGCAGCAGAACTTCCGCATTCCTCATTGGCATAATTAAGGAAGAAATTTACATATCAAGCCAATATTTCATGGAGGTATAAGAGCTCGGAACTTTTGTTGTTTTTTCAAGTGGAGCCCGTCGCAGAGGCGAGCCTGCTTTTGTATTAAAAGAAAGCAATTTTCTGGTTAGCCGGTCGCATTTGTCTGCGGTCACAGAGGACGCAACGCGACACCGCACCGCATTACCCGGCCCATTACTGTGTCGCCCCGGGACACGTTTTACCATATTGATGAAATCTGGACAAAAAAAACGATCGAGGTACAACAGAAATTGGATCCTGTGTACGACTGATCAGTGCTATCGGAAAAAGCAGTGGTCTGGCCCGAAAGGTGATTTTTCAGGATCGAAGTCGGCCTCGTAGATATACTAGTAGTATTTCGTGACGGTCTCTCATTTTAGGGACCATTTTAGGTTTACCATATTGATGAAATCTGGGCAAAAAAAAGATTGAGGTACAACACAAATTTTATGACGGAGAAATGCAAAAATGAACCACGTGCATGTCCCTCATTTTAGGGACCTTCTGCTGATTTTCTAACTTCATGGAGAAACACACTCAATATCAATATCATGAAGACACTTTGTTTTTAAATCATTTCTATATAACTATAAGAAAAAGTGATCAAAATCAGCTATCCTTCGTTTCGTGTACTCTTTCCTTTGGAATGCTTTTTTTCTTCGCTTTTCTTTATTTGCAATTCAACATGGATAATACAGGACATATTGGTGAGGTACTCTAGCTGTAGCTAATTTTAACCTCACCATTAGACATACATGTATACAGTGACAAAGTACATGACAAAAAACAACAGAGAACAGCTTGCTTCTTTTTCTCCTTCAATCCACTCAAGTCTCACTCACTCTTTCTTTCACAATCTTTCTGTGCGTTTATTCTGCAGCCGACAACTTTCCTTATTCCTACTATACTCCAGCACGAAGCTTGTAAAGTTTCTTTCGTCCTTATTTTTCCAGTCTCCTTGAAAAGTTCCCAAGGAAACCGTAGACTTGATGACGATAAGAGAATGTGAGTTGTGAGCCCGACACTCTCAGTTCCCTACACCGGGACATATGGCAGTCAATAACGGAGCTCACCCACCGTAACTTGTCTGCCTGCCCCGGACGCGTGCCCGTGAAATTATATTTCGGTAATGAAAATTAAATATAGCTGAAGTAAATTGTGCGGGGCTTTTAATTTGTGGCCTCCCAGTCGGGCGGTGCTCAACGGGTGTTTCATGTTCATTTAATCTCGTTCCGGTTGAATCTCGCGAGGTCTCGCGGGACTTCTGACATTGACACTTCCAGTGAAAACAGAAGCTTTTAATATGTTGTAGTGAACAGTTTTGATCCGTTAGCCTCCTCACCAAAGGTACGAAAAATTTCGTACTCTTTATATTTGAGAATCATACATTACAAACTCTACCCTGAGTGCCAAACTAGTACCGGGCCGTTAGCAGTTTTCCTTCGGCAGCCAAGAGCCCTTCCCCCGCCTATCTAAATTACCGCCACGGAGGAGTTGAGTCCAGGAGAATTTTTCCGGCCCTAGAACTAGTTGTGCCTGCTCTGTTCTAGGGTAGAAAGACTCCGAGCAGATATTTCACAATCCTACTGTGATACGAAGAGCGTGGCAAATGTTTGGATAAGAAGAATATTAGGCTAAGCCATGTGCGTCGCTAGAAGAATGGGGTTAATTTTGTCTCCTCCCCAGCGTTGCGGAAAAGGAACTTGTAATTGGTAAAACAGCGGGAAGCGAGAACGCGGGAAGTTACTGAAGACTTTGACAACTTTCCGTGAGAGGGATGGGCACGGTACTCGAGCACCTGTACTGTGGGCGCTTTTGTCATCTGTGCCGCTTGTATTTGTTTATTACCTCCATGAAAAATGGAGGTATTGTTTTTGGCTGTCAGTGTGTTTATGTTTGTGTTTGTGTTTGTGTGTCTGTGTCTGTGTGTGTGTGTGTGTGTGTGTGTGTGTGTGTGTGTGTGTGTGTGTGTGTGTGTGTGTGTGTGTGTGTGTGTGTGTGTGTGTGTGTGACGACG
>NW_017804320.1:830705-888262 GCF_001625305.1 Branchiostoma belcheri
ATGGATTGTGATGATATTTGGTATGATGGTAAGTCTTAGGAAGACAAAGGTCAAGGTCAAGTATGGGCCTCCTGGTGGATGACCTTGGTACTGCAGCAGAACTTCCGGTTTTTGTATCTTTTGTCCTGAACATGCTATGATCAATAGCTTCATCTGTGTTTCTGCGTGAAAATGTTTTGCAAATTTTCTTTTTCTGTAACGTACGTACGTCAAGAAATTAGCAATACCAATTTCAAATTACACTAATTCATAATATCACTTGATTCAGTCATAATACCCAGTTGACCGAAATTTGATTTTTTTTTTATATTCCATCATGTAATCACAAGACGTGGTGACGGCAAGTTTTTTCAACTTTTATTAATGCCACCACCAACACAGGGTACAATACAATACTCATTTTCATCTGAGCGAAGTGAGGAAAGTCGCGTATAGTGCCTTTCCCAAGGACACAAGATCGGTGTCAAGACTCGAACCCGGGACCTCTTGGTTCCGAGTCGAGCACTCTGCCGCTACGCCACTCGACCCCACAAATTTGAAATTGTTGAAAGGATGCATGGATCATGTTTCGTTTTCCAACACAAACCCCGTCCATATTTTCTTGTGGGAAAAATAAACGGTCTCCAGGCACACATTATGGCAGTTTGACTGTCCGGATCAATTGTGTGTGTCAGTAAGATCAGATTTCAACACAAGGACGCAAACGTCATTTTTTTTTTTAGTTAGGGCCATGTTGATTTGATTATATATATGGATGACATCGTTGGGAACCTCAAAACTGAAGAGAGCGTGCGAATAAAAAAAAAATGTTTGGAAAAAATAAATTTCCTGTGTTATGAAATCTACGTGGTCATAAAGGTTGAACAAATGACTAAACACAAAGCATGGTTTGGCGGAAAATAATAGACTCTTCATTTTCATTTCTTCACATTTTCCTCCTTTCGTGAATTGATTTTGGCATTAGTATCGTTTTCCAGCACTTTTGTTTGTAACATACGACTTATATTCGCTCATTCTGTACAATTTACAATATGGCCGAAAACTTTTTTTTGGAAACGGCCGAAAATTCATGTCATCCATATAATCAAATCAACTTGGTCTAAGGTAGAAGGGGGATCTTTAAGCTTTTATTTGTTTCATGCGATAATAATACAATGTTATGCTTATTATCGTGATTTTGCTGCTTTATTATTATAGTAAGCAAAGTTTTAGTAATTCAAACAATTCCAGCACAAAACTCAACCCAAAAGGAACACATGCCTATCTTTTCTATAGAAAAGTTGCCACAGATTTGTCATATTTTACGCATCTTAACGTGATGCTTTCTCTCGAAAAAGTTACTCGACTGTTCCTAAGTGAATGCGTTTCATAGTCGAATCTGGGAATGTTGATCGGAGTCGTTTGTCCGTTAAATTCACGCATCTTTCTCATTTTCTGTTCTGTGAACGCTATCTAAGATCCTCCAACCATGAAGGAGGGAAACTTTTTTGAAAGAGAAGCGGGGCGTTAAATAGAGGAATAGACAGGACGTATTTAGAGTGAAGAAAAACAACACGAAAAAAAAATCGAAAGACCATAGCATGTTCAGGACAAAAGATACAAAAAAAGAAGTTCTGCTGCAGTACCAAGGTCATCCACCGGGAGGCCCATATTTGACCTTGACCTTCGTCTTCCTAAGACTTACCAGCATACCAAATATCATCACAATCCATAAAGGCGTTCTGAAGTTATGCTGACTACAAATGTGCGGAAACACACACACACACACACACGCACAAACACACACACACACACAGACACACACACACACAGACACGCCAAAAACAATACCTCCATTTTTCATGGAGGTAATAATCATGAAAACTACTCATGAGGGTCAAGAACTATAGGGCAAAAAAGAGGAACGGTAGCTTCTACCAGGCTTCGGGAAGCGACTGGAAAGAGTAGAAAAGGGTCAAATAGCACGGACCAACTCCACTGGCAAACATGTATCATATATTTGGCTAATTACAACTCTTTCCAGTGCTAGCCGCTTCCTGAAGCCTGGTAGAGGCTATGGCTTGGGGTAGATCGAAAGCAACGGCACATAATATGTTATAACATGTTTCCAATAATGATAAGACTCTGTGAAAGATAACGATGTAATGTCATAGTAGATATGAATGGAGGGAGTGTGTTTACAAAGAGAGAGAGAGCGAGAGAGGGAGAAAGAGAGGAGAGAGAAAGAGAAAGAAAGAGAAAGAGAGAAAGAAAGAGAATGAGAAAGAGAGAGAAAGAAAGAGGGAGAGAGGGAGAAAGAAAGAAAGAAAAAGAAAATAAATAGAAAGAAAGAGGGAGGGAAAGAAAGAAAGAGAGAGAGAAGGTAAGAGAGAGAGAAAGAAAGAAAGAGAGAAAGAGAGAGAGAGAGAGAAAGAAAGAAAGAAAGAGAGAGAGGGGGAGAGACTTACAAAGCCTACTATTATAGCTAACGCCAATACTCAATCCAGCCCACGTTATGAAATAACGTCCAGTGCTGCTAATTCCCACCAACACAGGAACTCGTGTAAACACATCTGTCGATGCCGCCATTATGCGTGGCGTGTTTTGACTGTGTTTTGCTGAGATACGGAGTGCAGATAGGTACTGAACACAATCGAATCAACTGCCGGTGATCTACTTAGCTTCATTATTTAACACTCGGCGGAGGAAAACCCCGGTATCAGAAGGTCGTGTTCCCATGCGGGTGCGTCAATACGTCAGAGACCAAACGGAACACACACAGTCTGGGGCCGTGTGGCGTGGCGGCAGAGTGCGCGACTCGGAACTAAGAGTCCCGGGTTCGATTCCTGACATGCCACCGATCTTGTGCCCTTGGGAAAGGCACTTTACACGACTTTCCTCACTTATAATATATATTTTTAGCTCAGGTGTAAATGAGTATTGTCCTGTCATGTATTTGTCCCCTGTGTTGGTGGCGGCATTAAAATGAGTTGAAAAAACGTGAGTGTGCCGTCACCACGTCTTGTGATTACATGTTGGAATAAAAAAAAAAGAACACACACGATCTATTTTTCAGGTAGGAAATACATACAGATCATATGAAAGATTTTATGTTTTCTCTCTTTTATTCTCTCTAAAGCATAACGATAAAGACAACAATGAGAACAAAAAGGTTTACATTTCGCGTTGCAAGAACTCTACGAAAGAAATCTGCAATCTGAAAAACTTGGTTTTGCTTTTCTTTTGTATTTTCACTATTTTAACCAGTTTTCGCAGTATGAAAAAAAAAAACTAATGTATTGGTAGGAAGGAGCACATCACTCCTACTCTCCAAGCAGAGGTTTGGACTTTGGCTTTGTGTATTTTTGGCGTGTTTTTCAGGCTTTAAGGGTTTTCTTTTTTGCACTGGGGTGGCACAAAAATATTAGTGCAAAGAAGAAAGCCCGATAAAAAGACTCAAAATACGCCAAAAATAAGAAAAAGCCCAAACCTCTGCTTGGAGAGTACATCACTCCTATACATGTAGTTTTTCCTACTCTCCAATCAGAGGTTTTAGGCTTTCTACTTTCTATTATATTTGGCGTGATTTTAGGCTTTTTTTTCTCAGGCGTTCTTGATCTTTTGGGGGGCTGGCACAAAAAAAGATACCTGTTTGAAAAGGAACGCCCGGTTTTCTCTTGATTTTGGCGTGTATTTAGGCTTTTTTATCAGGCAGTCTTGATCTTTAGGGGGGCTGGCACAAAAAAGATACCGGTTCTAAAATTTAAAAGAACGCCAGATAAAAAAGCCTTAAAACACGCCAAAAATACGCCAAAAGTACAAACCTACGCTTGGATAATACAACACACTTATGCCCCACTTCCACTAGGATAAAATTGTCCGGATAAAACCGGATTGATTCGCTTTGATCCGGCTTCGATCCGGACAACTCTATCCTAGTGAGAAAGGGCCCTAGTTTCCCCACTCCTAGTTTCCAGGTAGCAGGCTTATAGAACTGGGGGTTTGGTGTTCTTTTCGGCTGTTTTCTGATTTAAAAAAAACGGGGATAATTCAATCAGGCCGACTATGTTGTCTATATGCATCTATATATTTCTATCAGAAAATAGCACATACAAGCTCCCAAAGACCCCGAAGACCCCCAAAACCCCCAGTTTCTAGTATACTATGGAGTTTCCAGGCAACCCCGAAGCACACCCTGGGTAAAAGATCAGGTGCGTGTGAATACACACTTCACGCCTCTTGCCCAGGAGTACCGCTTGAATCAACACGGCGGGTGTCTCCGCTCGTTAGGCGGGCGGAGCGGCCTTTGTTCCGCGGGGAAAAACAGTGATTGTGCGCGGATAAAAGCGGCGTGTGCGCCGGGCAGGTACGGTAGGAGTGAGACCACCAGTCGGGCACCGCAGAAAGGTGACAATTTCCATTCGGAGTGGGCAGAACCAATACAATTTGTTGTTTCTCATCCTTCGAGAGAACTTATATAACCTTTAGTTTATATATGAATGAACTTTATTGCTCAACAATGTACAATGTATGGCAGTAATACAACAATAACTACAAACTTTACCTACTACAAACTACTATCTAAACAGTATTTGAGTTACCATATGGTCATGTATTGATGATATGTTCTCGCTTATGGAATAAGGTGTACAAAAATTGGCCTACGTAACCAGATATGGTAGTAGGACATGACAATAATTCACGGAATGTATCGTACTGTGTACCAGATTGGGTGAATTTTGTCTTAGTAGTAATAGTCTGAAACAATGTATCTCTTTCTTTTCTATAGGTGGGACAAGTCATAACAAATTGAAATTCAGCTTTTAGTTATATCAAATTTTGTCCCCAACGTTTTCTGCTTTTCATTGTTTGTGTGTGTGTGTTCATTTCTGTGTTATATTTATGTAGTATCATATCTTTGTTAATTATTTTCTGTTCGATGGCGACACTTATATAAATGTCATTAACTTCAGTGCGTCGCCATCGTAGTCTCGCATTGTCTTTTACGTGCTCTTATATAACGCCAACATTTTTTTATCACCACCTTAAGAAATAGTTTTCCATCTATCAAAAAAAACTTACTAACAAATAAATTAAAAAAAAACAACTGGTTTCACATATCTTCCTAACTTTGATTGGGGTATTATTCTGTTGAAATGTTTTTTTTTTTGTTGTTTTGTTCATAGGTTATGATATAATATGTGAAACATGGTTTACCATGGTCTAAAAATTGTGTCATATTTCATTTCATTCTACAGAACTATCGAAGTTGAACTATCGTGAAAAAAGCAATGTCATTTCGTTCTAGCTAGACAGTAATGCAACATAAATATATACTAAATTTGTCTTCATTGCAATTACGTACATAGATGTATGTATGGCATAGTTTAGCCAGGGTTATCATATGTGAGGCTATCCCCATGCTTTACCTTACATGAATGCAGCCCAGTGACAATTGTTCATCGTAAAATATTAATATTAATCCTTCCATATTTGCTTCCCAAATGCAAATCTTAAACCTTTCAAGTCTAAGGTATTCACAGTACGTTATTGTTACCCATGCAAAACATGCGAGTGGCTGGTATGAGCCTTGTATTCAGGTGAAAATTGAAGTAATAATAGTTCATATCTTTAGTCCTGTCTTTCTACAAAACTGTGAAAATGATTTTTTTCTGCATGTACGTTGTCCGAAATGCAACTGCTCCATCTGAATTGTGCATATTCTCCTTCGTACACTTCACCTAGCCTCCATAGCATGCCAAAAACTGGGGGTTTGGGGGGAACTTCATGGTATTTGGGAGCTTTTATGTGCTATTTTCTGATCGCATATAGACAACATAGCCGGCCTGGTTGAATTACCCCCGTTTTTAGAACTGGGCTAATCAGAAAACACCACCAAACCCCAGTTCTATAAGCCTGCTACGGAGGCTACCATCTGATAGTTAATTGTGCATATACTCCTTCACCTGCACAAGGGCCACAACCCCCAACTTGACACCGAACGGCCCCGCAACGTGTAAGCGTGCCCCGTTCCAATCTTGGCGTAATTAAATGGCGCTTACCACGCTCAATTACCACAATCACACAAATAGCATTAAGCAATTTCCTTCCAGCGTCGACGCGAGGGTCTGCATGGGGGCGGCGTGGAAACCGGTCGTGGGCTGGTGCGTGGGAGTGACGCGTGAGGATATATTTAGTTTAGTACTACGTTTAGTTCTTCTAAACGCCGCAAATTCACAAAATTCTGACACTGTACTGTACATTGTGATTACTTTTGTATAATCTCCAAGCAGATGTTTCGGTGGTGGCAAAAGACGGTATCAAATTGGCCAGGTAGTATTCCTATTTGCCACCGAAAGGATACTGTCTGGCCAATTTGATAATGTCTTAACATCTGCTTGGAGATTATACATAATGTGCGTTTTTTTTAAATATATTTCAACGTTTCATTACCAAACATGGCCACGGCA
Source organism: Branchiostoma belcheri (assembly GCF_001625305.1). Lineage (NCBI taxonomy): Eukaryota > Metazoa > Chordata > Leptocardii > Amphioxiformes > Branchiostomatidae > Branchiostoma > Branchiostoma belcheri. Next base: position 837,155 of record NW_017804320.1, read on the forward strand.
CACTCAAGTTATATCAACTTATGCCGCCACCAACACAGAGTACAAATACAGGACATGACAATACTCATTTCCACCTGAGTGAAGTGAGGAAAGTCGTGTAAAGTGCCTTACCCAAGGGCATGTCAGGACTCGAACCCTGGACCTCTTGGTTCTGAGTCAAGCACTCTCCGCTACGCCACACGATCCCTCTACCGTTCTACTTGTTTCAGGGTATTCTCATTGCGTTCTAAACGCCGAGGGGTTTAGCTATCGCTCATTTACGACCAGAGGCATGTCGATAACCCCCACACAGACCCTCTGCTTTGTAGGGAGCCCTTTCTTGCTGGAATCAATGAGGTGGGAAACGACGATCATTTAGGGTACTCAGCCCCGCAGAAAACCCATTATGCCGCTTGTTCAGGTAATGTATATTCCCGCCCCGCGATTTGCCGTTAATAGCATCATACAAATTAACAAGTCCCCGCCGCGGCGGCCTATCATATAAATAGCTTCCGCAGGCTCTCCACTAGTGAGGACTTTGGAGGGAAGTCGTGTGTATGGTGGCCGTACCGACTTAGCTACAATCGACGTTAAAATCGTCCGATTCGTGGTTTTCCAATCCTCTCTGACCAAACTCCGTGCTCGAAGTTTTGTCAATCTATATCGATTCTATTCCTCTAGAGCTCTGATTTTTGTATCGTTCCTCAGTCGTGTGCGGATTTTTTTTTATGCAGTAAAAGTTGAAAGCAAAACGATAGTCGAATCGACGACACGTTCATACAAAGACAAACTGTGTGGCAACATCATTTTCTTCTACTCGGGAACCTGAGAATATTTTTTTCCGTGACTGAGAAGCTGAGAGAGAAAAACAAAACGGCATGTCGTACACCATCGAGGGAATCCTGGGCCTGAAGACCGAGAAGAAGCAAGAGTCGTCCTCGGAGGAGAAGGCAGGGGACGCCGAGGCCGGGAGTGACTCGGATCGGCAGACCATGTCTCCCAACGAACAAAAAGGTTGGCGGCTTTTCTTCCTATGCTCAATTACCAGTATTGAACATAATGAATGAATGAATGAAGACCTTTATTGTACAATTTGCCCCACTGGGCTAAAGACAGTTCACATATTGACAAAGTACATCAATGTTGATAATAAAAATGCCATAGTACACAAGTACTTTCAACTTCCTCTCGCTTTCTGGTAATCTTATAAATGTAGTTGGCAGTATGAGTAGTTAGAGCAGGTTTGTTAAAGACTACAAGGAATATAAATTTCTGTATACTATTCAAATACTTAAATTGGGAGAATGAAAGACCTTTATTGTACATTTTTGCTCATTGCGAACTAAGTACAGGTCACGGCAAGTAGCGATGGTAGATATATCTATAGTAAAACTACATATATACAGGTTCTGCTCCTTCTCACTTCTTAAGACAGTTGTACATGTATGAACATATGGAGCTTATAGTACGAGGATTATCGAGTTTCATGAGAAATGTGAATTTGTCTTTCGTATCTTGTATTCTAAAACTAGGGAAATAATCTTTTATATAATTGAAGAGAATCTTTCATTATTATATAGAGTACAGTCCACAATAAAATGACTCTCGTTTTCAATCTCATAATTCACATGATCATTTCATAGTTTTCCTTCCACTACATCTAGGTAATCTTCTTCGTTACATGACAAATAATTTAGAGATGATTCAAAGACACCTTGGTTTTTCATAAAAAGAAGTAGATTTATGTCTGATATTGTCATGAATTGTGAAAGCTTGTAACAGTTATGTCATTTTACTATAGGGTCTTCTGCTAAATTTATCTTCCTTCTAGCAACGTATGAAAATACCCGTTTCTGACAATGCATGAAAAGATCCATATGACAGACAATTTAGAGATGTCTAAAAGACACCTTGTTTTTTTTCATGAAGAAAAGTGGATTTATGTCTGATATTGTCAGGATTGTGGAAGCTTGTAACAGTAATGTCATTTTACTATAGGGTCTTCTGCTGAATTTATCTTCCTTCTAGCAACGTATATAAAAATACCTGTTTCTGACAATGCATGAAAAGGTCCATATGACAGACAATTTAGAGATGTCTCAAAGACACCTTGTTTTTTATGAAGAGAAGTAGATTTATGACTGACATTGTCATGAATTGTGGAAGCTTGTAACAGTTATGTCATTTTACTATAGGGTCTTCTGCTAAATTTATCTTCCTTCTAGCAACGTATAAAAAAATACCCGTTTCTGACAATGCATAAAAAGATCCATATGACAAGCAATTTAGAGATGTCTAAAAGACACCTTGTTTTTTTTTTTCATGAAAAGAAGTAGATTTATATCCGATATTGTCATGAATTATGGAAGCTTGTTACAGGTATGCCATTCCAACATATGTAGAGTCTTCTGCTAAATTTATCTTCCTTCTAGCAACGTATATAAAAATACCCTTTTCTGACAATGCATAAAAAAGGTCTATATGAGGCTCTGTCCTATATTTTTATCACAAACGCTAAATCAGTGACAATAGAACGATTCTATGCGGCATTCGTTTTTACAATAGCTTAACTGGCTCACTTGATCGAGGAATCTAGGTTCCTTGACAATGCTGTATCTTTAAATAACAGTTTAGTAGAAAGGGCTGTTTTTCAAAATAATTTAGCAAAAATGTTGCCAAGAGAAACGAAGACCAGTAACTATATTTGCGTACATGTTGTATGAACGACTGATAGAAAATAATAATAATAATAATAATAACCTAATAATAACAGCTCTAAAACTACTCAAATACAGAGGTTCGACTTCTTCTCGTTTCTTTGTGATGTTAAAAATATAATTTGAAAAGGGTTTGTTTAATACAGTATGATCAAAGCGCATAAGAAAGATGTATTTTTCATTATCAGTCAAGTATTGGAAGGATATATGGAAACGTACTTGTAATATGTCTAAAAAGATCATTTCTATCATTACTATATAAACTACGATCTACGACAAAATGAACAAATAATCGGGAGATATAATGCCCAACAGTGCCCTAGTTCTGTGGGAATATTTCACATAGCAGTCTTACATGTATCTCCTAGGCTTCGTGACTCTCTTTGTCTGCTGTAGATATATAGAGAGATAGAGAGAGCAGCCGCCATACTGTTTTTGTGTTATTATGCTATGTGCTATTTTCCAAACATGGTACAAGCTTGTCGTCTAATAATTCATATCAAAAGGTCTAGTTATTGACCAAAACATTATCAGAAACGTTAGAGTTACTGTAAAAATATGTGAACTTAAATTTTCTATGTGTTAGTTGCGGTTTTCCAAACATCAGGCATATTACAATAAATGAACACGAACAGACATTTTCCTATGTTTTTTATCATGTGTTATTTTCCGAACATAGTACAAGATTGTCGACTAATATGTATATCAGAAGGTCTATTTAATGACCACAAAAACCGTCAGAAACGCTGGAGTTACTGTATAAAATATGTAGACATAAATTTTCTATGTGTTAGTTGCCTTTTTCCCGATCATCAGGCATATCACAATAAATGAACACGAACAGACAATTGCCTATGTGTTACGTGTTTTATCATGTGTTATTTTCCAAACATAGTACAAGATTGTGGACTAATAATGTATATCAGAAGGTCTATTTAATGACCACAAAAATCATCAGAAACGCTAGAGTTACTGTAAAATATGTAGACATAAATTTTCTATTCGTTATTTGCGGTTTTCTGGATCATTAGGCACATATCAATAGATAAACACGAAGATACCTGCATTTTAGTGACACGGACATAGAAAAAACAACTGAAAGTCAAAAGCGATACATACGACGTAGATTTTTCGTTTTAAAAATGGATGTTAGGGGAAAACTGCGCTTTAGTTGAGGTTCATTGAAAATCAGGACATACCAAACTATTGAATTGTACGTCCTTTGAAATATGTTGGAATATTTGTATAGTTACCTCTAGAAAGTGTATCTTTTTTCTCTATGTTTACGAACCAGCACAATGCATGTACGTCGTAGACTAATCTGTGAAACATGTGATAAAAATATAATGAATGTCGTTTTTTTGTGCAGCAAATTCGCTTGTATTCAAGAACAAAGGCTCGTGTGTTTTATACATATGAGCAATTTCAGACAAATGCGTCTGGCACGTACCGTACGAAACAGGTCGGTAAATCTGAATTCCTGGAAACTCTTGTTTTATTTAATGTGCTTGGATTTTCCATCGAGGGAAACTATGGTACTTATATTTTGTCTGGTTGAAAAGCGACTTAGATTCGCTAACGAAAGACATTAAAAATGGGCACAATATTACAGGAGTTAGAGTGTCAGCTATTCAGCTATTTGGTTACCCCAAAATATAAGGGCACTCGGACGGCGAAATGAACAGCATTTATTTGTTCAAGCGTTTGATTTGTTTTATTCTCTTTTTTTTATGTACGAGGCCTGGTATTAAATATCGAGTATGATTTAGGTTGCATGATTAGATTTGACGGATGCAATTATTGGTTGAATCAATCAATTAATCAATAAATCAATGATTTATTCACAAGTACAAGTAAAAACAGCACAATGTTAGGCCACGGGGTATGTCAGATTGCGTGAACATAGAATATGCAAATGTTTATGAAATCACGACGTCGCAACGTTCAAAACATTAGGTTTCTCAAATATCATAAATATACTAGTATACAATGACAATGAATACATTTGTAGGTAGCAAAGGTTCTAAATGTAAGCTACAATATAGATAGAGTCATTCTTATGACGAGGTTTACAGTGTTCGTAAGTTGGTCAATCTTTCTATACTTTCTAGACGAAAACATGATTGTATACGGTATAGTTGAAAATCCACACTATGTTAGTACACTTTCATTTAGTATTCTTGTTGCTAAATACTGGATATACATATATTTCATCAAAAATCTCAACTTTACACTTTTTAAAAACAGACTAAACAAACGTTTTGAAATAGAACACGACGAACAATTGCAAGTATAAAAATCAATATTTTGTTTCTTATGTATCATTATGTATCTACTATGGGTTTTTTTTACTGTTGTACTGTGAATGATAATGAAGTTTGATAAAAAAATCTTTCTGTACTTAGTTAAAATTTTTGTTCCAGATGTTGTCAACACTGCGCCTGCGCAGATCTACCCTACGTCAGCTGTGCCGCCGCGGCGAAAACCCCGGCGCATGCGCGTGCGCACCAACTTCACGAGCTGGCAGCTGGAGGCCCTGGAGCGAGCATTCGAAACGACCCACTACCCGGACATCTTCATGAGAGAGGCGCTGGCTCTTAGACTGGACCTCATGGAGTCACGGGTACAGGTGAGGTATATATACTTCTAAATGTTCTTGTAGGCCGGGTGTCACGGGACGCACACTCGGAAACTCTGGCATAATCACTGTACCTAAAACCTAGGCCACACCGCCTTAATTCTACGGATGACATCCTATGGAGACCCCCAAACTAGTGCGCGCGGGCGAACAAAAATTTCCGGCCAAAAATTAAAAAAAAACGCTATTTAACCACAGGAATACAAAGCTGATATTGTGAATTTGCGTAGATACATAGCGACGTATACGGCAAGCCGGCACATGCTGGCTTTTTGCGGGATTTACTGAGATCTTGAGTCGTGAAGCTTCGGCAGCCTGGGTGCCGTCCCCCAGAGTTACCACCGGCTCCGTATTGTCGCTAACCACCATGGACTACCCAGGCCAGATGCTCAGAGGACGTGATCTTTTTTTTTTTTTTAGAACAGGCGAAAATCAATGCACTCGCGGATGTCATCCATAAAATGAAGTCGGTATGGCCTAAAACCCGGACTAAGAGACTTAGTAATTCTTTCCTTCATTGTGCATTTCGTCTCTACGACAAGACAATTTATCAGTTATACCATTAGCACTTAGCTACACGCACTTGTTAATTACATACAATGTACAGATTTAATTGTGTAATGCTTTTCTAAATGTTTTAAAGTGAGTTAAACCATGTTACGAGGAGTGTACGTAACAAATTAGTGTTTTAATGCGATCTGTACTTGAAAATCCTATGTAATAAGGACGAAATTCGTGTGTGTTAGCCTGACTAAATCGCGCTCCTGGCGTGGGGTCATTAACCTCCAGCCGAGAGCTTGTGTATACACAGGCTACGTACGTGTGTGTGTGCCCGCGAGATCCTTACGAAATGCTACACTCTAGCACTAAATACTAAAAGTCTTTGCATTGAAACAGTACTGTATACTATTGTTCATCTACTGTTAGTCATGATGTTGAATACTGTTAATCACTGGATGAATATACCCATTACATTATGGTACGTCGCATTTCTAAACCGGGAATCAAGAATTTATATCAATAATATACGCAAATAGTTCCCGATATTATTTTTTTATATTTTTTTTGGCTTTGTTGTCTTTTATATCATACTTACCGGGGCCCAGCCGGGCGGTCCATAAGACTGTCCGACCGGGCCCCGGTTTGAAAATGTGACCTCAGCATAATCGACGTCCACGATGTTTCTCCCAGGTTTGGTTCCAGAACCGGCGCGCCAAGTGGAGGAAACAGGAGCGCGCTAAGGAGCAGGAGAGAAGCAAGCTGCGGGACAACGGCGCCAGCCCGATCCAGCTCAGCACCACCAGCATCCCCACCTCGGTCGTCAGTACGGACAACGCCTGCCCCCGGCGTGCCGTGTCCGCCCCCTTCATCACCGTCCTCCCGCCCGTCCTCCCGCCCATCGTCCGCAGCCCGCCCATGTGTCTCACCGGGAGCGACGGAGGAAGCGGGCGGCAGACGTCACTGGAGGAGCGGAGGTCCTCCTCCATCGCGACGCTGAGGCTGAAGGCGAAGGAGCACATGGAGAGCCTGAAGATGGCCGGGGTGTCACCCGTGTACGCCGCCGGGGAGAGAGACGACTAGAACACAGAACAGACGAGAAGAATACAGGTTCTAGCTCTAGAACACGGGTTCTAGAGACGAATAGAACACGGGTTCTACAGACGAGAAGAGTACAGTTGCTAGCTCTAGAACACGGGTTCTAGAGACGAATAGAACACGGGTTCTACAGACGAGAAGAGTACAGTTGCTAGCTCTAGAACACGGGTTCAAGAGACGAATTCGAATAGAACACGGGTTCTAGAGACCAATAGAACACGGGTTCTAGAGGCGAATTCGAATAGAACACGGATTCTAGACACGAATAGAACACGGATTCTAGAGACGAATAGAACACGGGTTCTAGAACAAATAGAACACGGGTTCTAGGGACAAATAGAACACTGGTTCTAGAGACGAATAGAACACGGGTTCTAGAGACGAATAGAACAAGGGTTCTAGTAAAAAATAGAACGTGGGTTCTAGATACGAATTCGAATAGAACACGGAGACGATTCTAGCCTTTAAGTTTTCATTGTGTTGCAAAATCATAGTCAGGGTCGGAAAGTAAAGCCATTGTGAGAATGGAGTTTTTATAGTGAGAATCTCGTCTTGGATGTCCGAGAAAAGCAGCTTATCGGTGATGGTAATGTATTTTCTTGTTTGTACACAAAGAAAAGAGCCTTTATATGTGGTCGCTGTTATGCTGAGGTCACATTTCCAAACCGGGGCCCGGCCGGGAACGAAAAGTATAATATAAAAGACATCAGAGCACAAAAAAGTTTTAAGAAATTGATAATGAATGACGACCTTTATTACACATTTTTGCCACACAGGTCAATATGATAATGGGAACTATTTGCGTATATTATTGATATAAATTCTTGATTTTTTGTTATTCGAAACAGCCCGGCCGGGCCCCGGTTTTGAAATGTGACCTCATCATTAGCCTCCTTTGCAGACTTGTGGGGCCAATCCTTCCTTGTGGTGGTCATTTCTTGAAACGTCTGGCCGTTTCCAAAATCATATTCAGTTGCTTTTGGCGTATCTAATTACAATTGTTAGGTGACGAAACCGTCTCTCCCCGGCAAACTCCCTCGGCGGCAAAACCGTCCCTCCGCGGCATAACTCGCGTCGCTCCCCGCCAAAAAATTATACCGCCGCCTACCTACAAGTATGCGAAGGAGGTTAAATCACTGTCACTTGTTCAAATGTTACATGCAGACAGGTTTCCCGTCTCCAGTCTCTACGCGTGAGGTATTTGATCACCTTCTGTTGTTGTACTAGTGAGGTGGTCACAGAGAAAGCCGTTGTACGCTCGGTTCAGTAGCTGTAACTATTACATGATCGCTGTAACCGGAGGACATTGATGTGTTTACCTTTTCCATTAATAGCCCGTGTACCTGTCGACGCTATTCATGGGTCGCACTTGAGTAGAAACACCAGACAAGCCAAAAACCATGTCCGTAGCCAGGGGGGTTCCGATCCCCCCCCACACACACACACAAGGCTCAAAGGTCCACTTTTTGGTCCACTTTTTATCTAAAGGTCCCAGATTTTTCTTTAGATGGACTGATTCGTATCACCAGCGGGGCTGGAATTGTATAAAAACTGCCTACTTTGTCATTGAATAAAAAGTTATCTCTGAATTTTTTTCTTTGAAATCCTCTCAAAAACGCAGGAAATGCCATTTCACAAGGTTCATTTTTGTAAATTTTCCGGGGGAGTATACTCCCGGACCCCCTAGGAACCTCGCGCCCTCGGCGCTCGCTGGTCCCTCACGCACTGAGAAGCGAACCCCCCCCCATTCAAAATCCTGGCCACGGGCATGAAAATAGTTACTCAAGCAAGTTGTATGATTTTTAGAAACGGCCAGACGTTTCAGGTAGTGTCCACTTGCTTTCGTCAGTGATACTGGCTTCACAGCGACACTGACGAAAGGTAGTAAGGTAGTGGATGCTACCTGAAACGTCTGACCGTTTCCAAAATCATGTCCAGTTGCTTGAGTAACTGCTTTTGACGTATCTTATTGCCTGGATGGCTAACCTTCCTCGACGTACTTCAGGGTCTGACATTCAGGCAAACACCATATTGGAAGAGGAATAACGCTATTGTCAATTATCGTGATCGTTAACAAGGACAATATCACGCCAGCTAAAACTTGTTGTAAATGTCTAACTCTAAAAACTTTCAGATAGCAGATATCATGTGTCATTGTATTATACGGGTGCGAATCGTATTCACACTCATGACTTGATGTTTGATGTACTATGTATATATAGCAAATTTTGCTGTCTGAGCATTGTGATATGTAGTTACTAGAACAGGGTATATTTTATAGCATATAGGGACATTAAACGTTCCAAAACCAACGCAGAAAAGTTGTGCAAATCTTTCCCGACACTTGTCAAAGCATAGTGATAGACAAAGAAATGTATTTATGTTATGCTGAGGTCACATTTCCAAACCGGGGCCCGACCGGGCAGTCTTGTAGGACGAAAATTGTGATATAAAATACTACAGAGCACCAAAGGAAGTTGAAAAAATTAATAATGGGAACTATTTACGTTTATTTTTAATATAAATTGTTGATTTTTGGTTAATCGAAACAGCCCGGACGGGCCCCGCTTTAGAAACGTGACCGCAGCTTTACATAGATGCTACAGTATCCTTTTTTTAAAATCATATGCATAATTTTTTTTCGCTGACTGAATTTTTCTCACATTTTCAGGCTACACCTTCCGCCTATGGTTCGCCTATATTATTTTGGGGGGAAGGGTGGCTCCCTGGGTATACGCCCCTAACCCCCCACCCCCACCCCAAAAAGTAACGCCGCTGCCGCACAAGTCTACGAAGCTAGGAGGCCACCTTTTCCCAATCTTTTAGAATGTCACCAACACTTGAGTTCGACACTAAATGGGTGGAAAGCTTCCTTCTCCTTTAGGCCACAGCAAGTAAATGTTATGGATGACATCCCCCGCAGACTCCAAATTTAATGCGAGCGGGCGACAAAAATACAAGGCGGGCCAAAAAAAAACAAGGTTCCTACATTGTAGAATTTTGACTCAATTATTGTACAAATGGTTTTTATTCAGTGGGAACATCACATATCCAGCCAGCATCACATATCACTGCATCAAAATAAGAAACAACTTAAATCAGAGTCTTGTCTCCCCTCGTCATAGTTATCTGCCATCCACCTTCCGGCATAGCAGCAGACATCTTTGCCCATTTTCGGCATGGTGACCACTGTCATAAGGCAACAAAATTTCTTTTTTTTTCTGAAATCAGCCAAAAATTAATGCTCGCGTCGATGGCATCCATAAAAATTACTTGCTGTGGCCTTATGTTTACTTCTAATTAGCGCAGTTGTACAGAACGATTGGTCACGGGTATCGGCGCCCCGTATTTACAGACCATGGCAGGTGTTTAACTTTCCAATTAATGACTCGACTGTCGCATGCGGTCTGGGGCGTCAATGTGTGAAGGACAATACAGGAAACACCTGGCCTGAACACCTCTGGTACGGGGGGTGGGGGTGTTCTGTATCTGTATCGGTATAGCCGGTATAATCGCCCTTCGGCGTAACACACCAGCTTCTGTGTCTGTATCGATATAGCCGGTATGACCGCCCTTCGGCGTAACACACCAGCTTCTGTATCTGCATCAATATAGCTGGTATAACCGCCCTTCGGCGTAACACACCAGCTTCGCAGGCACGCGGCGCGGCAGCAGCTAGCCATATCACACCGAACGACTTGTTACACTCAATCGTTTCACATTTGATTGCAGGAGTTGTTCAAAGCTTTCTAGTGATGATGCCCCAACTGTGCTTGAAGTTCCAGTCTACGATAGCTCTGGGGAAATGCGAGTTTTTGAACACCTCAATTATTGGTTTTGAAGGTATTTTTAGCGTGTTTTTAGGCTTTTTTATCGGGGTTTCTTTTTGCACTGAATTTCTCTCTTCCCACCAAACCCAACACGCTAAAAATACCCCCAAAACCCAAACCTCTGCTTGGAGAGTATGATAACTCTGATATTTGAAGGCATCTTGTTCTTTTCTGGGATGGTATCAGATACTTAGTGGTTGGTACGTCCACCAGTTTATTAGTCATTTTGTACATCATGTGTTGGTGTCATTATTTCGTCTGAGGAGCAGGGGGTCGTATACGATTCGTGCGTGTACATTATGTACATTAGGCCATGTTGATTTGATTATATGGATGACATCCTCTGGGAACCCCAAAACTGACGCGAGCGTGCAAAAAAAAAGTTCCTTCCTTCAGTATGAAATCTACGTGGTCATAAAGGTTAAACAAATGACTAAACACACAGAGTATGGCATGGGGGATGATAGTAATATGATAAAATAATATTTTGATTTCATCACATTTTCATTTTCTTTTTTTCCTGAATTGATGTCGGCATTCTATGACATAGTTTTCCAATACTTTTTATGCAACATACGATATATATTCGCTCAGCTGTACGATTTACAGTATGGTCGAAAACTTTTATTTGGAGAAACAGACGAAAATTCATGCGCGCATGGATGTCATCCATATAATCAAATCAACATGGCCTCATACAATGTTTTGGAGTATGCAAACGGGTCCATGGGGTGCATGTAGGTTCAAACTACGGACTAACAGTTATGGTTCGATATTGAATCGTTGATAGAGCTGTATTTGGACGCTGTAATTTTCTTCACGAGAAGCAAAATGAAGATTCAACTTTCATCTGACACATTTTCCACTTTCTTGTACAAAACTAGTTTACAAAGAATGCCAAATTTCTCCCAAAATGATAGACATTATTTTAATTTTTAATAAGCTCGCAGGTATACAAAAAATTCAACTATTTATGTATATATTCTACAAAGATTCAGGTAGTGTTTGTTTTCCTTCGATGTAATGGTAATACTATTTCTTACATAAATAACATATACAAATTTTTCCTTTTCAAAGGGATCTTAAAACCTGCCACCTTGGCTCCCCTCCCTACCCATGCAAGACCACATTGACTTAATTTTATGGATGACATCCTCTGAAGACCCCTAAACTAGTGCGCGCGGGCAAATAAAAAAAAATCCGCTCAAAACAAATGCTGCTAAAACCACAGGGATACAAAGCTGGTATTATGAATGTGCGGTAGCACATGGCGACTTTTACAAGCCGGCACATGCTGGCCTTTTGCGACTTGGAACTGTACTTAGTTCTTGAGTTCCATGTAGCTTCGGCAGCCTGGGTGCCATCCTCCGTAGTTACCAGTGTGGCCTAATCGTTTTGTAAACAACCCCAAATTATCGAAAAAATACCGTGACAAAACGTTGACACAAACCGGTGATAACGAGCTACCTGCCGCCGTACAGTACCCCGCAGCTCGCCCGCTGGTTCTATTTTGTCAGTACAGGCGGAACGCAATAATCTCCGACCATCTCCGCGTGTCCACAGCAAGTAAATTTTATGGATGACATCATCCACAGACTGAAAATCTAATGCGATAGGGCGAAAAAAAAACAAGGCGGGACAAAAAAACAAGTTTACTGCTATTACAGCATCCATTTGTCACTAAAACACAAAAAAAATAAAGATTTTCAATCATTGTATAAATGGTTTTGATTTTTGGGGAATGTCACATGTAAAACAATCACGAAATACATCACTGCATCAAAGTAAAAGACCTAACTGCACAACAAATGAACAAGCCTTGTCTTGTCTCCTCTCTCCATATTTATCTTATAAAATATAGGATCCTTGTTTTTTCGGCCCTTCTTTTTTTGGCCCGCTCGCATTAGATTTGGAGTCTGCAGAGGATGTCATCCATGAAAATGACTTGCTGTGGCCTAAGTCCCATCAACACCTAGACAAACCTTACCCACAGACGTGCTTGGAGGAATGATGGAGCGTGCCACTTTTCACGCAAGCGATCAGAGAAAACCTATTAACGGGGATTTCAATTAAGTCCCAATTATTTTTCGATTACAGTTAATTAAACCTCTTCACCTTTTATCAATGACTAATGTAGCGAGACGTTACAGTACACCGGCGGTACATGGCGGAGGCTCCTTTTAATAAATCATCTTTAACTTAGCGCGACATGCTTTAAGGTCTAGAAAAACTAAGCAAGGGAGAGGCACCGGTTGAATGCGGCTACGTTGTTGAGCTTCTTTTCAAAGGTAAGATTTAACAGAAACTAGTAGAAGAAACATTTGCAAAGCAAATGCATCATGTTTACCTTCGGACATGGTCTGCCCTGTTAATTGTTATTCAAACATATTCACATACATGTACTACGAGTATATGGTGACAGGAGTAGAGCAGACCATGAAATTGCAACATTATGTAACCCAACACCAGTCACCATGGTGACAGACGTCAACAAATCATGTCATTGGCCAGGTTAGTGTTTGGAACAGAAGAGGACGAAACTGAGTAAAAACAATATGTTTAAAAAAGACAGGTACATAATATAACCTGAATTTGTAGATATTGAATTTTTAGCAACTTGCCACACCAACCAAACAGAGTCTGTTGCTGAAATGATGTTCGAAAAGGTTTACTTCAGTATTTCAAATGTTTTCGCAGTCATGTATACATAATGTTGATTTTATTCCCTTTGTTTACGTTTAGTATTAGATATTTACACAAATAAGTAAAACGTAACCGTTTTTCATTACAATAACATACACTCCTTTTGCTAGCACAACAGATGTGTTTAATAAAATGTAGTTCAAAATAATTATGTGAACGGTGGTTAAATCAAATCAAATCAAACGGTGGTTATGGTTGGAGATGGAACTGAAAGTCTTGCACTTATACGCTCTGTCGATAGACGTCGCTTTTAGGTAGATGAACAGCTCGCTGCAGAGCGACAGCAGCAAGCAATGCATCAATGGTACATGTATATGGAAAGAAAAGTTTCCTAGTATTCTCCACAATGTATTTATTTCAATAACTTGACTATAAAACACAGTCATGCGTTGCGATGATCCTGTTCTGTTCCTGTCCAAGTTGGTTTATTGGTTTATTGGCCAAACATTACACGTGCAATCGCAGCCTTATAGTGCCGAATTGATGCAGGGTTTACAATCAGATGATACAAATGGTAATAATACAAAAATACCATAATAATACACATGATACGTATTTGTTCCACATTTTTGTGGAACTGCAGCAAGGGCCTGTGCAGATGCCATTCGGCGCCACAAGGTGACCTCAATACGGCTTTCCCCAACCGAAGTTAGGTACCCATTCACACCTGGGTGGAGTGAGGAAAGTTGTGTAAAGTGCCTTTCCCAAGGACACAATGTCGGGGCGCATGTCCAGACATGTCCCGGGTACGACTCGGGATCGAACCCGGGTCTCCCGGTTCACAGTCGAATGATTTACCACTACGCCACCCGACGCCACCCAAATTCTAGGTGTTTTTACTCTAAACGCTCCCAAAGTGTCCCAGTCTGATTAGGCCACACCAAGTACTTTTTATGGATGACTATCTAATGCGAGAGAGCAGAAAAAAACAAGAATACAGAAAAAAAAGATGCCTACATTTGAAATATACTAAAGAAGCCTTTTATTTGTCATGAAAAACAGCAATAAGTCAGTGAAAGATCAGTTGTCAATAACAGAAACGTTTGTACTATTGGCAGGATGATACAGAAACTTAACTTCTGCACTATTTACAGAATGATCCTGTCAATAACAAAAAAAAATTTGCACTATAATGCAACACTAGAAGGTCAAATTCACCAGTTTCCCATTCCCAGAATGCAATGCGAAAACGGGTCTAAACCTCATTTGCATAGGACAGGAAGGCATCGGAATGATCCTCTTGACGTTAAACAGCTTGTTTTTCAGTGTGTTTTAAGGTGTTGGGGCATTTTATGCTCAACATTAATTAAATTACTATGGGCCGAATCTGACAACAAATTAGGAAAGAAGTTTTTGTGTTCTTTTTAACATGGAACATGTGGTTTGTAACGATACAGCATTAGTATAGCGTTACCACTATAACATTACAAACCACCTATTCAAAAAATTCATTCTCTATGTGTTTTCAAATTCAACACCTCAAAACACACTGAAAAACAAGCTGTTTAACGTCAACAGGATCATTCCGATGCCTTCCTGTCCTATGCAAATGAGGTTTAGACCCCTGTTTTCGCATTGCATTCTGGGGATAGGAAAATGGTGAATAGTGAAACGTTAGAAGGTCAAATGCAGTATCTTTTCCGGCTGCCCAACTGCGCAATGAACCATGGGAGATCAATAACCGGGAAAGAGGATATTCAAGCTAAGGCCACAGCAAGTAAATTTTATGGATGACATACTCCGCAGACTCCAAATCCAATGCGAGCGGGCGAAAAAAAAACAAGGCGGGCCAAAAAAAAAACAATTTAAGGTTCCTACAATTAAAAATTTTGACCCAATTATTGTACAAATGGTTTTGATTCAGTGAGAACATCACATATACACAGCCAGCATAACATACCACTGCATCAATTTGAAAGTAAGAAACAAAACATTAAATCAGAGCCTTTTCTTGTCTCCTGTCTTCATAGTTATCTGCCATCCACTTTCCAGCATGGCAACAGACATCTTTGCCCATTTTCGGTGTGGTGACCACTGTCAGAAGGCGACAAAATTTCCTGTTTTTTTTTCAAAATCAGGCGAAAATCAATGCGCGCGCTGATGTCATCCATAAAAATTACTTGCTGTGGCCTAATCTAATCCAATAAAGTACACCAGCCTTAATTTTCCTCGGCATATTTTATCATCACTTATTTACGACATCGTTAAGGACGTCCTTTCCAATTCACAGCGATGCCGCAAAATCGATCAGTGTAGTACAATATAGGATTGTAATTCTTCATACTTGATATGAGAAAGTCGACAGATGCTTGGACGTCGCACAAGAAACATAGCCTCCACCAGGCCTTTCTACGTACGGGAAGACGGATCGTAGAATTCAGCAAAAAGGAGAGTAAAATTTAGACTCCACCAGACCTTTCTACGAGAACAACTGCCCCCCAGCAGAGGTTGGTGGGGGAAGTTCATTATATATCTAACACAAAAGGTCCACTGCAGCGACATAGGGACCCCCCACGAGGCCCATTTTCGAACTTGACCTCACAAGCCACAAACACAAAGGGTGCACTAACGTAACGTACGGACCCCCCACGAAGCCCAAACTTGCACTTGCCATTGGCCTCAACAACTGTAATCTACCTGTCAAAAATCATGGACGTCGAGTTATGCCTTCAGGAGTTAATTACAATTATACAGCAAGAAGTCTGAGATTCCAAACCTCCTGGAAGTGTTCACAACATTCCAGACATGGAATTAAGAGAAAAATCGATTGGCATGTTCTTTCAATAAGTTTTATTGGACCAAGGACCAACAATCGTTAAGTACACAGAATGTTCTCAGTATATATACACAGTATCATTTTTATTTTACACCAGGATTACTACCATTCTATGCGTCTACGGACTGATTCCATTGTTTGGCACTGGACCATGTTTTTGAGCGTCTTCTAGCATGTCCTATATATATTGGATGCTAGGTAGTCACTTTGGGTTTTCGATCCTATCAATAACATTACATGTTATACAAAAGGAATCAATTCAATGAATTTAAAAAGAGACGACTAATCGTCCAATGACGCCATTAACAAGTTATGCTGTCCGGGTCGTCCGTTAGGTCACTGAGCGCTACCGTCTTCTTCTGTTATCTGTGAAAAAGAAAAGCACTATTAGTAACAGGAAAAAAGATTCAAAAGGTATTGCTTCATTACGTGGGCTAGTATATCATCTGCAGTTACAGCTATGATCTTTCTGCGAATTTCATATTTATTAGTTCAAACCTTCACGCATGTTTCACAAAGACTGTTACAAATATTCATACTTTCCACAAACTGTCAGAGATTGGAACATTTTGCCCCAAGAGATAACTGATACTGCGGAACCCACAGTTCAACGCTGCAGTACTACAGCGCCTGAGGACGCAGCAATAGCGCATCGCACAGCTCCCCTGCACGCTTTACCCCAATTTAGGGATGTTGTGCAGTACAAGACAAGATATGTGCTTTAAAGTCGGAGTTCTTGTAGTGACGGAGGCTCAAAGGGAAAACGATTAAAACTAACCAGACTTCTTACCTTCTTGATCTGCAAGAATTTCATCCATGTCCATGTCCTTCATTTCCCGTGTATCCCGCTGTTCGGGCTGTTCATTCAGTTCCTCCAGGAGCGCCCTCGCCTCTTCCATAACCTCCCTCAACTCAGCTGGACGGACAAGACAGGTATGAGACACATGTTACAGATACAATACATCAACTTAGGGTGGTGTTGGCTTTGTATGTAATGCACAGATTCATTCAGTAATATTTTAGATACTCTGGTGGTACTTCAACTTAGCGCGGCGCAGGTTTTTGTATATGATGCAGAAATCCATCCTCCAGTAACATTTAGATATACTGAACAAGCAAAATGAACACGTTGCAGAACATAGATCCTATGATATAGATCGCGACTAATGTAGACTGTTAATTGTGCACAAAATGCCCTGTACCATTCTCTTTATTCTTTTATAATTTGTATTCAAATAGTAGAATTGTATCTCAGTTGAAATTGGCCGAACGTACCATCTGTATCGGCCTGGAGTCCGGATCTTCTGCGCCTGCGCCGGCGCCTCCATCCCTCGGAGTCGTCAATCAGGGTTGCCATGACAACGATCGTCACCAGCAGCAGGCAGACAAACAGCTTCATGGCGGAGCTTCGGCTGGTGTGGGGAGGGGAAGAAAATTATTATTCTTGCCTTACTTAGTTGCCTTACCAGCTAACTGAGAAGCAGATCGCCAGCCTTGCTTGCGACAAGGGGCAGTGAAGGATCTTGCACTGACGGTCGCCTGCGCAGCAGCCGACCGATGATGATGATGACTTAGTTTTACTTACTTACTCGCTTTTTTCTGGATATGTGTCAATTTGGAAGATTTCATATACTAGATATGGTTATAGTTAGTATAGAACTGTTTGGGACACGTATTGATAAGGGATACACTATACTGTACAACCATGTAACTTACAACAATCTTACTTACTTTTTTTAGACAGGTAAAAAGTCGCAATGACTACACGAAGCTGGCAGATCGATGAAGAAATTAAAAGGCAAAAAAATGTCCAAAAAGGTAACAGAAAGAGCATAACTTTTACATATTTACTCGTGGCTGTCACACACACACACAAACTGGCGACATAACCACGCGACTAACCCACTAAATCCCCAAAATGGATAAGGCGTTTATGGCACGAAAACAAAAGAGCGATCGAGACAAACACACTGCAGAAAACATTATCACACAGTTGTTTCGGTGTAAGTTAAACACTACTAGTTAGGCCACACCGATTTAATTTTATGGATGACATCCTCTGAAGACCCCCAAACTAGTGCGCGCGGGCGAATAAAAAAAATTCCGGCCAAAAATAAAAATGGTACTAAACCACAGGAATACAACGCTGGTATTGTGAATTCGCGACAGTACTTAGCGACGTATATGACAACCCAGCACATGCTGGCTTTTTGCAGCATTTACGAATCGGTACAGTACTTATGTACTGAGTTCTTGAGTTGTGGAGCCTCGGTAAACCTGGGTGCCCGGCTCCATTTTGTCGCTGACTACCATGGACTACCCAGACCTAGACCCAGGCCAGAGCCTCGGTGGAGGTGATCTTTTTTTTTGAGGGCGACAGGCGAAAATCAATGCGCGCGCGGATGTCATCCATAAAATTAAGTCGGTGTGGCCTTAATGAGATACACAATGAAAATATTACTCAACCAACTGTGTACTAGTAGATTTTGGAAACTGCTAGACGTTTCAAGTAGCAACCACTACCTACTGGTATATGCAGTTGAACAGGTATTTAAAAAGATTAGTTACCTGCAAAGCTACAGATTCTGTTAGTCATTGACGAAAAGTAGTGGATTCTAATCTAGGTATCTTGTTTTTTAGGGCCATTCTTGTTTTTTTTCGCCCTCTCGCATTAGATTTAGGGTCTCCAAAGGACGTCATCCATAAAATTTACTTGGTGTGGCCTTACCTGCATAGCTACAGATTTTGTTAGTCACTGACGAAAAGTAGTGGATTCTAGTTGAAAAGTCTGATAGTTTTCAAAATCTAGTTGGTGAGAAATTAATACTTACAGAAGTCCTGGGCGGTAGATCACAGAACGAGGTCACTCAGAGATCACGGCTGGAGGAATGAGTGAAAAGGACTCGCTGGGATGGGAATATATACTCCACCGTACAAGACAATTATGCAAATTAGCAATTATAGATTTTTTGTAGTGACTTACAGTTTGTTGTCTGATGATAATGTTGCTGTGGCGGTTGTCTGCGAAAAGACAACTGTGAGAAGAAGATGATCAAACATTTGTGAAAGAAACTTGTCTGTCAATGGTAGATGTACGTCATAGATAATAGAAAGAGAAGACAACTTTGGAAAGAGTACACTCACACGGTTTTGAAAGGGACCTGCACGTGAGAGAAAGATCACAGTGTGTAAATCAGCCAAGTGCAGAAAGTTAAAGGCATCCAATACATGTACAATTTCAGGGCGTCAAAAATACTTATTCTGGATGAGGAAATCTGCATTGTGATCAGAGTGTCACGACAGTGACGCAAAATGTAATAAGAGAAGATTTGATGAAAGGAAAGAATCGGAACAGGGCGAGATTTATTGTTGTTTTCGTTTGTTGTTACACTATGTTCTTTTATTCAATTTGCGAAAGGTAGTGACTTACAGTTCGTTGTCTGTTGATAATGTTGCTCTGGTGGTTGTCTGCGAAAAGACAACTGTGAGAAGAAGATAATAAAAAATTTGTGAAAGAAACTTGTCTGTCAATGGTAGATGTACGTCATCGGTAATAGAAAGAGAAGACAACTTTGAAAAGAGTACACTCACACGGTTTTGAAAGGGACCTGCATGTGAGAGAAAGATCACAGTGTGTACATCAGCCAAGTGCAGAAAGTTAAAGGCATCCAATACATGTACAATTTCAGGGCGTCAAAAATACTTATACTGGATGGGGAAATCTTCATTGTGATCAGAGTGTCACGACAGTGACGCAAAATGTAATAAGAGGAGATTTGATGAAAGGAAAGAATCGGAACAGGGCGAGATTTATTGCTGTTTTCGTTTGTTGTTACACTATGTTCTTGTATTCAATTTGCGTCCTAACCTCTGTATTTCCACAGTTAGTATATTCCAAATCTATGCATCTTTTTTTTTTAATCTATGCACCAGTTTTTTTCGGCCCTTCATGTATTTTATTGCGCTTTTGCAATAAATTTAAGGTCTCTAGTGGACGTCATCCATAAAAATTACTTGGTCTGGCCTTACAATTTATTAGGGAATGCCCTGACGCATGTCCAACTTTTCCTGCCACCACAGTAGTTATTGGACATTCCCTCAATTGTAAGCAATTGATCCCAGATGGAGAGAACAACTGACCCCCAGCAGAGGTTGGTGGGGGAAGTTCATTATATATCTAACACAAAAGGTCCACTGCAGCGACATAGGGACCCCCACGAAGCCCATTTTCGAACTTGACCTTGGCCTCTTCCATTGTAGTTGCCTACCAAAATCATGAACATCTATTTAAACATATTTAAGTTATTTTGCTCATAAGGCACAAACACAAAAGGTGCACTAACATAACGTACGAACCCTCCACGAAGCCCAAACTTGCACTTAACTTTGGCCATAACAACGGTAATCTGCCTGCTAAAAATCATGGACGTCGAGTTATGCCTTCAGGAGTTATTCCGCTAAATCCGCAGTCACCCACAACGCGGCGAGACAATTTCATAGTCTTTTTGACGAAGACAATTAGATAGTTGTTGCGAACTATCTAGTTATAACTGCATTTGCGTTTAGGTGGTATACAGGTCGACTGACTCTTCTTGGAATGGATGAATGAATTTGAAGCAGAATGTTTTGCCAAATAAGATGAGCAAATTATTATAATACTCAACTTTATTTACGCTTTCTATCGATAACATCAGGTGCAAAATAATCAATTCCCAGTTTCACACCAGGCATAAGTTATTCATATACACCATGGATGTGTATTTCATATTCGTATATTTGTTGTTAAAAAAACTTTAATAAGTCATTGTCAATAAATATATATTTCCTCGCAATCTATTTCCTTAATCTTCGTATCACTTCGGCTTGTTTGAATTGCAGTAATTGACACACGGGATAATAGTACTTAAGTTGAAGTCGCTTATTTCTCATTGTCTCACTTTAAAGCTCATTTAGATCCGATGATATCAGTCAGAAATGAGCAGTACGATCTATGTTTCATCGCTCAGGGCCCCGCTGAGCCCCAAAACTTAATGACGCCAAATCGCAGGCGGTCGGAGCTGCCATCACCATAAATAAGTCACGCGCGCGCCAATTAATGCTGATAAATTCAGTGTAATCAGAAGATTAGCGGTAAGAATTTCTCATTAAAAGTGAATTTTGTATAGAATTATTCCCGACTTCAAACACAGGATGTGAGTTGAGCCGAGTGCCTCCGGGAGACCCAAGCTGCTCCGCTCACGTCAATAATAGTCTCCGGTGAGACTTGATTTTCCCTCCGTTTGATCTCCGGGTAATTATCTTTACCTATTATCAGTTCTGCTTTAGCTGATCAAAGACAGGAGGAGGCGAGACAGAATTGGTCATGTCAGAGTTCTGGAGATGGGGGATCCTGCTGGTTTGTCACTTTTACCTGCAAACAACATTTATTCACAAGGTAGATATGCAAATACACAACTGTGACTGCCGTTATTGATGTACCTTTGCTCTGTTTTTGGCCCTGTTCATATGAAGTCGGTGAAGGCGCTTTACATGTACATGTGGTTCCCACCGAAGCCGGTTTCAAGTGGCCCCATCTGAACGCTCCAAATCACATTGAAAGCGCCTCGATCCCAAACCACTTCTAGAGGTTGTTTCGAATCGGTTTTTCCGCATCGCGATTTGCGTCTGAACGCAATGTGATTTCAATGTGACTTCACCTGGTCATGGATTACGGGGTGATATTTCTTTATTTATATGCAATACCAACTTTGACGTGGCAGCAACTTAAAGAGCAGTAATGGTCAAATAATGTATCCGTTTTAGGGCGAGCTTCACCGCCTCTGGCGGGACCACGTCGGCATTCGGCCGTGATACGCTGGGAGGGGGGCATCAGCAAGCATGTCGTTGAGCTCTAAGATTAATAACACGCCACCTTGCGTGTTTTCATCAAACAACAATAAATGTAGCTCGGGCAAATTGTGATCGGACACGGTTTCAAAGGAATGTGTGGCACGTGGACCAGATGTGAGGAATGTGAGTTACCCGAATCGCGGTTTGGGTGACTTAACATAAACACGGCCTTTTTTCATTCCAGGTAAGGCCATGTTGATTTGATTATACGGATGACATCCTCACGGGCATGAATTTTCGTCCGTTTCCAAAAAAAAAAGTTTTTGACCATACTGTAAATCGTACAAAATGAGCGAATATATGTTCTATGTTGCAAAAAAAGGTATTGGAAAATGTACTAATGTCATAGAATGCCGAAATCAATTCAGGAAAAGAGGAAATGTGAAGAAATGAAAATGAAGAGTCTATTAGTATTCCCCATATCATACTCAATGTGAGACCAACGAAAAGTTCTCTTCAGTGCAAGCTCAACTTTTTTTACCATCACCAAAAAAATTCATAACATATTTTAGCTGCGCGGTTGTGATTGTGGGTTTGTGGTTGAACAGCATAACTGTACAAGGCAGATTGCTATGATATTTGGTACATGGATAGTCTTTACCTACCGAAAAAAAGATTATTCGATTTAGGAGCCCTCTAGTGGCTACGGTGGGTCCTGCAGTGGACATTCCGTTGTTTTGTACCGTGTCATTTACTCCATGAAATGCCTACCCGACATAATATCGTAACTGAAGCTTGCGTAGCAGTTGAAGTGATACACAAATAAACTTACTTACTCAAAAAGGTATTAATTCAAAATTTACACTTCAATTTGAACATGTATTTCAAGAGAAAATTCGAGGTTTGGTTTCAACAGACGAGGGTTTTACCACAGGCAGACAGCATTTTAACACTGAGGGATTCCCAAGGTATTCTCAAGGTATATGGCGAGAGAAACGAGCTTCCTGACTTCGTATACATGTATGGAGATGCCGATAGCGGGCCCAAAGAGTTTTGCAGTTCAGCAGTGCATCGCTAGGTGACACTTTTGCCACGTGCCTGCTGATAATATTATGTACTAGTACCCATCCTACAACAAATACTGATGAAAAATGACGGTCTGGTTTTGATTCTATTCGTCCATTGTTTTAGGGTACGTATATGTGTTATTAAAAAATTGCTAGAGAAGATTATACAACTTCAAAATACTAGTAGACATATATAACAAACAGTAGCAAGCACATTACTTGACTGTGCAATATCATTATAACATCATACTGGGTAGACATACACATATTTCATATTCTTCTTTTATTAAAGAAGAAGGAGAAAATACGGGACGGCGATGGCGATGCACTCAAGTTGATGAGACTTATATATTAAAACCCCGCCACCAAACACAAAAGGATTAACAAAGATGTATTTGGACATATTAGGACATAAAATAACAAATAAATATACGCAATCTAAGCAGTGGTTTCATGGTTTCATCTGCAAGATTATTTTCACGGGGGAAATCTTTTTAACTGTGAAATTGTGAGCTCCAGTTTAGTAATCTCCAAGCAGATCCCTTTCGCAAAAAGGCAGTATCAGATTGGCCAGACAGTATCCATTAGCGAGGGAAGGTCGCGACAAAAAAAAAACGGCCACATATATAAAAAGCTAACGATCATTCCCCCACAACCTCTGCTTGGAGAGTTCTGTTTAGTCCTGTGTGAGACTTTTTGTGTCGGTAAATACAGGCTCAGTACTTCTGGAGCCGCCCCCTGCCGGGTCTAGTAGACCATGCAGGCAGTCAATATCCACTAGCCGGAGAAAATCACTACCTACGAGATAATGTCTTCATTTCGCTCTATTATGTCGGTAATCCTGTTTATTTTGCGGTCTGAAAAGGAGCAATAAAGCAAGACGGATAAGTTAAAGTGGTTTTGTCTTAACAGTTTTTGCGGTTTGCGAATAATGATAAGTTTATTACAAATTCCTACCGGAAAGCTAATTGGAAATAACAAATATAATAGAACATAGAAACAGATTACAAAACAACTTTAAAATCTACATAATAAAAGGTAATTGTCTGAAACTATAGCTATGTCTAAAACTATGACTGAAGGGTTTGACTTCTCTTTTTTAAACAATGGAAGACGCAATGTCCCACCTTTTCCAATTTTTTTTGGGGGGGGGGGTAGTTAAAAGAAGAACAGACCTTTCTTTGTAAGTTAAAAGAAATTGGAAAATTGTAAAAGTTTCAATAGACAACTCATTTCGAGCGTTATTATGAAGCGAACAGTCAGAATGTATACGTATTTTGTCTTCCACAGCTTTTGCACTACAATACTTACAAATTCTGTCACATACAATTTATCTTCTATAACGGCCTCGCTAAAAATTTGAACCAAACTATTAGAATTATTCATCGCAAAAGTATATGCTACAAGCGTCGTTCTAACGTATTGAATTATGCCGTCCGCGATGATAAACAAACCCAGTTTCATTCTAATACAAACCAAACCAAACACAGGCGAAGAGAGTGACAAATGAGTTCGGTTAGTATTCTCTGACCTCGGACTGCTCTTGGGTGCTCGTGGGTTTCGAACCCCGGACCCCCTAATCTGAGCCGCGTCAACGAGCAAGACAAACAACAAAGGCCAGGCTGGGATCGATAACGGCCCGCCGTATTAAAGTCAGACCTGAATGGCTGTCAGGGAGGGACAATCGACAAAAAACTGACGAGGAAAAGGGGGAGGGGGCGCTTGTTCATGTGATGTAGCCTCCACCAGGCCTTTCTACGGGAATTCGGATCGTGGGAATTCGGCAAAAAAGAGAGTAAAATTAGCCAAGGGAGTCCGGCCGCGGGGAGATAGTTTCTTTCCCTGCGCGACCAGTCAAACCTACAAGGCGGCCAAATTCCCCAGGCAAATATTCTCCTACATATAGCCAGCGTAGTTAGTCTGGTAGAGACTGCATGTGATAATCGTGCCTTCGATCTTTGCAATGGTTTGTAGTATGTAGAGAAGTTAATGGCATCCAATGCGATTTCAGAGGAGCAAAACTGGAAATATTCTGAATAAGGCAATCTGTATGATTTGCACACATACATTTGCACTTTGAATCATTATTTAATACCTTGGGCATTTAAAACTACAGAAACAAGCCTCAAGATGAGTCCTTTACTTTCTGGGTGGTACCCTAAAAATAAGTCAAGTGCCCTTACAGTAACCATTTTCCGTCAGAATTTTGGGTATTTTTGCTCCAAGAGGGTCAATATACATTGGGATAGTGTGGTTTCAACTCAGTATGTAGATATATTAAATGACTAGAATTATATTGACTTTGAAAAATCGTATAAAAACTGTATTATAAGTGTCGTCATGCAATGTCAAATTCAGTCAAATTCGAACTGACTAGACTGAATAGACCATTTATAGTGTAGACAATTACACAGGGAGATGTACTATCCCCTGACACCAATAAACGTATCAAGTTATTACATCATTGTGCCATCTTATTTGGACACATGTTAAAATGATCCTTAGGCCATGATGATTTGATTATATGGATGACATCATCTGGCATTTAGAGAAGGAATTAAACTGATACGCACGACATAAATTGTTCTAGTAGAAGCTTTCAGGTGGCATCCGCCATCTTTCTTCAGCTCGAAAGAGGGGTCACGTGACCTAGGTGTCAAAGGTCACCCAGATCACGTGACTGGACGAGGGAGTTGTAGATTGGTGGGAGCCTGTGGCGTCCTTGGTCACGGTTGAGGGACGGGGAGCGGGACCTGATGTGCACAGCTTCCTTGACCCCTCGTTCGAACCATCTACTTTCACGGTCTAGAATGGTGACTTTCTTCCCCGGTTGGTGTTTGTAAGTCTGCATGTGTTGTGCCACCGGAGAGGACTCTCGCTTGTGCTCAGATATCCTCTTTCTGAGGGCCCTTTCAGTTTCACCTACATACTGGGCTTCGCAGTCTTCACATGTGAGATGATACACTACACCGCATGTGTCCTCTGGTTCAGTTTTGTCCTTTGGAGCGACCAAGAGTCTTCTGATTGTAGTGCATGGTGTACTGTGGACGGCCACCCCTGTGTTCCTGATCTTCCTGGTAATGGCTTCGGTCACACCCGCGACGTACGGTAGTGTAACATGACCTTTGGGTCTGCTGTCCGTGGAAGAGCGAGGATGTGGGATGAGTTTGGTCCTACCAGGGGACTGCCACGCCCACCTGGTGTATCCCGCTATGGAAAGGACTGTTTTGAGGTGATCGTACTCGGTGTTCTTATCATCTACTTCTGTGATGAGGTGGTCTGCTCGATGTCTTAGGGTTCTGATAACTCCCATCTTGTGTTCCATCGGTTGGTGGCTATCAAAGAGCAAGTATTGGTCCGTATGCGTAGGTTTACGGAACACACTGAACTTCAGTCTACCATCATCCTTTCTGGTCATGAGCACGTCCAACATCGGGAGGGATCTGTTCTCTTCAAGTTCTTTAGTGAACTTGATGTTGGGGTGGATCGAGTTAAGGTGATGGTGAAACGGTTCGATGAGACTGGACTTCAAAACGGCACCTACGTCATCAACGTACCGAACCCATACCTTAGGTGGGTTAGGGAAGGTGGTGAGGGCACGTGACTCAAACCATTCCATAAAGAGGTTGGCCACGATCGGACTCACAGGTGAGCCCATGGCAGCACCCTCAACCTGGGAATAGAACTTTCCCTCATATTTGAAGTATGTGGTGGTGAGGCATAGTCGCAGTAGTTCAGTGACTTGCAGTGGAGACAGTTTTGTGCGCTCATTCAGAGAAGAATCACAGGTGAGTCTGTCCCGGATGATCACAATACTCTCTTCCACAGGAACACTGGTGAACAAGGCTGAGACGTCGAAAGACACCAAACTTTCGTCGTCGTCCAGAGTGACCTGGGACATCCTTTCCACGAGCTCCCCACTGTTTTTCAGGTGGTGCTGTGTTTTTCCAACCATAGGTGCAAGGATGTTAGCAACAAACCTAGCTGTCTGGTACATAATAGACCCTCGCGTTGCCACAATCGGACGTAGGGGGCAGTCCGGTTTGTGGACTTTGGGTAATCCATAGAACTTGGGCGGTTCTGTAGAGGTAGGGTACAAGGTTCTGTATTGTTCATACGTTATCAGTTCCTGGTCTTTTAATGGTCTAAGGATCTTGGTAAGTTTGTCACTATAGTTGTTGGTTGGGTCTTTCTTGAGTCTACAGTAGGTTGTGGAGTCATTTAGAAGGTCACTACATTTGTCCTGGTACTCACTTTTGTTCATGATGACCGTGGCTCTGCCCTTGTCCGCAGGGAGTATTATGATGCTGGAGTCCTTCCTAAGGTCGTCCAGTGCAAGTCGTTCCTCTTTGGTGATGTTGCTCGGTGGCATCTTACGATGTTTCAACAGATGTACACAGTCAGACCTGAGGTGGGCTGCTTCCTCAGTGTCGGGGCCTATGAACTTGCAAGCCTTTTCCAGGGCGGTGATAAACTCCATGATTGGTAATTTCTGAGGGGTGATGGCATAGTTCAAACCTTTTCTTAAGACAGAAAGCTCATGTGTGGAGAGTCCCTTGTCAGATTTGTTGATCACCCATTTGGATTTAGTGTTCTCAATCATGGTGTCACTTACTGCAGTGATGGGGGCTTTCTTGTTGTTATCCGTGGTTTGTTGACGAACGCGAAGGAGATCAAATTTCTTCCTCTGTCGTTGTTGACATTTCTCCCACTCAGCCCGGTGCGCATGTGAGACCCAGTTGTGTACTTCTGTGTATACGTCAGCGGGTAGTGTGGTAAACAGTTCTTCGTTCACGTCGGCTATGAGGCTCTTGAAAGTCTTGATTTTATACATTATTTCGCTTATTCTGATGTTCAAAAGGGCTAGCTGTGTTCTGTGGATGACTTTCTTAGCTGCCTCACCTTTGATAGATGTCTTCACCTTAATGCTGACTGGCGTGACGTTGTGATGTTTGCAGTGCATAGTAAAATGCAGATGGTTCGCAAACCTGGCGTGTAGACGCTCGAGTTTCTCCCATTCTCGTACCCTCTTAAGTGTCATCCGACCATGTTCGAATGAGAGACGTTGGTGAAGGTTAAACTGCCGTGGAGAATCCATTTAGAGAAGGAATTAAACTGATACGCACGACATAAATTGTTCTAGTAGAAGCTTTCAGGTGGCATCCGCCATCTTTCTTCAGCTCGAAAGAGGGGTCACGTGACCTAGGTGTCAAAGGTCACCCAGATCACGTGACTGGACGTCACGTGATCTGGGATCATCTGGCAACCCCAAAACTGATGCGAGCGTGCGAATGAAAAAAAGTTTGGCAAAAAAAAAGTTGCTTTCATTCTGAAGTCTACGTGGTCATGAAGGTTGAACAAATGACACAGGATATGGTGTGGTGAATAATCTACTCTTCAAATTCGTATCTTTACATTTTCGTCTTTTTGTTTGATTTTGGCATTATACGTGCATTGATATTATTTTCCAATATTTTTTGGTGCAACTTACGGTATATATATGCTAATTTTGCAACTGCTTTGTACGATTTACAGTATGGTTGAAAACCTTTGTTTGGAAACGGAAAATTCATGCGCGCGCGGATGCCATCCATATAATCAAATCAACATGGCCTTATACGGATGGTGACAAATCCCGTGAAGACTACGTTTACGTAGTACGTTTCATTTTTACACGTCCCACATTTCTAGAACCATCCCGTACCCAAATATTAGCCTCCATAGCATGCCAAAAACTGGGGGTTGGGGGTCTTCATAGTCTTTGGGATCTTTTATGTGCTATTTTCTGATTGCATATAGACAACATAGCCAGCCTGGTTGAATTACCCCTGTTTAGAACTGGGCTAATCAGAAAACAGCCGGAGACCACCAAACCCCCAGTTCTATAAGCCTGCTACGGAGGCTATCCCAATATTAGTATTACCATGAAGCTACCATAAAACCAGTACATATAGGATACATCCAGATAGATGATATAGTCCCGCCTTAATGAGTTAATTCCGAGTTACCCGGTACTTTGGTTACGACTCAGTGTGTTTTATACCCACAAGAGACGCCCATAAATGCACAACAAGCCGAAAATGGCAGTAAATTCAATTGAAAGTGGCTATTGTTTCAGCCGTAAAACCCGTCTATTATGCCCCAAAGTCCACACACCAATGAATACTGATGGGGCGTCTTGGCCATCGCGGAACAGAGAGAAGGAATATTGGATTGCCGAATCGATCTAAATTGAATTAGACTGGAGATTGCGGGGCCTTGTTGTAAGGGGTGTCAATCAATTATACAGAATTAGCGCGTTCAGGAGGCGATGGTGTTGGCGAGAGAGGGTTTGGAAAAGATGACAACAGAATTACAACTCTACTACTGGATAGATTATGGAGATAACTTCCGGATGTTTTGAGTGACAAATATCATTCGTCCCTCTTAAACGATTACGTTACGTTTCTTTATTTAGCATATAATGCTTTAGCTTATTTACCAAGTAATAGAATAAACATAACATAACATAACAAAAGACTATATGCAGGTGGAAGTTCTCCCCGTAATTCATCCAGTAGTAGCTAAAGAGTTTGGTTTGTCTTTGGAAATCTGACAACAAATAGAGAATTATTCTATTTTGGAATATGTGGTTTGTAAAGTTATAGTGGTAACGCTATACTGATGCTGTAACGTTACAAACCACATGTTCCATGTTGAAAAGAACACAAAAACTTCATTCTCTATTCGACCCATAGTAATTTAAAATAATGTTAGGCATAAAATGCCCCAACACCTCAAAACACAGTGAAAAGCAAGCTGTTTAATGTCAACAGGATCATTCCGATGCCTTCCTGTCCTATGCAAATGAGGTTTAGACCCCAGGATTCGCCATGCATTCTGGGAATAGAAAACTTGTGAATATGTTTCACCACACCACGTCGTGGTTGTTGAAGCCATAAACAGACTAGCCTCCATAGCATGCCAAAAACTGGGGGTTTTGGGGGTCTTCAGTGTCTTTGGGAGATTTTATGTCCTATTTTATTATTGCATGTAGACTACATAGGCGGCCTGATTGAATTACCCCCGTTTTTTTTTAAACTGGGCTGATCAGAAAACAGCCGAAGATCACCAAATCCCAAGTTCTATAAGCCTGCTACGGAGGCTATAATAAACAGACGGAGTTTCCCCGACCCAGTTTCCCCGTGTCCACGGCCTCTCCTGTGTTCTCTGTGAAGGAGGAGAAGGAGAAACACGAGGGAAAACAATATGTTTCATCACACCACGTGGTGTAGTGAAGCCATAATAAACAGACGGAGTTTCCCCGACCCAGTTTCCCCGTGTCCACGGTCTCCCCCGTGTTCTCATCGCGTTTCGACAAATTGGCGGGACCCCCGCGGGTGTAGTCCGAACCGTGCCAACGCCACCGTGTGTTTAATTGATGGCGCCAATTACACCAGTCTCCACCGGCACAGGCTGGCCTACAGTACCCCACGAGTCCTATGATAACGTCCCAGGACGGAGTCTCTCTGTAATAGAAACCAGTAAATCAGAATACGTGTCCTAATTTGTAGCCAGGCTTTTTTTTCTATGTGTGAAACATTCTGGTTTGTAGCCAGGCTTTTTTTCTATGTGTGAAACATTAATTTTGGTTCGTAGCCAGGCTTTTTTTCTGTGTTAAACATATTTGTTTAATGTTTGTAGCCAGGCTTTTTTTTCTATGTGTGAAACATTCTGGTTTGTAGCCAGGCTTTTTTTCTATGTGTGAAACATTTTGGTTTGTAGCCAGGCTTTTTTTCTATGTGTGAAACATTCTGGTTTGTAGCCAGGCTTTTTTTCTATGTGTGAAACATTCTGGTTTGTAGCCAGGCTTTTTTTTTTCTATGTGTGAAACATTATGGTTTGGGTTCCTTTAGAAATCACACAATTAATTGTCGTGTGCGAATTGAGAAGTTTCGCGTATGGGAAATGTTGTTTGGCCACATACATGTAGTTTTAGCAAGTTTCTATGTGGTGTAGTCTGATTTTGAATTATTCTTCTGATAAATATATTCATAGGATTGAAATATGGATGAATGTCACCATATACAACAAATACGTTATGTAATAAATGATACAGATACTAAGCATATATGCACGAACGAACAAAACTGAACAATATTGATTTTACGATACGATCACATCTTGCATAACATGATGTTCAGGTAAGAATTGCAAGATGGCGCTGTCAGAAATTAACTCTCGGCCGTGTACATTTGTTTATTTGCCAACGTCGAGTGGGTTCTATGTATGCGAAAAATTGTTTGTTTATCTGCTTGGTCTATTGAATTTTGATTTTCTAGACAACATTTATCATGTTTACCTTCCCATAAGGAAAACATTGTTTTGCTCTGTGTCTTCGTCCTCTTCTTCTCCAAACCGATAATTAAGGTCAATGACCTGAACCAGACGTCTGTTTCCATGGTAATTAGTGTTGAGTTACATAATGTAGCATTTTATCACAGGAGGGATTTAGACCCCTGTCTGAAAATATATATGAATGTGTTTGAGTAAGAATTAACAGAGCAGACCATATGCGAAGGTAAACATTAAGCCTTTGCTTTGCGAATGTTGCCTTCCTATCTATTTACATAACTAAGAGTTATACATACATACATACATGTATAGTTCTTTATGATCTACTTGTAACTCAATGGCATTTCTAACCCTCTTTACCAATGGCGTCCTATGGGGTCGTGTGGCGTAGCGGCAGAGGGCTCGACTCGCAACCAAGAGGTCCCGGGTTCGAGTCCTGACCTGCCATCGATCTTCTGCACTTGAAAAAGGGAGTATACACGACTTTCCTCACTTCGATCAGGTCAAAATGAGTATTGTATTATCCCCTGTGTTGGTGGCGGCATTAATACAAGTTGAAAAACGTGAATGTGCCGTCACCACGTCTTGTGATTACATGATGGAATCTAAAAAAAATGGCGCCCTAGTTCGCACGATTTGCAACTAATAATGCCTGATCCAGCGTACATTAATCACGCTCTGAGCGCTGTTCGATCCCACCAACAAATTTAATGAGCGCGGTGCGCTGCTTGAACCCTCAATCCCCCAAATCAATTATTAACTCATAACAGCCAGCGGCCTAATTAGGAGTTATGGGACGCCGTTTTGTAAAATAGAGCTCATGTACAGAGATGTGTGCTGTTCACGCTGGTTTGTAGGCCAGTGAGAGAGCTTTACTAATAATAGTAACAACGGTGTAGCGGTGGGATATGCAAAAGTACCAATTATGAGTAAGACTAGCTCGGCCAGAACAGCGTGCAATTTTTCATTTGAATCTTTACGAAACTTTCAAAGTGCTGATAAATGGTGAAGCTTATGAGAAAATAAAGAGAGATAGAAAGAGAAAACGCTATTTCCTATGTAAAGAAACGTCCGTACTACGGCGTCGGAGAAAAATAACGTGTCAAACAATGTTGAAAGCCGCACAGCATCACGGGAAGGAACCATCTGAGACTAGGGTTGGACATGGGGATGTTTTAGACAGTGGAAAGTCGCTCAGCACCACGGGAAGGAACCATCAGAGACTAGGGTTGGACATGGGGATGTTTTAGACAGTGGAAAGTCGCTCAGCACCACGGAAAGGAACCATCAGAGACTAGGGTTGGACATGGGGATGTTTTAGACAGTGGAAAGTCGCTCAGCACCACGGGAAGTAACCATCTGAGACTAGGATGGGGCATGGGGATGTTTTAGACAGTGGAAAGCCGGTCAGCACCACGGGAAGGAACCATCAGAGATTAGGGTTGGACATGGGGATGTTTTAGACAGTGGAAAGCCGCTCAGCACCACGGGAAGGAACCATCTGAGACTAGGGTTGGACATGGGGATGTTTTAGACAGTGGAAAGTCGCTCAGCACCACGGGAAGGAACCATCTGAGACTAGGGTTGGACATCGGGATGTTTTAGACAGTGGAAAGTCGCTCAGCACCACGGGAAGGAACCATCTGAGACTAGGGTTGGACATGGGGATGTTTTAGACAGTGGAAAGCCGCTCAGCACCACGGGAAATTACAATCTGAGACTAGGGTTGGACATAGGGATGTTTTAGACAGTGGAAAGCCGCTCAGCACCACGGGAAGGAACCATCCGGGGCCGAGGTGGGAAAAGGGGATGTAGGAAAACTTACGGCTCAGCTCAATATGAAGAATCCATGTTTGACTCGTTTTAAACAACGATTTCAATGATACGGCACGCGGCGCGGTGGCAGCTAGCTATATTACACCGAACGGCCTAGGAGTTGTCTAAAGCTTGCTAGTGACGATGCTCTAACTGTACTGAGTGGCAGTTGTAGGAAAATACGAGTTTTATACACCTCAATTATTTGAAGGCATGGCTGTTTCTTGTTATGTTTACCGAAGGAAAACACATTGTTTTTACTCAGTTTCTTTCTCCTCGTCTGCTCCAAACACTAACCTCTGACCTGACCAATGACATGATTTGTTGTCGTCTGTCACCATGGTGACTGGTGTTGGGTTATATAATGTTGCAATTTCATGGTCTGCTCTGTTTCTGTCACCACATGTTCTAGTATAGTACATGTATGCGGATGTGTTTGAGTACGAATTAACAGAGCAGACCATATCCGAAGGTAAACATTATGCATTTGCTTTGCAAATGTTACTTCTCTAGTTCTTTTCTAAGCTGGCATTAGGTACTTGGTAGTTGGTACATCCACTGTGTCTCTTCCTGACCCGGCCTGTCTTCACACACGGCCAGGTCGATAAGTCGGGATAATGCCCCATTACCAGGGGATCGGACGCGAATATTGTCCGAATCCCGCCGGCTACACCCCATAATCCGACCCCGGACCCGAGAATTCTCCGATAACGGAGATAAATAGACAGACGGTCACGGATACTGTAAACACCAATAAAGCCTGCAGGCCGTCGGGAGGAACCTAGAAACGAGGAATGAATACTTCCAAATCTTACGATACTAACGTAATGCATCTTGTGAAACACATTATACATTCTCAAAGAATCCATCGTTAAGTTGTGAGTATCCAGTGCAGTTTTTAGAACTTGAAAATTTTTCAGAGCCAATATTCTAGTCATTTATAAACATACTAAGTTGAAACCACACTATCCCAATGTATATTGACCCTCATGGAGCAAAAATTCTCCAAATTCTGACGGAAAATGGTTACTGCATGGAAGGGCACTGGGTTGATTTTAAGGTACCTCCCAGAAAACGGAGGACTCATCTTGGGGCTTGTTTCTGTAGTTTTATAAGCCCAACGTACGGAATGCTGACTCAAATGTGCCAATGTGAAGCAGTATGTGTCAATATCATACAGATTACCTTATCCAGAATATTTCCAGTTTTGCTGCCCTGAAATCGCATTGGATGTCTATTCAAGCTTCCTTGTCTACAAACGTGCAACAACTTCTTCCAAACTTGAGCCGGACATTTTCTGGAGGAAAACTCTGCTACTTTCAAAAACACGTGTCCGTGCCATAATGTACCCCTTGTGTTTTCCTTTCGTAGATTCATGGCTACTCCTTTTCTCTTTGAACCGAATTTGTAAGCCATCGTTCAATATATTTTCCAGCAACACCTGAAAGTTAAGTACTCTACAACAGAGTAGAGAGATGCTACACTCTTTCATATCAATGACAAATGCCTACCGTGCTATTGAAACGGTGAGGTAGATGCAAAATTTAATGGAAAGTTCTGTGAGATATTTCCGTAGAAGCTTTAACAATCTAAGTACGTTCTGCGTGTCATCATAAAAGCTTTGTTCTTCCAGATGAAATCGTCCCGTACGACTCTGTAAAATACCTTTCCTTTCTACTCTGGGCGGGAAAGAGACGTCTTCGTGCCTAATGCACTTCTCCAGCCGGGCTTCAAGTGGACCTCAAAGGATAAAAGAGCTCCCCCGGCGCTCGGTAATTCCATTATAAATGTGGGGTCCTTCCAAATGTATCGATATCTTTAGGAAATGAATAGAGGCCTGGGCTAACGGTGACCCCTGACAGGAGATGGTCGAGTAGATCTGTCCTGTCCAACTTGTACGTTTCCTCAGTCTACAGAGATGGGCTGATTAGCCCACAGATATCGGACCAAATCGTCCCGCAAGTGCGCAATTCCATTACAGGCGATTTGGGCGGACTTTTTAATTCAGTAAGACAAACTACAGGGAGCAGTGATGAAAGGACGGCGGTGTGGAAGTCGTGCCGTATCGCTGGCTTCTCTCCGGGACTGGACGGCGGGCGCGTCACACGGCTTCTAACGCGGAGTCGTGCCCCACAAATCGCCCCCTGAAAACTCGTCCATTAGGGACATTTAGGGAATCCACTGAGGAGGTTCAGACGACAGGAACATCAGAGGAACGCCCCGGGGGAACGAGAGGGCCTTCTGTACAGGTTGTACAGAACATTATGTCCTGGACTATGTGTACGATTACAATACACAGTGCTAGACTAGTGAATTAATGACGCTTGGTTCAGTTATAAACATTTCAAAACATTGATGAAAGCGCTGCATCTGATGCAATGGTCGATTAAACTATGTACTACCCTTCTACCTTTCTAATTTGTTTGTTTGTTTGTTTGTTTGTTTGCTTGTTGTTTGGTTGTTTGGTTGGTTGGTTGTTTGGTTGTTTGGTTGGTTGGTTGGTTGGTTGGTTGGTTGGTTGGTTGGTTGGTTGGTTGGTTGGTTGGTTGGCTGGCTGGCTGGCTGGCTGACTGGCTGGCTGGCTGGTTGGTTGGCTGGTTGGCTGGTTGCTTGGTTGCTTGGTTGCTTGCTTGGTTGCTTGCTTGGTTGCTTGCTTGGAATCCATAACTGAGAAATTTCATAAATACTTTGATTTGGTTTCAGGCCACCGCTAGACAGTTGTATGCATCTCTAGACTACTACTGACTTAACTAAAAAGGTAACATTTGCAAAGCAAATGCATAATGTTTACCTTCACACATGGTTTACTTAAGCACATTCATATATATGGTCAGACAGGAGTCTAAATCCCTCCTGCTATAAAATTGCAACATAATGTAACCCAACACTAGTTACCATGGTAACTGACACTCTGGTTCAGGTCATTGACCTGTTTTGGTTTGGAGAAGAGAAAACAGAGCAAAAACAATACGTTTTCCTTCGGTAAACATAATTATATCAAAGACATGTAGGCTCAGTATCTTAGTTAGCCCTACCAAGGCCAAGTCTAGGTATGTAATGAGCTGCACAACGCCAACGTTCTTACAGTTATTCAATCTCAATCAATTTCCCACCAATATAATTCAATTTCTAGTCTGTACCCGATGTTCACATCTGGAGTGACAGGTGTCCGTTATCACTCCATATTTAAACCTCCTCGTTCCCGGGATAATCCCCGTCAGCTGGTCCTCTCGTTCCTCAGGTCCCTAGGCTATCCTGGTTATTACACTTCTAACGCCCCTAAAGTCCCGCCTGGCGTGTTTTCTGAGTGAAAGTTTGGACTCTTTGTTATTACAGTGAGTTAACAGGGCTTAGAGGACATTTATAGGGATACCGATACATGCCGAGACGCCTTAGCAACAGGGCTGGTGACCAGGGACTAACATTTTAGAAATGCCACCTCAAACCGAGCATTAGCAATGGTGTATCCATACTTCAAACGGTACAAAGCGAAGAGATAACGTGAAAATATACTCAAGATCCTCTCCACACAAAAACCTTTGGGCGCATCACAATATATCTGGGCATATTTTTGTGGGTTTACAGGACTTATAATCGTATTTTCAGTCCCTCGTATACTGTGACACATAGTTGCAGTCCATTGGCAAATCGACATGATCTAGTCCAGTTATATAACCTAGCTACGGTTGGTTATTGAATGTCAACCTAGTAGTCTTCAATTGTAGTAGTAACCAAAACTTGAATCCACTGCCCCCCTCCCCACTATGCTATCACCAGTTCAAGTCTCGTGTATACTTGTACATGCCCGTAGACAGGATTTTGAATGAGGGCAAGGTTCCTAGGGGGGTCCGGGGGCATGCTCCCCCTGAAAACTTTAAACATTGAACCTTCTGGAATGGCATTTCCTACGTTTTTGAGATGATTTTAAAACAAAAATCAGACATAAATTTTTATTCCATCACAAAGTGAGCAGATTTTCTAGGATTCTAGCTCCGCTGGTGATACAAATCAGTCCATTTTTTTTTCAAGAAAAATCTTGGTACTTGAGATAAAAAGTGGACCTTTTTTTTAACAGAGTAGTTCAATGCAGGGCCTATACGACCACTTCTCGGCATTGAACTAGAAATATGAGAGAAACATGGCTATGTCGAGAGATGGCGGTGAACGTTTGATTTGAAAGCCTGTAGATTGTAGGTTGGTGGGAAACACTTGTCAGGGAGGGAATTCCAAAGCTTGGCCGTACGCGGGAAAGAAACTGTCACTGTAAAAAGATTTTGAACAATGAATTTGGACGGTGAAGTTGTTCACCCTCACCCTCCCCTGTACCCGAAGAAAAATCAGAAAGTGTTAATCAGCCTAAATATCTCCACTCTCCGAGGCCACTCCCTCCTCATTTACAGAAATCCCTTCAGCCAAAACTATCTCACCAGCAAGGAAGTGACGATTACAAAACAGGAGTAAAGTGAGCCCCGGATTTGGACGCGTGGATTACGGCATCGCAAAGGGACCGCTATCCGACACCCAAAATATGCAGAAAGGAGTTAAGCTGTCAAACTGTGAAACAACTGCTCAAACAAAAATCAAATTAAGGACGAATCGTGGTTGGATTTAGTTGATATGGAAATAACATCATTAGGCCACACCAATTTAATTTCTTGGTTAACGAATTTTCGGATTTTCGACCATACTGTAAAAATCGTACAAAATGAGCGAATATATGTCGCATGTTTCAAAAAACGTATTGGAAAACGATACAAATATAGAATACCGAAATCAATTCAGGAAAGGAAGAAAATATAAAATGTAAAGAAATTTGAAATTAAAAACTCTATTTCTTTCGCCATACCATACTGTGTGTTTAGTTATTCGTTCAACCTTAACTTGTATGACCAAGTAGAATTCATAATGATGGAAACTTTTTTGCCAAACTTTTTTCCGGTACCGGTGCAATAGCTCAGTTGGAGGAGTGCTCGCTTAGTAAACGGGAGGTCGTGAGTTCAAACCCCGGCCGGGTCATACTCGTACCAAAGACTTTAAAAATGGCACACACTTCTTTCTCTGCTTAGCACTTAGCACATATGAGAAAGAGTGTGGGAAGGTCAAGCACACAGCGCTACCAGCGGACTAGCCCCCTGCTGTAGTGCCCTGCACAACTGTGTGTCGCCCAAGGGCTACGGAAATGGACATGGGCACCAAACCCTATGCTCTGCATAGAGCACGGGATACGTTTTTTTTCATTCGCACGCTCGTATCAGTTTTAATTTGGGGTTCCCAGAGGATGTCATCCGTATAATCAAATCAACATGGCCTCGGTGTGCAAGTGCACTGAAGGCAAATCGAGTCAGTGGTAGTTCAGGAGTATGAGCAATGGAAACCGCTGACTTGTACATGTATGAGCAATTTGCGCCGAATCGATTTTTAAATGTTTCACTCGCTCGCTCTGAATATATGTGTTGGTCAAGCACGCAGATAGATTGTTTGGTTTTACAATGAACAACACGACTTCGGAGATCGCATACCTCCATGAAATATATACGTTTCTGTAAAAGTTTTTTATTTGTCTCATTGACAATGGAAATAAGGTCGTAATTAGCATATTCTACTTTAATTTATGGTCTTATAAATTCAAATGACAATATTTTTCGTGTGAAATTACTATCCTTTGTCATACTTCATTTCAACATGTCCTCATTAAACAAACACACACACACAGACAGACACACACACAGAGAGACAGACAAACACACACACACAGACAGACACACACACACACACACACACACACACACACACACAGAGACAGACACACACACAGACACGCCAAAAAACAATACCTCCATTTTTCATGGAGGTAATAATGAAGGCAGCGGATCTCTTTCGTCCTAATATTCTAGTTTTTGTTCAATTGTATGGTATTTCTTTCCATGTTGATTTCTCGTATCTGTTGGTCTACAACTCACCACGTATTACTCAAGTCAAGTCAAGTTTATTGCGCAACAATTGCATTGGATACAATTTATGGCAAATAATACTTAATAACTATAAACTATTTCTATTAGTACTAATCTAACTTCAATACATGTATATATGTTATAATGGAATGCTACATTTCACATTGCTGTCACATTGTTTCTCTTTTGTATAGCATTATGTACAAATTGGCCTAGAAAAACAGATACAGAGTCGGGGCATGATAACAGCATGTTGAAAATATCTC
Organism: Branchiostoma belcheri; assembly: GCF_001625305.1. NCBI lineage: Eukaryota > Metazoa > Chordata > Leptocardii > Amphioxiformes > Branchiostomatidae > Branchiostoma > Branchiostoma belcheri. The sequence continues at coordinate 876,656 of NW_017804320.1, forward strand.
TACTTGTTCCAGGTAGTGTTATATTACTCTTAAATGATATCATTTTTTTCCTTTCTTCGTTATATTAGGGACATATCATTACAAAATGGTACTCATCTTCTGTTGTACTGTATTTACTATAAGTACTTTGCATTTTTATTTGTCTGGCACATGAACCAGACATATAATCTCCAAGCAGAGGTTTGGGTTTGGGCTAATTTTTTTGGCGTATTTTTAGGCCTTTCTTTTATCGGGGTTTCCTTTTTTTGCACTGTTTTTTTTTGGGGGGGGGCGTAAAAAGTATTTCAGTGCAAAAAGAAACCCAGATAAAAAAAGCCTTAAAAAACACGCCAAAAATAAGCCCAAATCCAAACATTTGCTTGGAGAGTACAACTTATAGAGGGACATAGTGCATTGTCACGGATTTTAATCATCATCTGGTGCTGAGTCTGATTCATACCGGAAAAAAATACTCATTTACATGGAGACAAATGCTCCTTTACTTCGGTATTTCCCTACGAAAGAAAAAAAACTATAGCCCCAAACCACGGATAAAAAAGCTTTTACGAATTTAGCCTTTCCTCTCTTTGTCAAAACTGACATTATCTCTGGTCGAGCGATCGCTCCGTCCCGACATGCCCTGCGGCCTGAATGACCCGGATGAACCCAAAGAGCTTTCGGGTGGTGTGCAGTTCAGATGAAATGACCCTTTCTTTTCTCTCTACTGGCTCCTCTTGTGCGCCTATTAAGATCGGTATCTCCGTCATTTGTAGGCAGAATCCACTGGTAATGCTGGCATATCCTGCCTGCCTGTAGTCTATTTGCTCTGCGGTGATACATGGACAAATGCAGTATGACTACTCGACGAAATGCTTGCACAAAATGTTGCTTCACCAGGATAATGTAAATAATTCTTCAATGAAAGAAAGAATGAATGGATGACGGAAGGAAGGACTGATGGAAGGAAGGAAGGACGGGAGGAAGGAAGGAAGAAAGAAAGAAAGAAAGAAAGAAAGAAAGAAAGAAAGGCAAAGAAAGAAAGAAAAAGAAAGAAAGAAAAAGAAAAAAGGAAGGAAGGAAGGATGGAAGGAACGAAGGAAGGAAGGAACGAAGGAAGGAAGGAACGAAGGAAGGAAGGAACGAAGGAAGGAAGAAAAATAATATTGATCAAGTCATAGCAGCCACCAGCTGAATTGCGTGTTTCTACACACATGGTGATTTAGAAACACTTTGCATTTTGTAATAGACAGCAATTTGTAAAGAAACAAAACTCCCGAAGAACTGTGTTTTTAATTTCTCTTATACCATAGCTACACCACTGAATCAAAATTAACAGCGTCAATGAAAGTTTATTGCAAATACATGCCCGAAGGCTAATTACAAATACAAACAACATGTATGAAAAGAAGGTACAATGATATGAAAGTCTACGTGGTACTACATTCTACAACATACGTGGTACTAAATTGTTGGGTTTGACTTCTTCTTTTGAGGCAGTGGGAGACGAATTCAATGTCCTTGAGCTAGTCTATATAATCGATTCATCTCTTTGGACTTTACACATCATCATCGGAAAAGAGTTCTTCAGTTTGAAGCCGACCAAACCTAATTCCAGACTTTCCCCATTTTTCTCATAACTGTCGCAGTCGGCGCCGTCCCCCTCTCCCCGCCCCCCTCCCACACTTCTCACACGGCTCCGCATCGCACATACACACGGCTTGATAAAGCGCCTCCACCTTCCCTTCCAAAATCAATTACACACCGTCTTATTGATTCCGGCCGACTATTTGTTCAATTTGGGCGTGCTTGAGGCGCTTTCCGTGTTTATTAGGTGGTGTAATGGGAGGAGAGGCCGCCGTGCTTATGCAGACCCACGCCGATTGATTAAACTCGGCGTGCAGAAGGCGGTGATAGTGGAATAATGAGAGGGTCTGCCGTGCCCGGACTGTGCATGGACTTGACCCTCTGGTAGAGCGAGCTGTGCCTGAACTTGGGCTATGAAGTACTATGAACCTATAATGTAAAGAAATGAAAAATGCTGAATCTTAAACGTTCATAATTTGATGCCAACCACATTGCCATTGGATGATCATAAATTGACATACCCTCTGAGTACAATGAAAAAATTATGTTATTTACCGAAGCTTTTATAAGAGGCACTAAACGTTTTTCTGTTACATAATATACTCTGTTTTGTTTGTAACATATAAATAATATAATACTTCTCTTGTTGATATATTGCTGTATGTTTAGGGGTTTAGTTTTCAGCGTACTACTTTATTACATATGTTTATGACTATCTGTATGACTATTATATGTATGTTAAATGTTAAGTGGGGCTGTAAAATAAGTTGTATAACTTGAGTTCAGTCCCACTTCATCCTTGTATTTCTATTGCTTTATTCAATAAAAAAATAAAAAATAAAATAAGTTGACATCATTCCAGCCAGTTCTGCAGGACTAATACTCGTATCTCTGTATACGTATAGCCGGTATAACAATGACAATACTGATACAGATGCAAAAGATATGCAAAAGATACAGAGATATATGTCCTGCAAACTACTAATATGAACAAGCTACACTAGTAATGTTGAATCATAAATGTGTTTCATGTCTTTGTTCATAATTTCATACCATACTGGCACTGGAGGATATAGAAAAAAATTCGGCCAGTTTTGCAGAACACTATTGTTCAATGTTCAGGTATATACCTACTATTTCCCCGGTAGTAAGTTTGTGTGCCAACAAAGCAAGTATTGTATAATGAATGTATTACCTGTCCTATAGTTCTTTCTCTCTTTTTTTTTGCCATTTACGTAAAAATAAAGCTTATCACTGACTTGTCTACCTCTAAATTCAATGGACATTGTGGACATGTACTGTCGTAAGAATCTCAATGATCTTTTGGCGTTTCTTTATATTTTGCTACATGTATACTCACACGCATATTATACACCCCATTCAGTATGTATGGTGCATTATGCTAGTATACGAAGTTACTGCACTTTGCAGGTCTGTGGTAGAGGGCGTCTCGTACCAGACTACATGTGTAAAGCCGTTTCATATACCGTAGAATTTACAAATTTATAACTTTATCCCTGAGGAACCAAGCATCAAATTAAGGCCAATTTACCCAATGGTTTGCGCATCAATTGATTTAATATTTACGGGATAGGCTTATTTCCCTAAATCGGTTTATCGATATACAGTACATGAGTTATTTGGTAATTTGTCATCTCAGGCGGATATTATCTAATGGGGGAAATGGGCGATAACAGGTTTAGATAGGGATTTTCGTCGACACTGCAGTTGTTACTAAGGCCACACCAAGTAAATTTTATGGATGACGTCCTTTGGAGACCCTAAATCTAATGCGAGAGGGCGAAAGAAAAACAAGTAGGGCCCTAAAAACAAGATGCCTAGATTAGAAATATACTAAGAGACGACAAATGTTAGGACACAAATTGAATGAGGTGACACAGTGTAACAAGCAAGAAGTCTTTTATTCATCATCAAAACAGCAATAAATCAAGTGGAACAGTGGACAGTGGAAACAGGATGGTAATAGACACTTTCTTCGTGTTACGGGTTTCACGTCAATCTAACGATTTGCGGCACTGTCGTGACTCTTTGGTCATAGTTCTAGGAAGCGGAATTTCTTGGGTTTTTTTCTAGGAACAGGCCAAAATCAATGCGCGCGCGGACGTCATCCATGAAATTTACTTGGTGTGGCCTAATGCAGAAACAACAACTCAGTGAAGTAGTAAAATGTTGAACTTTATTCCAACACAAGAATTACACAGAGATCTAATATTTTCAACGACGTTTTGAAGTGATTGGTCATTAATTATCCTGATGAAGGCGACACTGGTTGTTAAAAATTTTATCTCTGTGTAATCCTTGTGTTGGAATAAAGTTCAACAATTTACTATGATTACCACCAACACAGATGAATTTTTATGATATAACTCTGTGAAGTGTTGGAGACTTTATTAGCTCAATTAGCAACTTCAAAAATGAATGAATTGTTATAAAATATAAAATTCTATTTTGTTTCTCTGCTCTTTCTTTCTTTTCTATTTGTCTTCTCTTACTTTCCTCTAAAAGAACGAAGAACTAAAATATCCTTTATTAATTTCATAGGCTCTCTTTCTTTGTCAGTCGTTGTCTTATAAATGTCTAACCTTCAAGCATTTTAAGTTATTTGCCGAAGGCAGGTCTTTGACAAATATATAGTAGAATAGAGGATCTCAAATTTTCTTATTAAAAAAAAATGAAAAATATTCCATTCCCTACATTTCCCCTCTGGTCCCTCAGTCACTGACGAAAGCTAGTGGATGCTAGCTGAAACGTCTGACCGTTTCCAAAATCATCTCCAGTTGCTTGAGTAACTGCTTTTTGGCGTATCGTATTACCTGGATGTCTAACCTTCATCGACATATTCCATTCCTTACACTTCAAAGAACTATGTACCTTCATAAAAAAAGATGGCGGAAGTTTCAGGACACCTGCTTGTATTTTTTTGAGAGAAGAAAATCCCCGCTTTGAGCGGTTCTCAGGCTCGGCTCTTTCATCACTTCTGGTCCCTGCGGCCATATCCATCCGCGTCCAGCACGACTCTCAGCAGGTGGGCTCGGCTCATGAATACATAATGAGTAAACCGTCCCCCTGACACCTGTCCAGTTGACGGATTACCTCGAGCAAAGTAGGACCAAAATTGTCGTATGGAGCACTGGTATTGTCACAGAATTTTTCTTATTAATTCAAACATATCCTCATATCCTCACAATTCAATACTGATTTTAATCCTGATTTTATTGTATTATGTTCTACCTTAGCTCTACGTTATAAGATGTTAAGATTACAATATTGTTTCTCTTATTTAAGTTACTTTGATTTTGTAGTTAATTTGTAATCTGCGTTATTTGATACCTTTGTTAATGTTGAATTCATTTTGTTAATGAATTTTGTGTTGGGTTTTCCCCAAGAAACCTTTGAAAATCGCCATCAGGTGACATGTGTTTTCCTGGATAAATAAACAAACAAACAAACAAACAATATACTTCTTTAACTCCAGTTTTCTAAATGCAATGATGATGCACGATGTTTCAACTTAAAATCACAAAATGTTTGTTTACAATAGGACTGAGTTCGACTGACACATTTGGCGCTATATGGCGCAAAAATGCTATTTTGTCATATCTCGTCTGCACAAGTCCTCAACTAACATTATCCAATCTGTTCTCAAATCTGATGTAATATTCTGCAACAGATTCTTCTGCAATATCTGTACTCATAGACATATTTCAAACTAATGTTATTATGTGTATTTTATCAGTATGTTTTCCTTCATATGGGCGAGTGATACATGAAATAAAGAATAAAGAAAGAAAACTATCATTTGGATAGATGAACATTTTGTAGAAGCAAATTGACGAAAAAAACAGAGTTGTCTGTCGTATGTACGTTTGTATACATTTTTTTTCTAATTTGCAATTCAGCATGTATAATACAGGACATGGTGGTGAGGTACTCTAGCTATAGCTAATTTTAACCTCACCACCAGACATACTGGTATACAGTGACAAAATACATGACAAAAAACAACAGAGAACAGCAAATGGGTAGAAATTGATCAATAAAGTGGTAAGGAAGAACATGTTTTGTAGGCTATGTAGGAGTTAATCTAATACAAACCGTTTAGTATCAATAACGTAAGTTCGGGTGATTGTCAGAATATTACAGTTTGTATCTGGGTGTACATCGGGTGATCCTCTAAGTAAAATGTTACATAAGAGATGTTCAGACATCGTATACGGTTGTGAAAAGAATAGCACAGAAAATAAAATCAATTCCGGAAAAAAAAATACGGAATCCGGAAACGCAACGTCGTGAAGAGGGTATCACTGGAAAAAAATTAATTTCAAAAATTATACAAACAAAACACAACGTTCTGCCGCTGAGTTGATTGTTGTATGTACGTTTGTATACAGTTATGACAAGAATATCACAGAAAAAAGTCAATTCCGGAAACAAAATCCGGAATCCAGAAACGCAACGTTCTGCCGCCGTATGTACGTGCTCCGGACTTGAGCTCTCCCCACACGCGATCCGGAATAGAGCTAATATCACCTCCTCCAGCCGGATCGATGTCCGGGCCTTCACACACGGGAAATAAAGATAACAATTTCCTTCCTGGTCGGCAATTTGTAGAGCCCGCTGATTCATTATTGTCATTATGCTAATTTCTCCTCAATTTATTTCTCGTGAAGACGTGGGTACCCGCTGTGTGATATTCAATATAATTCCGTGTTAACAGGTCTTCTCTTAGAAGCACGTCTTGTCTCAGGGAACCTGACGAGAATATTGACTTTTGTTCGGGGTTCAATAAACATGAGATTAACCAATTTGGATCGCGGAAATGGAGTTTTGGATTTCTAACATTTGTCACATCACAACGCGGCCGCGATTAGAGAACAATTCACGCACAGGTGCTGTAGTGTAGCGGGGAGAGTTCGCGTAGGGTGGCGGGAAACGGAGGAAAAACTACCGGTAATTAGTTATTTCTGATTCCCCTCCACGGCTTAAATTAATATTGCGTTAAGCGCATTAATATGTGGAGCCACGAGTGGGCTTACTTTATTAATAACGGTTGTTTCTCGGGGCCAAACCCCATGTGGGATGAGATGAGGAGACGGCGCGGTTCCGGACGGAAAGACGTGGTGCGGAATCGCAAAGAGTGACAATGTGGTCCCCCGGGGATGCGCCAAATTTCGCCGCTCAGCGACATGGGTAATCCCTGCCGTAAAATGTCAACGTTGAGGGATTTCTCATCTCATATCGGGGGATTACGACAGCGAGCAACGCCGCCCAGTTTTGGCAGGAAAGACACGAAACCCGCGCCTTGATTTACGGTGGTCTTCAAAGAAACAGAAGTTTTATATTATTTTACTGTGATACCACATAAACCAGGTCTTTTATGCATGCTAAGTTGACGTGGTTTGGAAAGCTAATCAGTACCTTATTGGTAGCTCGGATTGAGTGTAACACACGTTTGATGGGGTTTTGATACCAAAACGTCGCGGTAAATAAAAGAAAATTGACAAAACTGTCCCTGTGGCGTTTAAAAAAGTTTCCCGCTTGGAGACAACTCTGTAGTTACGGCGTAAGAAGCTACATCTGGGCGTTTTTCTCTAGCATAAATCTGGATGTACAGATTAGGACAGATTTTGAAAACGCTGGTGTGGATTTTCTTACGTGGGACTGGATCTTCCCAGAGTCTGTGATGATCTGCCACATCGATAATGTCTTGAAATAACTTGAGATACCTCGCGTCCTCGCAAAAAAACGTCTTCCCGGGTTTTGTCCAATTTGTTTTATGGTCCAGGAGCGTGAGGACAGTTTTGATCCACTAGGTAGCAAACTTTTAAAGATCAGCCTGAGTCTGTTTTTCAATTTCGAGATGTTAGCATAGGGCACTCGAAGTCGTGCCTGTGCATTGTTGGTTAATCCTGAGTATTTCTTATTTGACTTAGAAGTATGTATTCTTCTTTTACTGTTAAATATCATACTTAAAACTCGTACCTCGCGTCGTTGACTCAATACGGTAACTTACAAAACATCTACTTTTTTTCTTCAAATAAATCGTATCTGAATCTATGCATGGTCATAGAAAATCAAGGCCACATACGAGAGATGACTTATATATGTGCGTGTGAAGAATAAATATGTCATCATTTTGCAACGTACGCCACAATTTATCAGTAATGTTCCCAGATATAAATCATTGCTCACAGGTTTCCGTGTTTTATGGTTGTTCTTTAGTAGATAAAACCTTCCTTAACTGTCTTTTCTTGCTTTAGTCTTAGATATCTGTATCTGTATCAGTATAGCAGGTATAACCGCCTTTCGGCGTAACACACCAGCTTCGCAGGCACGCGGCGCGGCGGCAGCTGGCTATATTACACCGATCGACTTGTTCCACCTAACCCTTGAACTTCTAGCTCTAGACATTGTTTAAAGCTATCTATTGACAGTGCCCCTACTGTACTTGGTGACAGTGAGTTCCACTCTGCGATAGTTCTAGGAAAGAATGAATTCTTGAACACCTCAATCCTTGGTTGATAACTCTGGTACTTGAATGCGTGGCTGTTTCTTGTTCTCTTCTGGGCTGGTATTAGGTACTTAGTAGTTGGGACATCCACCAGTTTATTAGTCATTTTGTACATCATGTATAGTCTAGACATCTTTCTTCTGTCTTCAAGTGAGGTCCACTGTAGGTTTCTTTTCATTTCCGTGACACTAGCACCTCTTACATAGTTGTTCATACAGAATCAGCTTGATTCTGTACCCTTTCCAATTTGTCTTTGTCTTTCTTTGTATATGGATCCCATACTGTCGCAGCGTATTCTAGGTTCGGTCTTACAAGTGACGTGTATGCAAGTGATTTTACTCTAGTTGGACATGCCAACTAGAGTAAAATCAGATAGATAGTTACTAGAGTAAAATCAGATAGATAGTTACTGATCAGATTCTCAGATTCTTTCGATATACAAAATCATAACTCACAGTTTTTCGTGTTTTATACTTGTTATTTGTTAAATAGGTCAAAACATTAGCTTTTTTCCTTGTTTCTTGACTTGATCGTTTCTGAGACTCTTAGATTCTTTTGATATACAAAATCGTCACTCACAAGTTTCTGTGTTTTATGGTTGTTCTTTGTTAAAGTAAGTAGATGAAACCTTAACTTTCTTTCCTTGTTTCTTTAATAGATAGTTTCTGAGACTCGTAGATTCTTAAGATATACAAAATCTTCACTCATAGTTTTCCGTGTTTATAGTTATTCTTTGTTATGCAGGTAAAATCCCTAACTTTCTTTCCTTGTTTCTTGAATAGATAGTTTCTGAGACTCTTATATTCTTTTGATATACATTGCCAAAGTCATATATTTGACAGAATTATCGTCTAAGTTGTCACACCTTGTTTTGCCCATGTTCCATCAATGAATCTTGATATTGCTGAATGACAATAACGTTACACCAAAAAGCAGTTACTCAAGCAACTGGATATGATTTTGGAAATGTTCCTGCATTTTCCTCTGGTCTCTGAGCCACTGACGAAAGGTAGTGGATACTAGCTGAAACGTCTGACCGTTTCCAAAATCATATCCAGTTGCTTGAGTAACTGCTTTTTGGCGTATCTTATTACAATTAATGCCTAACCTTCATTGAGAATAACAATATTTTCGGTTACAATTATCATATAGGACAGTCACATTGGCAATTCTTTGTCTCAACCGACTAAAACCTCAGTTTCCCTTCTTCAATTCGCTCTTTTTGGTACTCATTCTGTATTGATTTTATTCCTTTTTTCGTCCTTTCCTACCGCCCCCCTTCCCGCCCAGCTCACGTCTTGTTATCCTAGGATTACGTTGAAAACATCAAACGCGCTGAAGATGCTGAAGACTTTTTTCCTCTTTGGGAATAGCTACGGGAGGCGTCTCCTCACAGAGAAAACTTCAATATTACCTGCTACGAAGAGATTTGTCAAAAGATTACGGCTCAATGTGGTCTTTCCGACAGCTTGTTCGCTATCGTAATCCTTAGGCTTCGGCCCTGGGTGAACAAAAATGTCCCGGATGTCCAAATGCAAGTCCCGGATGTTCTGCGTGAAAAATATCCCGGATGTGTACGGACTCTTGCCTAAGGCCTTGTTCATATGAAGTCAGAGAAGGCGCTTTACATGTGGTTACCCTCGAAACTGGCTTCAAGTGGTATCATCTGAACGCTCCAAATCACATTGAAAGCGCCTCGATCCCAAACCACTTCTAGAGGTGGTTTCGAACCGGTTTTCCCGCATCGCGATTTGCGTCTGAACGCAATGTGATTTCAATGTGACTTCACCCGGTCATGGATTACGGGGTGATATTTCTTTATTTATATGCAATACCAAATTTTACGTGGAGGCAACTTAAAGAGCAGAAATGGTCAAATAATGTGTCCGTTCTAAAGCGAGCTTCACCGCCTCTGGCGGGACCAAGTCGGCATTCGGCCGAGATACCCTGGGAGGGGGGCATCAGCAAGCAGGTCGTTGACCTCTAACATTTATAACACGCTACCTTGCGTGTTTTCATCAAACAATGAATGCAGTTTCGGAGAATCGTGATCGGGCACGGTTTGAAAGGAATGTATGGCACGTGGACCAGATGTGAGGAATGCGAGTTACCCGAATCGCGGTTCGGGTGGCTTCATATGAACAAGGCCTTAGTCTCTATCCTTGACATCAAGAGTTCATTAAAATATTCCCGCAGCTGTCGTTATTCTTTTATTCACACTTCCGTTCCGGAAGATAATTGTTTTACGCACTGCGGGGAAGTTTCCCGCTGATTTTTAATTCAGTCCTCCTTCTGTTTTGTGAGCTACACTTGTAGTTGCCAAACAGTTGACAGGCCGGGGGGTGGACTATAGGAAACTCAAGATAACGACGAAAAACGCCAGTGATGTACTTCTAAAATTATCAATCTGTAGCACAATACACTGTTCCTACTTTACAACGTGCTTGTAGTTTTGGAATCGTCAGAACTTCACAGTACTTTCAACAGTTTATGTTTATGTTTATTAGGAATCTCCATTTAGTAATACAAAGTTTGTTTACTAGTCTTCATGGAGTCCTTTACATTTAAAATATAAAATATAATCAATTACTTACAGCAACAAACAGCTCAAATAGCAGTCTAACAATGATATGATATGATATGATATGAATCTTTATTGCATGTTCTTGCCCAGATGGGCTAAATGCACAAGAGGATGTCCAGTATGTAAAACATGAGTATTTCATACTGGTACGCTATACTCTAATGCAAAGTTCTAAGAATCTATACATTACAATAATACTATAAACTACCTATGATCTACTGCCCTTTTTTCTCTCTTTTTGAAACATTTGGAGACATAATTACATAGTTTGTCTACTGTACATTCGTTCTTGTATGACATCAAGTGTTTAAACATGTCCTGCTTTGACATTTTCTTACATATCTTGTCTAATTGTAACAATAACAATAACAATCTTAACAACAATCTACACGTAGGCTTACATACTTATATGCACAACAATTAGAGCTAGGTTTAGCTGGAACAGTCAGCTTAAAAATCTATACACGTACGCTTCATAAGTACGACACCATTTTACGCTCTTGTTCCAACCCAAAACCGCTGTGTTATGTAGTTTTAAATGAGCCAAGCAGGCTGTGTGCAGGTTGAAAGTCTTTGTAACGTCCTTCACGATTTTGGAGCAAGTACAATGTGAGTGGCGCGAAAGAATGGTTGATGGTGACTTGTTCTATCACCATGGTAACTAGCTGGCTGTATGTCGTCTGCGTCTGTATCTGTATCTGTATAGCCGGTATAACCGTCCTTCGGCGTAACACACCAGCTTCTGTATCTGTATAGCCGGTATAACCGCCCTTCGGCGTAACACACCAGCTTCTGTATCTGTATAGCCGGCGCGGTATAACCGCCCTTCGGCGTAACACACCAGCTTCTGTATCTGTATAGCCGGTATAACCTCCCTTCGGCGTAACACACCAGCTTCTGTATCTGTATAGTGGTATAACCGCCCTTC
>NW_017804320.1:888301-955723 GCF_001625305.1 Branchiostoma belcheri
TATCTCTCTATTTGGCCAATTCTACTATTTCCAGCCGCGCCCTCAAGCCTGGTAGAGGCTAGTTAAACGTAACACACCAGCTCCTGTATCTGTATAGCCGGTATAACCGCCCTTCGGCGTAACACACCAGCTTCTGTATCTGTATAGCCGGCGCGGTATAACCGCCCTTCGGCGTAACACACCAGCTTCTGTATCTGTATAGCCGGTATAACCTCCCTTCGGCGTAACACACCAGCTTCGCAGGCATGCGGCGCGGCGGCAGCTAGCTATATCAAACCGAACGGCTTGTTACACTCAATCTTTGCACATTTGATTGCAGGAGTTGTTTAAAGCTTTCTAGTGATGATGCCCCAACTGTGCTTGGTGGCAACGAGTTCCAGTCTACGATAGTTCTGGGGAAATACGAGTTTTTGAATACCTCAATTCTTGGTTGATAACTCTGATATTTGAAGGCAGGACTGTTTCTTGTTCTTTTCTGGGCTGGTATCAGATACTTAGTGGTTGGTACGTCCACCAGTTTATTAGTCATTTTGTACATCATGCACAGTCTGGACATTCTACGTCTGTCTTCCAGCGACCCCCACTGTAGGTTTCTTTTCATTTCCGTTACACTAGCACCCCTTTGATAGTTGTTCGTGCAGAATCTTGCAGCTTGGTTCTGTACCCTTTCCAGTTTATCTTTGTCTTTCTTTGTATATGGATCCCGCCCTTTTTTTCTATGGCGACAGTTCTGAGCATTGAACGTTCGCGCTGTGGTGGGGCTGTGTTCGCACATAACATGTCTGCTGTACCTGTTGCCGTGATATAGCAATGCTCCATTGGACTATACCATTCAGTACGTTAAAGAGGGGTCGTAATATGTTTGGCTGTACATTTTCGGGAATTATTATGAGATTTTATTCAATTTAAATTTATTCAATCAATTAAAATCGTACAAAAGCAGGAAATGCTAATGCACTCCTGAACTAGAAAGGCCAATATTTGCTTTGGAGCAAATACAGCGATGGGTTCACCACATTTTACGACATGGCAGGGAAAGAATGAGAAACACAAGGGAAAACAATGATTTACATTGATATAACTATAATATGAAGTAACATACAACTAAAACAACAGTTGGATAGCTATTCCCTACTTTATTGGTTAGGATTTTTAATCGCATAATGCAAACTGTTGATTTTCAAAATACAAAAAAAACGTTCATGCCCCGCATTCCAATGCTGGAGCAGAAAAGCTTGAAATACCTACCAAAACACTTGAATAAAGACATACTGTCAGTATGGAAATGCTCTGTGCAGGTGTTAATCAAGTTAAATCTCAACAGCCAATCAGCAAAAAATGCTCTGTGCAGGTGGAAATGCTCTGTGCAGGTGTTAATCAAGTTAAATCCCAACAGCCAATCAGCAAGAAGTATAGAGGAAAGCTGCATGCCTATTGGTTGATGCCCTGCATTCCATTGTGATGACTCATACCCAGACGTGGTAAACACGGCACACTGACACAGTAATACATTTGCTATAACACAGCCAAAAAACTCAAATAAAACCATTCTAAAAGCCTGTATCACAAAAATTTAAAAAACGCCTAGGGGTATTTGCCCACTGTACCTCCATACCAAATTTCACGACCTTAGGCCCTAAAATGAAGAAGCTGAATCCATTTAAAAAATGACAGGAGAAGAAGAAGAAGAAGAAGGAGAAGGAGAAGGAGAAGAAACATCAGAAAAAGCAATATGGGTTCACCACCACTTCGTGGTGTGGTGAACCCATAATTATGTATTCGATTTTTACAATTGGTTAAAAAACAAAACAGGACAGGTACACAAAAACACACTGTATACAAATATGTACAAACACCATCCAATCTACAACAGGAAATAGCAGACATGGGTTTTCAAATATCGATATATATATCAACCATTTTAGAATAAAATATCATGTGATGAAATATGGGTATATCTAGTTAGAATGGTAATTTCGTATCATTTTTTAGTATTGGGGAGAGCCTAAGATTTAAAAAAAAAAACAGATTTCCGACACTCCCATGTCTATTTATTTTTCAATTGTTATGTTTTGTTTTATTTGTAAGTGCCAAAATAATAATAAGATGACAAAAAATATGGGAGGGGGTGGTTCAAGATTTTTAATGCGGGTGAAGAACAGGTAATGTTACAGACAAAGTGGTGGCGTAATTCAATTTAACGTTCTTATATTAGCTTAGAACCAAACAATTAAATAAAACTAAAAGAACTAAGGTACACAAACGTAACAACATATACGATAGACATATGATGATGATAATGTACTTGATAACTGTTTCAAGATTTTTATTTGTGTACATCTGTATTTTACCCGTTTGTCCATAAAATGTTTGAAAGGAATCGGCATAATTTTAGCCAACGACAGGTGGTGGTATTAACAATAGTTCGGCAGGAGGGCGGGGGGGGGGTCAAATGGCAGCTTGTACGATACGTTAATATGTCGGGAAGATAGCATTTTGTTATTTCCTGGTTGTGGGTAGGCATTATTTTTGGTACTCTAAGCTTCATGTCGCATTGTAATGTACAATGGTAATTATTCGCTTTACTTCGTCATTCATTTTTTTAACAATGACACAGATACTGCACTTTAAATGCAGTGTATTGTACTAAAGACAAAGCGCTCAATGAATGCGTGAAAGTAAAACAATTATGAAATCAACTCTCGGTCCTGGTGATTTCTAGTGAGTGAGTAACCATGCCGCATTTCATACAATGATAATTATTCGAATTACTTAATATTTTTCATAATGCCACAGATACAGCCCTGTAACTGCTATGTATTGTACGAAAGACAATGCATTAAATGAACGCGTGTAAGCAAGTAAACAATTACGCTATGAAGTCAACTTTCGGTCCTAGTGGCTTCTAGTGCGTGGGCAACCATGTCGCATTTCACACAATGATAATTATTCGCTTTACTTCATATTTTTCACAATGCCACAGATACAGCACTATAACTGCTCTGTACTGTACTGTAAGAAAGACAAAGTACTCAATGAATGAATGAAAGTAAGTAAACAATTACGCTATGAAGTCAACTTTTGGTCCTAGTGATTTCTAGTGAGTGGGCAACCATGTCACATTTAACACAATGATAATTATTCGCTTTACTTCATATTTTTCACAATGCCATAAATACAGCACTGTAACTACAATGAACTGTAAGAAAGACAAAGAGCTCAATGAATGCGTGGAAGTAAAATAATTATGAAGTCAACTCTCGGTCCTACTGAGTGAGCGACCATGCCGCATTTCATACAATGATAATTATTCGCTTTACTTCATAATTTTCACAATGCTACAGACACAGCACTGTAAGTGCTCTAACAAAGACAAAGCACAATGAACGTGAGAAAGTAAAACAATTAGTCTATGGAGTTAACTCTCGGTCCCAGTGAGTTCCCTAACCGACGCACTGGGGGCTTCAATCTGCTGCTGTCACACAGACCAAAGCCACGACCATATTTTCCCACCACCCCAAACAAAAGAACCGAAAACCATTTGTGCGACGCCAGCGAGTGTTTTTGAGAGGTCCAGAACGGCCCATTGTGTTCGGGAAACAGCTATGATCTGTAAAATGTGAAAGATTGGGGATTTAGATGAATGGATGGTCATTTTTCAAGTCAACTTTTAGCTTCAGTAACAACCGTTATAAAACATACATGTATTTCATATCGATGCTGGTGGTCTGTATCGTTGAGTTTTACGTTTATTTTCAATTATTATGTAGTGTACATGTAACAAAATAGCTTTCTGGCTTATTTCGAACGACAATTTTAAAATAGACGTTAAGTGACTTGATATATAAAGAGTCTCACCTCTGAACGTTTCCAAGTAGCAATTACTAATACAATTGTCTTCTCAATAACAAAAATATACAGTGTACGAAATCTGCTGTTTGCGTCCCAATCAGCTCATACTACTATCAGAAAAATAAGTTGTATGAACCTCTGAATGCAATGATTTTGTAGTTATACATACATAACAGATGTACAACAAAAACTAACCTCCATAGCGTGCCAAAAACTGGAAGTTTTGGGGAGTCTTCATGGTCTTTGGGATCTTTTATGTGCTATTCTCTGATTGCATATAGACAACATAGCCGGCCTGGTTGAATTACCCCCGTTTTAGAACTGGGCTAATCGCTAATCAGAAAACAGCCGAAGACCACCAAACCTCCAGTTCTATAGGACTTCTACGGAAACAAAAACATTGTCTGCTCTTGATCAAAGACAATTTAAGTGCCCTCTTAAGTACGCTACCTAACTTAAAGTGGTATCATAAATATGTAGAAAAAAGTTTTTGGTTCAAGCAATGTGACACTGTTCTTACATCTCAATCTCCTCTACCTTCTGACAAAGCCTGCTAGCGGGGAGGGGGGCGTAACAGAATTAGAACTGCGGGTCAACTGACCTCTCAATCAGGCGAGAAAAATCGCTTGGTCCCGTATCACGCCATGAAGAGATTCGTCTTCCGTCGGCTATTATGTCCCGATTTCCCCTTTCAGGTCAAAAATCAGATTTACTGGAAGAGGCGCCGGCTGCCCTTTTACACAAAAGGACCAGCGGATTAGACCATGATAGCGGGGATAGGATATCCACAGCATTGATGACTCATTTAATCAAAAACCATTATGTGTTATTTATTGGAAAATTGCATTATGTCCTCTTGGAGTTGACGTGTGGGTGCATAATTCGGTACGTCAGCCGATTGTTTCTAGGTGGTTTCTGGATGTGGAGATCGTGTTGCACGTGAATTTACATCTTTTCAATTTGTTTTTCAATTGCAGAGCCTGGTCTTGAATTTGTGGGGTCAATCTATTACGACATGGCGTCTGCCTTGCCCACGTCGAAGAACAAAAAATGTACATAAAAAGCGGGAAAGTTTTTAGATTTTGGGAAATCTTCTATGCAATGCCAGCGAATACTTATAGAAGAGTATTTCAGCTATTACATATGTTGGTGTCCAAATCATATGATCATAATGATGACTTGTTATGTGTAACTCGTACTTTCCAAGAACTATCGTAGAGGGGAACTTGTTGTCACCAAGCACAGGGACATCATCACTCAATTGAATGTGCAAAAATTAAGTGTAACAGGTCGTTTGGTAATATAGCTAGCTGCCGCCGCACCGCGTGCCTGCGAAGCTGAAGGGCGGTTACACTGGCTATACAGATACATGTACTTAATGATATTCTCATCGGGGCTTTTAGTAAGAAAAATCCTCGAACGGCGCTGTTGGAGAGTTTGCTACATCATCCTGTTGTCCTCTGGTATCTTTCAGGTCTTGATGAAGCACATCGTTAATACTCCATCTTAGGATTCATCCATCTAGTCAGTCATTCATCAACCCATTCTTCCTCTGACTACAACATACCACCAGTAGCTATACCATTAATCTTATATACAGTTAGCTGACTGATAGATCTACAGTCATAGTGGAGAAGACACACACACTACATCCATAGTGTGGGCAACGGTAGCCGGTTTTAGTATATCACAACCACATCAACTGTAGTCTGGCTTGGCACCCTTTGTTATGAAAATTCTACGAAGCAATGTTAGAGAATTCATCTTGTACACAGTTAGCTGACTGATAGATCTAAACTCATAGTGAAGAAGATACACATATTACATACATGAGTGTGGGCAACGGTAGCCGGTTTTAGTATATCACAACCACATCAACTATAGTCCGGCTTGGCACCCTTTGTTATGAAAATTCTACGAAGCAATGCTAGGGAATTCATCTTATATACAGTTAGCTGACTGATAGATCTATAGTGGAGAAGACACATACATTACATACATAAGTGTGGGCAACGGTAGCCCGTTTTCGTATATCACAACCACATCAACTATAGTCAGGCTTGGCACCCTTTGTTAAGAAAATTCTACGAAGCAATGCTAGGGAATTCATCTTATATACAGTTAGCTGACTGATAGATCTATACTGGAGAAGACACATACATTACATACATAAGTGTGGGCAGCGGTAGCTGGTTTTAGTATATCACAGCCACATCAACTATAGTACGGCTTGGCACCCTTTGTTAAGAGAATTATACGGGGCAATGCTAGGGAGTGTTTCGTCCGCTGTCTGCTGATACAAAACAATGGCACAGGGCGTCTGACATCTCAACTATGACATTCTTATAGTAGAGGAGACACACAAACTACATTCATGAATGTAGGCAACGGTAGCCGGTTGTAGTATATCACAACCACATCAACTTTGTTCGAAGATTATACGAAGCAATGCTAGGGGATATTTCTTCCTCTGTCTGCTGATACAATACAGTTAACTACTACAGCCAGACTGTACAATGGCACAGGGCGTCTGACATCTCAACCACCGAAATACTAGACACACAAACTACATTCATGAGTGTAGGCAATGGTAGCCGGTTGTAGTATGTCAAAACCACATCAACATTGTTAGAAGATTCTACTAAGCGATGCTAGGGGATATTTCAGTTGATACAATACAGTTTACTGCGGCTGTACAAAACAATGGCTCTGACATCTCAACCACCGAACCAGAGACCTCGTTACAGCCGTTATTTACAACGTGTGGTCACTTTCCTTCTTCCCGACCAATGGAGCGTCTCTTCATCCATCACTTTCCCTTTCTTCCGCCTAAACGATGGACCAATCAGCGATTCGTCACGCTGGAGGCAGCTGGGAGCCCCCCTCTTACACCCTTCTCCTCTCTACCGTCTTCTTTTCCTCCTGCCCACCCTCCCGTGTCCTCCCCTCAGTCTACTCCATTTTCCTCATGTCTCCAACATCTTTATTTTTGACAGCTGGAGCTCTCAGGGAAGACAGCAGCTCTTAAAGAGTCTTCTCCGCCTGTCTCTGTAGAACTAACTGTCTTTGTCTGCCGGCTAGCTCCTCTCCAATTTCTAAATCAAGACATCACTTCGTATCCTATTGTCATACAATTACATGTGACCGTTCGTGACTACGAGAAGAGGCGTATACTAGAATTTAGATTATATAGTAAAGAGAGAAATGATCTGTATAGGCTTGTACAAAACCTATTTCCTTACTTCATACACTTGA
The DNA here is from genome assembly GCF_001625305.1 of Branchiostoma belcheri. Classification (NCBI taxonomy): domain Eukaryota; kingdom Metazoa; phylum Chordata; class Leptocardii; order Amphioxiformes; family Branchiostomatidae; genus Branchiostoma; species Branchiostoma belcheri. The sequence goes on from NW_017804320.1 coordinate 895,409, forward strand.
GCACTGTAGAAAAATTCATATTCCTAATGCGACTTGACAAGCCTTCCATCGAAAAACATATATGTTCCTTTATCTCTACTATAATAACTGAAAAGCGAGAAGTTGAATTTATGTCATGATAGCTAGTTTTATCTTTTATATATCTTTTCATCATGTTTTGTTTTGACCTGTACCTAGCCCAGTGTGGCAAAAATGTGCAATAAAGGTCGTCATCAATTAATTCATTCATTCATTTATCAATTCATACATTATAATTATACCAGATTCCGTCCAAAGCTTTTTAAACATCTACTCTCCAAGCAGAGGTTTCGGCTTATTTCTGGCATGTTTTTAGGTGTTGCTTTCTTCCTTGTACTAGTATCTTTTTGGACGCCAGCCCAACTGCGGTGGCAAATGGATAGAGCCTGGCCGATTTGATACCGTCTTGGCAGCAGCCACCAAAAAGATGTGCTCGGAGATTATCAAACATCCACAATATATCGTGCCCACTTTCTCATCGTTTGCTCCACACCACTTTATTGTGATATGTATGTTCTTGACGGGCTGGAAAACCCATCGAGAAATCCCGGTTATAGCTCCGTGAGGTCAGCGTTAAGAAAATGTTACTGGGATAGCTTGACCCTCCCGCTATTAAGGGCAACCCTGGCTGGTCAGGGACACCATTTCCCGGACATCACGAGGAGCAGATCGTCCGAACCCATTACAGGTTTGGCAGGAATCGTTCTCGTGTGTGTACTTTTGCCCCTCCAGTGGTCAAACTCCTCAAATTGATTCAATTTTGTTCCGAATTGAATTCCGCGGCGTTGGCGTGCGATAATGGGGTTTGGGCTGGGTTGAAGAGCGGAGATGTGACATGTATGGACTCCTGAAGTCTGCGGCTGGCAGCGGCGAGTAGTCTAGCCTGGTATCCAGTCTCATCGTGGTCGGGGCCGAAAGAGCTCTGTCCCGCCCGCCTCACATAGGTTTCCCGGTGTGTATTTCACGAGCATACTGTCTCTTATTAGTGTAACACTCCTACCGGGACGGTCTGTTGCACTGGGCGGGTGACGCTATTAGGGCCCCCGAAGGCACAACCTGCCCGAACACCCCAATACCCCCAATCACGTAAGACTGGATACCAGGCTACAAGTCATCAGGCGGACTAGCTGTGTGGACTCGGTCTATAGCAGGAACGATTGCCTTAGATCATGGTCGTGGCTACATGCTAACTGTGCTCTCCACCAGACTCCTTTGCAGGCTGAATGAATAATAGAAATCGGCCTATAAAGGGGATATAACTGGCCAAAGGAGTTGGCCAGCCAGAGAGGGTCCATTTGCCAACTCCTCTGGCTCCAACTCTCAATTATATCCGATTTCTACTATTTATTCAGCCCATAATTATATAAAGGAGTCTGGTGGAGACTAGTAACTGTGTGCGTGACCGAGGATTTATTCAAAACATTATAACAACACTGACTGTTGAATTGAAGAAACGGGTGTGTGTGTATGTGTATGTGTGTGTGTGTGTGCGTGTGTGTGTGTGTGTGTGTGTGTGTGTGTTGAGGGTGGGTGGGTGCTTACAATATCTAGTATTAACCAGTTGATTCTGTGTTCCTTGTGACATGTGCATTTGCATTTGTACGTTTTCTTTTCCGTTTTATTTGGAGAGTTTGCAATGTAAGGATTTAACTTCATTATCATCATCTTAGGACTCCTATAACTTAACCTCAGGGGTATCCTATATAAACAGCAGTGGTATTGACCTCCCCGTGTGTATTGTAAGTCATTAGAAGCAACAAGTTGCAATGAGATCACACTCAAGTAAAATATAACATGAAAAGTGTACGATAAATGGTGACGTTACTAGACTTATGCGAATTTTGTCTGCCATTTTTGCTGGGAGACTGTTAGGAGGTGATATAGACCGAGTTAGAGTTTGAATCAACAGAACTGACTAAAGTGTTACCAAGTACTTGTCTGTTAGCCCCTACCAGGCTTCGACAAGCGGCTGGAGAGAGTAGAACTTGGCCAAAAAGACGGATGGTGTGTAAGGGAGTAAGGGAACATGTACAGTTTGGTCGATTAGCCCTAACGAGGACCAACTCCCCTGGCATATCATCTGTCTATTTGGCCAATTTCTACTCTTACTAGCCGCTTCCCAAAGCCTGGTAGAGGCTATTAGCAATTAGCCTTCGGGCAAGAATTTGCAATAAACAATTATTATAAATTATTGACTTTGAAAAATCTAGTTTGCTCGGTATAATGAACCCGTAAATGCTACTGTGCATATCATTTGTCTTCTCTGTCACGACCAGTGGGAGATTAGGAGATTAGCTCTTCAATGAGCTAAAAGTGGATCGAGATCACTTTTTTGACTTACGCTTTACTTTATTGCACGACAATTGTACAGGGTACATTGTATGGCAAATAGGTAACAATAAGTAGCATAGTAAAATAGAGAGGTATAGAATAAAACTTAACAACTTATATATAGAAAAAAATAATCAAAAGTTAGCTTAGGCTTTACAACCAGGCGGAGTTATTTATGGGTACATGTGACAGCAAATCAGTATTCTTTCTAATAACAAAACAGTCTTTTATGTATCTACCTATTTTTGCATTGTGTGGGCTGTTGCATTTAAATATATAATCAAATCTATCTTTGACTGACCTAAGAGTTTGTAAGTGCTTGTCTGTACACTTCGTGACTCGCTGACTGTCCGTGGACAGCTGTCATCAGCTGAAATGTGGCCCAGGCCCGAGGAAAGCGCGCTCGGACCGCGGCTGATCAGCACCAGCGCTTGTTAACGGCCAGGCAATTGGGTCAGACGCGCCCCGAAGAGAGTAAATCATCGGGCCGCTAACGAGGAGAGAGAGCGGGGCTGTCCGCTGGGACCGGACCTGTTGCCGGCCCGAGGACGTGCCCGGTGACGTGCCCGCCACCCGTCTCAGTACGTCGTCACCCAATTAGCGCCGGCTCCAAACGCATTAACGGTAATCTGAGCCGGTAATCCTCGGGACCCCTCTAACCCTGGCCCGGTACGGGGGGAGGGAGGCAAGTAGCTAGTCTCTACCAGGCTCTACCCGGGCCCCGGTACGGGGAAAGGGGGCAAATAGCTAGTCTCTACCAGGCTTCGGGAAGCGCGGGCAGAAAGAGAAAGAGAGCGAGCGAGCGAGTGAGAGAGAGAGAGAGTAAGAGAGAGTACTGTAACATAAGAACATTGCACAGACACGTGTTTCCTCTATTCTGAATAAAAATTCTATTTTTGAATTCTATTCTTGAATAAAAAGTCCACTGGGAACGCGTTGTCTAGCTAATCTTACTACAAATCTATTGAAAGAAGCCGCGCGCTATGTTCAACTCACTCACTCACTCACTCACTCACTCACGCACTCACTCACGCACTCACTCACTCACTCACTCACTCACTCACTCACTCACTCACTCACTCACTCACTCACTCACTAACTCACTCACTCAATCCTCTTGCACGTGGTGCGTAGAGCTGACTAGCTTCGTCAGGGCTCGCCACTTTCCTCTGTCTATCTTTCTATGTCCAACTGATATGGAGCAAATCGTTATTTTAGTTGGACACCACTAATACGGCGTAACTGTAATACTTCAGCATTATTTCTCCTGTTGTGTAAATACACGTATCCTCTACACACGGTCTACCACTGTGGCCCAGGGCATGCCGTGAGAGTACCCAACTGGCACGGACAGAGTTTAGACTTTCTGCCGCCCAGACCCGACCCCAAATTGAAACAGGGGCGACCCTGGATTTTCTATCTCTTTGTGTGGCAAAGTCGGAGTAGATCGGGCCTTTTATCCGCGACCCACGGCTGGTACAGTAGTGGCTGGGATTGAGACGTGACCACAAAGAAGATAAAAACATGTGACGACTAATACATAGTATTTTACTGTTGCTATTTTAAATATACACTGCCTCTTATCTAAAACCCTTTGTTGTGGTGTATTTGCCTAAAGACTAATAATAGACAAGTTGTGTGCAATAACAAGGAGGTGGATATACAAAAAAAGACTCCCGGGTAAAAATACACAGCCTTGTCTGGGGTATTTGGAGTCTGCATTTCGGCATATCTAGATATACGCACATGTGTAATAACCCTTTGTTGTTGTGTATTTACATAAAGACTAATAATAGTCTAGTCGTACATGTAAATAATAACAAAGACGTGGATATACCAAATACTAAGACTCCCGGGTAAAAATACACAGCCTTCTATGAGTTATTTTGGGTCTGCATTTCGGCATATCTAGATACATGCCTGTTGCTATTTTATATATATACTGTCTCTTCCAGAAACCTTCGTGTAGTGCTTTTACATAAAGACTTATAGTAGGCTAGTTGTAAGATGTGGATACACGCTAGACTACCGAGCAAAACTACTCGTACAAACACAACCTTCTCTCAGGCATTTGCAGTCTGAATTTCGGCATATCTAGATATATGACCGCCGTGCTGCTATGACGTCTGTATCTTAGCCTCTATCAGGCTTAGGGATGGGGCAGGAAGGATAACATATGCCATTGGAGTTGGTCCTCTAGCAGTTTTATTTGTAGAATTTTTAATGCGTTCTTTTGCCGGCCATCCTACAACCAGCCGCCCAATGTTATATTTGGCAAATTTCTACTCTTTCCAGCCGCCTCCCGAAGCCTGGTAGAGGCTAGCTACTGGTATGTTATGTTTTGCCGATTATCGCTCTCTCCCTCTCTCTTTCTCTCTCCCTCGCTTGCTCGCTATCTCTCATTCTGTCAACCACATTGAACGCTGCTATAGTAGTTTCCATTTTGCCAGAGGACCCAGACTGTCAGATAACAAGACTAAAACTAATACTGTTGTTTTGGACATCACCTGCTTCTCTCTCTCTCTCTCTCCCATCTCTCTCTCTCTCTCTCTCTCCCATCTCTCTCTCTCTCTCTCTCTTGAGGTACTTTCAAGATGCCCTGCGCATGAGGTGTTAGTCCAGTAAACGGACTTGTACGGTTCGTTTCTCTCCCTTCACGCAAACCTGAGATATCCCTCCACTTGTGTTGAAAGTCTGTATACACAACACATATACAGGACTGGAGGAAGCTGTTCTCTCGGGTTGTAGCAGGTCTCCAGAGTGTGTATGACTCTGTTCCGACCTCGCATTCCTGTCCGTACGTTAAGCGGTCCGGGCGAAATTGAATTAGCGGCTGGGTAAACGCGAAGCCTACACGTCTGTTGACGTGTTTATAGTTTGGATGTCGAAAGATGCCCTGAGAATGCTCAACAATCGGCTCAGTAGTATGTAACCACGTAGCCTCTACCAGGCTTCGGGAGGCGGCTGGAAAGTAGCTGGAGTGTCAGTAGCCTCTACCAGGCTTCGGGAGACGGCTGCAAAGTAGCTTGAGTGTCAGTAGCATCTACCAGGCTTCGGGAGGCGGCTGGAAAGTACACGTAGCTTGAGTGTCGGTAGCCTCTACCAGGCTTCGGGAGGCGACTGGAATGTAGCTTGTGTGTCAGTATCCTCTACCAGGCTTCGGGAGGCGGCTGGAAAGTAGCTTGAGTGTCGGTAGCCTCTACCAGGCTTCGGGAGGCGGCTGGAAAGTAGCTTGAGTGTCAGTAGCCTCTACCAGGATTCGGGAGGCGGCTGGAAGGTAGCTTGAGTGTCAGTAGCCTCTACCAGGCTTCAGGAGGCGGCTGGAAAGTAGCTTGAGTGTCAGTAGCCTCTACCAGGCTTCGGGAGGCGGCTGGAAAGTAGCTTGAGTGTCGGTAGCCTCTACCAGGCTTCGGGAGGCGGCTGGAAAGTAGCTTGAGTGTCAGCCGTTTTAGCTTTCACCCGCTCCCCACGATTCGCTCAGGCCCAAAGCGGATGAAAGCTAAAAAGGCTGACACTCAGGCTAGCTGGAAAGAGTAGAAATTGGCCCAAAAGAAAGATAATATGCCAGGGGAGTTGGTCAGCTAGAGAGTGCATTTGGGGGGGGGGGAAGTTCTGCAAACTGTAATCTCTATCTAGCGGACCGACTCCCCTGCCATGTTCTGTGTCTGTATCGATATAGCCGATATAACCGCCCTTCGGCGGCAGCTAGCTATATCACACCGAACGGCTTGTTCCACTCAGTCTTTGCACATTTGATTGCAAGAGTTGTTTAAAGCTTTCTAGTGATGATGCCCCAACTGTGCTTGGTGGCAACGAGTTCCAGTCTACGATAGTTCTGGGGAAATATGAGTTTTTGAACACCTCAATTCTTGGTTGATAACTCTGATATTTGAAGGCATGACTGTTTCTTGTTCTTTGTCCCTCTATTTGGCCAATTTCTACTCTTCCCAGCCGCATCTCGAAGCCTGGTAGAGGCTACAGCGACAACCACATGCGGAATACATCTCTAATCCTCTAACATGATATCAGCGCTTAGGATCAATTTAATTACCAAGCAAATAAATCCAAGCCCCGGCTTTCAAATCCTGACGAGTGTGTATATTTCTATATATGGGGCGTGGAAATCCGCCCTGGGGGGGAGATCACGATCGTTTTCTCCTTAGGCCACAGCAAGTAATTTTTATGGATGACATCAGCGCGTGCATTGATTTTCGCCTGATTTTGGAAGAAAAAAACAAGAAGTTTTGTTGCCCTTTGACGGTGGTAAACATTCCGAAAATGGACAAAACGACATGCCTTGCAATGCCGGAACGTACATGGCAGATAAACATGAAGAGAGGAGACAAGACAAGGCTCTGATTTACTTTTTTTACTTTTACTTTGATGCAAAGATGTATTTTATTCCTTTTATACGTTCCCACGGAATCCAAAACATTTGTACAATCATTGAAAACCTTCCCTTTTTAAAGTTGTTTTAGTGACAAATTGGTGTTGTGATAGTTGGCAGTAAAGTTAGCACCATATACACATGTAGGTATCATTTCTTGTTTAATAGGGTTTATGATGTCAAAATTTCAAAATGTAGGAATCTTGTTTTTTGGACCGGCCTTGTTTTTCTTCGCCCTGTCGCATTAGATTTGGAGTCTGCGGAGGATGTCATCCATAAAATTGACTTACTGTGGCCTTACAGAGAAATAAAACATCGGCCCGCATATTGGCACGGATGCTCATTTAATTGTGAGGCACTTTGGAGGGTTGGGGGAGATCGGAAGTGAATTAAGTGGAATTGGAGAGAAATAGTTTTTCGTTGCCGAGTCTAAGCCCTGTTGATGGGGTAGATAGAGCAGCAGGGATGGAAGGACGAGTTGTAGATTAATAAAGCAGAATTATGTGGCAATAAGAATTATCATCTTCAGATATCACTTAAGATAGTTGGTAAAAGTTGAAACGTCAGAAATGAAGTAAGTAGTGATGATATCAAAATAAACTTATGGGATACAGTTTTGTAGGTTGAAAGGGATAGAGTTTCATTTTAATTTTTTTAAGATAATTTTTTTTCTTTAAAATAAAGGTTCTTATGAAGACTTCACAAGAAATTGCGAATTAAAAATTAAAGTTATGAAGATGACAAGTAAGTAAGGCCACAGCAAGTAAGTTTTATGGATGACATCAGCGCGCGCATTAATTTTCGCCTGATTTTGGAAAAAAAACATAAGAAATTTTGTTGCCCTCTGACAGTGGTCAACATGCCGAAAATAGACAAAGTGGCATATCTTGCCATGCCGTAACATTTATGGCAGATAAATGTGAAGAGAGGAGACAAGACAAGTCTCTGATTTATTGTTTTGTCTTTTACTTTGATGCAGTGATGTACTTCATGCATTTTATATGCTCCCACTGAATCAAAACTATTTGTACAATGTTTGAAATGTTGTAATAGTTGGCAATAAACTATTTATCATTTTCTTGTTCAACAAGGTTTCTGATGTTAAAATTTGGAAATGTAGATATCTTGAATTTTTTACCCGCCTTGTTTTTTTTTCGCCCTTTCGGATTTAATTTGGAGTCTGTGGAGGATGTCATCCATAAAATTTACTTGCAGTGGCCTAAGTAATGATACACAAATGGAACGAATCTAACTCTCAGCTTATACCAATAGATACACATAGGTACATATAGATACAAAACAGTTCACAATGACGAAGAAGTAGTAGTAGTAGTAGTAGTAGTAGTAGTAGTAGAAGAAGTAGTAGTAGTAGTAGTAGTAGTAGTAGTAGTAAACTTAGCACAAGTAGTAGTAGTAATAGTAGTAGTAGTAGTAGTAGTAGTAGCAGTAGCAGCAGCAGCAGCAGCAGCAGTAGTAGTAGTAGTAGTAGTAGTAGTAGTAGTAGTAGTAGTAGTAGTAGTAGTAGTAGTAGTAGTAAATGGTTTATTGGTAAAAACACGGGACAAATCAGTATACACTGAATTACGCCGAATTTTACATTCCACATTCTCAGTAAAACTAACACTGTAGGCTAATATAGTACATATACAAGTATATACAAGTAACGTACAATAATTGTCGACATGGTTTTCCATACAATTAGTATAGCGTGGTGGTTCAGCATCAAGAAATTTTTGCTTGGTTTCCTGTAGTTCCGGCTGTTGTTCCATGCACGATTCTCTTCCTTAGGCCACACCAAGTAAATTTTATGAAGAGATTCAAGAAATTCCGCTTCCTGTAACTATGACCAAAGAGTCACGACAGTGCCGCAAATAGGTTTGTATGGACAAAAGCTTATGAAGCATCAAGCAAGACTTCCATTAGGAATTCAGTTTGGTACATGCTGCCACATTTGAAGAAACTTGCTGACCGCTCCATCTATCTCCCCAAAGCACAGGACGACAAGTGCTGTTCCACCTGATTTATTGCTGTTTTGATGATGAATAAAAGACTTCTTGCTTGTTACACTGTGTCACCTCATTCAATTTGTGTCCTAACATTTGTCGTCTCATAGTATATTTCTAATCTAGGCATCTTGTTTTTTCGGGCCCTACTTGTTTTTTTCTCGCCCTCTCGCATTAGATTTAGGGTCTCCAAAGGACATCATCCATAAAATTTATTTGGTGTGGCCTTATCTCCAAACAATATCACCGCCAGGGTTGCAGAGGTCACCCGACATGAGAAGTTTAGCGGCGCGGTTATTAATTTTGCCCGGTCTCAGAACCCCTGAACGCCAGGCTGCACATTAACTCCTTGTTTTAATAAATCAGGCGGGTTTTAATTAAGGCCACAGCAAGTAAATTTTATGGATGACATCCTCCGCAGACTCCAAATCTAATGCGAGCGGGCGAAAAAAAACAATAAAAAAAAATAAGGTTCCTACAATTTAAAATTTTGACTCAATCATTGTACAAATGGTTTTGATTCAGTGGGAACATCACGTATACACAGCCAGCATCACATATCACTGCATCAAAGTAAGAAATAAAACAGTAAATCAGAGCCTTTTTCTTGTCTCCTCTCTTCATAATTTATCTGCCATTCACCTTCCGACATGGCAACAGACATCTTTGCCCATTTTCAGCATATTGACCACTGTCAGAAGGCAACAAAAGTTCTTGTTTTTTTAAAATCAGTCGAAAATTAATACGCGTGTGATGTCATCCATAGAAATTATTTGCTGTGGCCTAACATCGAACGGGGGAAGCTCTGAGAAGCGACCCGCCGATTTTACTGCACCAACCCAGCTGGAAGTACAGCACCGCTACGGAGGTAATGATGGTAAAATATTCATTTGGCGGAAATTCAAAATCATGAATGAACTAGAAAAGTAACATGGGTAATGATGGGAAAATATTCATATGGCGGAATTTTCGAGTGGGGATCCGGAAATTCAAAATTATGTTGCATGTTTGGTCAATATTGCATCAGAATTTTGCAATACGTTGTAGACGATATCTTTTCCGATATAACATTAGCAAACTACAGACGGGATGTTAACCTTATATACGCGAATACGGTCTTATATGAGACGTTCTGCCGAAGTGCTTTGCACAATACATTACGTACAACGTACTGTTCACGTACCTGCGCAGTGCCTCTCCCAATGCCTGGCTACCAAAGCTATTCTAGACCCTCTTTTTGTCCTGCTCGCAAATAGCAGAGAGGACAAGGCTGGATTTCCTGACGTTCAAGGCCTCGTTGAAAGACACATGTCGGGTCTCAGGAAACAGGAGTTCCAAAACAAAGCGTTACGGAAGTTTAGCAATGGCTTACAGCATTTGTAAAATGCTTTAGAGGTTACAGTGTCAAGAAACTCTAGTAGTACGAATCTCGATAAAACTTACTAAAAGGAAAGTCGAGGAGTCACTAAGTATCACTTTTTAGCAGTTGTGAATTGTACTTAGCCCATTGAGGTAAAATGTGCTATAAAGGTCGTCATTATGTTTACCGAAGGAAAATACGTTGTTTTTGCTCTGTTTCGTCTTCTTCTTCTGTTCCAAACAAATAAGGTCAATGACCTGAACCAGGCGTCTGTCACCATGGTAACTGCTGTTGGGTTACATCGTGTTGCAATTTTATAGCAGGAAGGATGTAAACTCCCCTCACCATACATATGAATGTGTTTGAGTAAGAATTAATACTAAGAGCAGACCACATGTGAAGGTAAACGTTATGCTTTGCAAATGTTACCTTTCTAGTTACGCGCAAGCGCATTAGAAGATAGACTGCCGCAAAACGTTCAAAGTGAAACTGTCGTGAATCGAAACGAGAGTTATGTTTTAATGAGTATCATATTCATATATGATAGTATCATCAATTGTTTCGCCTTTATTTCCTTTGTGTGGTTTACGTTGTTGCTAAGCCTTCCTGTTGTCGTCATACATATATATACTCCATTTCAGATGTCTTTATTTCGAAGTCTTTATTTCGAAGTGTGCCCTTGGGAGAGCACTTGAACGTAGTGTTAGTTGCACAAAAGCTTTTCTAGTTCAACTCTTGTCGTGATCTTTTCGCCAAACATATTGAGGACTCCTGCTAATTTGCAGGACAAAGAGCCGCCACATGGCGCAGTAATGACGGGCACGTCGTCCTGTCGGAATACTAGCCTCCTGTGCAGGCCTCCGGTAGCCTCTATCAGGCTTCGGGAGACGGCTGGAAAGAGTAGAAATCGTCCAAATAGAGGGATAGAATGTTGTATTTCAACATTTAACAGAATAATACATGGTGGTGACATGCTCGAACGAAATAGCTTATATTAACGTCACCATTGGACATAAGATTATAATTACAACATGAAACAAAGTATGCAAAGGGGATTGTACAATATTCAATATAATTATTTCAACATTTGAATAAAACAATACATAGTGACGCGGATTAGCTTATATTAACGCCACCACTGGACATACAATTATAACTGCAACATATGAGACAAAAGTATGAAAAGCGGAACGTCCGATATACTAGTATACAGGAACAGAATTAAACAAGTAAAATCTGAGATTTTATACCTCCGGCGCCGCAGGACTAGTGTTTTAAACAACGAATTTATCGAGACCGGACACCCTTCTGTGCAAGGGGTCAGCTGCGTGGACGAGACCGATAATACCTAATACACGCCAAAGGTCAACGGTCGCGACCACTTTCACGCTCAAAGGGGTGTTCTGGGCCCACAAAAACGCACCATTTTCACGCCCGAAAACACATATAGAATAAAAACAAAAGAAAGTGCATCATCTGCAGCTCAATGGCAAAACATATACCGAGTCTCAAAAGAATCGGTCCACCCAAACGCGAAAAACAGATGCGAACGTGAAAATCTAAATCTCTCACAAAACCCTTCCGCGGAAGGATTTCTCCTTCCCCGGAGGCAACAAATAAGATAGTATTTTCTGTATACAGTTTGAATGTTTTAGCTTCAAATAAGATAGTATTTTCTGTATACAGTTTGAATGTTTTAGCTTTAAATAAGTATAACTGTATGATAGCAAGAATAGGAGCGTTGGTTTCAGATGAGTTGCGGATGCATATGTAGGAAGGCAAAATCATAAAGTTTTAAAGTTCTCCGTTCTTGTTATTTTTTTACAGTTCTAAGAAAAACGGGAAGATAACATAGTATGCTAGAAAACGTTATACAATTTGTGACTGGTACAATATACACTGTAACACACCGAAGGCCCAGTGGGGAACTACGATCTGTTACATAAACACAGCGGGGGGCAATTATGCTTATTTAGCTTTGCAGGATGAAAACGTCGATCTGTCGGTACCTTAATGTGGATATAATGCGCCTGTAGTACTACGGTACATTCACATTATATTAAAAAAATACAAATAGAAAGAAATAGAATAAAAGAAAAAAAGTACCATGTAATAAAATGTTGAATTTTTTAAGAAAAAAATACCATGAAATAAAATGTTCAATTGGTGCCTTTTTGAAGAAAAAGGAAAATAAAAATACCATGAAATAAAATGTTGAATTGATGCCTTTTTGAAGAAAAAAGAAAATAAAAATACCATGAAATAAAATGTTGAATTGGTGCCTTTTTTAAGAAAAAAAGAAAAAGATACCATGAAATAAAATGTTGAATTGGTGCCCTTTTTAAGAAAAAAAAGAAAAAAATACCATGAAAGAAAATGTTGAATTGGTGCCTTTATTAAGAAAAAGAGAAAAAAAATACCATGAAAGAAAATGTTGATTTAGTGCCTTCTTTAATGTCCAGAAAATTTATATTTCGTGATATGAACTAATTATTTTTCGTTTTTTTATTCCATTTTCATAGAAAAACAAAAGAACAAACATAAACAGAAATGGCACGTGTAGTAGATGAAAAAATGAACTCAAAATTCATACAAAGTATGAAGTAAAAAGTATGATAATATAATTATTATTTCGTAGGGCCCACAGATGAACACTACGAGTATTCCACCGAGTATTTTACAAATCTCTCTCGGACACAACTCACAGTCGCCCCGGGGGCTTTGAGACCCCACTGGCGGGATCATGAATCACTAATGCCGGCTTTGCTCACTCGAGAGAAAAATGGCACTTGGTATAATGTCCACTACTTCCGCATAAGGCCACAACAAGTTAATTATATGGATGACATCCTCCGCAGACTCCAGATCTAATGGACTGTACACTATACAATGATAAGTGCTTATTGCTGTTCACCTTTCTTTCCGCTTGTTCAATTGATTTCAATACGTTAGGTCCTATAGATAAATGCAACTACATTTTTTTGGGAGATAACCAATACAGTGTTCAAATAGGAAAATACATTAAAGAATGTTTCGATCCTAGAGAACACATGTTAGAGAATAGCTAACCTTTATTGTTACATCATACATATACTCTGTACGTAAGATGACGTTATCCACACATATGTATTTAGCTTTGTTAGATCTTTAGTTGTAGAAGACCATACAAAAGTCTCTGTACTTTTTTGTTGTGTCAATAAAGAATCTGAATCTAATGCAATAGGGCGAAAAAAGGCGGGCCCCAAAAAACAAGATTAGTACATTTTCAAATGTTGACATCATAAACCTTGTTAAACAAGAAATGATACCTATATTGTGCTAAGTTTACTACCAAGTATTACAACATCCATTTGTCATTGAAACACCTTTGATAGATAAAAATTTACTGGTAACTATTACAGCATCCGTTTCTTAGTGAAACAACTTTGAAAAAGTTTCAATTCACAGTTTTCAATCATTGCACAAATGGTTTTGATTCAATGTGGACATCACAGATACACAGCCACCATCACATATAAAAGGAATGAAATACATCATTGCATCAAAGTAAAAGACAAAACATTAAATCAGAGCCTTGTCTTGTCTCCTCTCTTCGTATTTATCTGCCATCCACGTTCCGGCATGGCAACAGACATCTTTGTCCATTTTCGGCATGTTGACCACTGTCAGAAGGCAACAAAATTGCTTGTTTTTTTTTTTGTTTTTTTTTCAAAATCAGGCGAAAATTAATGCACGTGCTAATGTCATCCATAAAATTTACTTGCTGTGGCCTAATGCATACAAAACCATGTAAGCCGCTTAGCCACTGGACCAATATACCAACAGATGGGACTAAGGGATAATGTAAAAAAAAACAGATGTAAACTTTGTTATACATACGCTCCATAGCATGCCAGAAACTGCGGGTTTTGGAGGGTCTTCAGGGTCTTTGGGAGCTTTTATGTGCTATTTTCTGATTGCATGTAGACAACATAATAATAATTGTTTATTGATTGATCGATGGTTACAATCTCTAGCATGTGGCAGCGCAACTAAGTTAAAAGTAGCGCTGAATTGTATGCTAGTGTTAAAAAAACAGAGAACAAATAGACAACTAAACAAGTGAGTATTTCACAGTTAACATATAGACAACTAAATAAGTGAGCAAAATGAGCTTAACAATATTTACAATATCAACCAATAAGACCACAAAACCCCCAGTTCTATAAGCCTGCTACGGAGGTTAGTTATACACTGGAATACGTGAGGTGGAAAGTGTTAAAATAAACTTTTATTATAGCATCGTTTGCCTCTAAAAACCATTTCAGCGTGTCAGCTACTCATCCAAAATCTTGAAGGGCAAGGCGTTTTACTTGTTATACTTTCTTGGCTTTTGTCCAATTGCAGTAAGAAGTTTTTATACCGATTGAAGAGAGATATAGGGAGTATGTCTAGCATAATCTCGACGTTACGGAGTGTGGCAATTACATGTCGTTATGTCGTTTTTTGTACCTCCCCAAAGATTTCGTCTGAAATAGATGATGACAAATGTTGTGCATAAATGAATGGGGTTTTATTGGACAAAATGCATGGAGAATTCAGCTCAGGGCTGTAAAGTGTTCTATTAATAAACTTGTCTTTTAAGTGACTTTAAATGCCTATATATGCTATGGTTATTTTTTTTCTTTTTTTATGATCTTGAGACCAAAAGGAAATGTACGGTCTTGCTTGAATGAAATTATAGATTACAGATTAAATATGTTACTCATTTCTATAATTTAAAAAAAAAGTTTTCAACCATACTGTAAATCGTACAGTAAAATTGGCTACGGGAGTCAGTCCGCGGAAGCTTGTTTCTTTCCCTGCGCGGCCAGTCAAACCTACAAGACGGCCAAACTCCACTGGCAAATATTCTCCTATCCTATATATAGCCAGCGTAGTTAGTCTGGTAGAGACTAGCTAAGTGCAATGTCCTCCCGAATTCCTGATTTTAGCCAGACCAAACAGTCCTCTCCTGAGAGTTCGCAGCACACAAAGCTCTCAGTGGGGAATGGCTTAGTTCGTGTCATCGCCGGTGGTGAATATGGGGTGTGTTTAATTGGCGCTGAGGAGAGTGTTGTTACTTCTTGTTTGTTTTTCTCCCATAATCCCCTTGAGCCGTGACGACATACCCTTGAGTACTGCCGCCGACCAGACAAGGCAGCGAAAACCGGATGACTCCCATGTATGCAAATTAATGGTCCTATAAGGCCATATTGATTTGATTATATGGATGACATCCCCTGGGAACCCCAAAACTGATGCGCGCGTGCGAATAAAAAAAGTTTGGCAAAAAAAGTTGCTTTCATTATGAAATCTACGTAGTTTTGAAGGTTGAAAAAATGACACAAAATATGGTTTTGCGAATAATCTAGTCTTTAAATTCATTTCTATTTCCGTCTTTTTTGTTTGATTTTGGTATTTTACGACATTGGTATTATTTTTAAATATTCTTTTTGCAACTTACGGTTTATATGGCTCATTTTGCAACTGTTTTGTATGATTTACAGTATGGTTGAAAACTTTTTTTTTGGAAACGGCCGAAAATGCATGCGCGCGCGGATGTCATCCATATAATCAAATCAACATGACCTAATCGTCCTATTTTTATGCTATTCACACAAATCGACAACACATACATATACAAAGCGATAACTACTTTTGAAATGACAGAACTTTCTTTCTTGCATCTCGGAGGAGAAAATTGGAGAAGCATCGGGGTAAAAGGGGAAATTTATGTTAAATTCGAATATAAATTATTTCCTGTCTTGCTTGAATGAAATTATAGATTACAGATTAAACATGTTACTCATTTCAATAATTTTTCCTTTTTAAGCATCTTCCTCAATATTTCTAAGGATGTTGCTCAAAGACTTTTCATCTAGTCAGAATAATCTCGTTATTATCAAATTTTCCCTGCGCCCAAAGCTAAAAACGTCTTCCTGTCACACAAAAATTGTCGCATAGAAGAGATAAGACATGATCAAGACAGTTACTTCAGAATCAGACGCATCTTCTAGATCTTCAAGATGTCTTCGGATCCACGACCTTCTGGTGAACTCCCGCTAAGGTCGGACACTTTGACCTTAATTGTTGTCTTGTTGACATCTTGATGAGATGAAAGATATACATGCTTTGTCTTCTGAAATGAATCATCTGTATCTGTATAGCCGGTATAACGCTTCGGCATAACACACCAGCTTCGCAGGCACGCGGCGAGGCGGCAGCTGGCTGCATATTACACTGAGCGACTTGTTACACCTAACCTTTGAGCATCTAACTCTAAACCGCAATCTTATGATAATGCCCTTACTGTACTTGGTGACAGCGAGTTCCACTCTGCGATAGTTCTAGGAAAGAATGAATTCTTGAACACCCCAATCCTTGGTTGATAACTCTGGTACTTGAAGGCATGACAATTTCTTGTTCTCTTCTGGGCTGGTATTAGGTACTTAGGTAATTGGCACATCCGCCAGTTTATTAGAAATTTTGTACATGATGCATAATTTGGACATTTTTCTTCTGTCTTCCAGTGACACCCACGGATTTCTTAGCCTCCATAGCATGCCAAAAACTGGGGTTTTGGGGGGTCTTCATGGTCTTTGGGAGCTTTTATGTGCTATTTTCTGATTGCATAAATATAGACAACATAGTTGAATTCCTGGTTGAATTGCCCCCGTTTTTTTAGAACTGGGCTAATCAGAAAACAGCCGAAAAGACCACCAAACCCCCAGTTCTATACGCCTGCTACGGAGGCTAATCAGAAAACAGCCGAAAAGACCACCAAACCCCCAGTTCTACAAGCCTGCTACGGAGGCTAATCAGAAAACGGCCGAAAAAACACCAAACCCCCAGTTCTAAAAGCCTGCTACGGAGGCTAATCAGAAAACGGCCGAAAAAACACCAAACCCCCAGTTCTACAAGCCTGCTACGGAGGCTACTTAACGCCCAGAGATAGGAGACCGGCGCTTTGACATTGATACTTGAGTACGTGCTGACACTGATGTCAATCACTGTTACCAGGACACTCATGGGGGGTCTGTCTGGTGGTCTGCGTGACAAGCTTGTCCCGATTTCCATTCGTGACGGTTGGATGTGTACTGGTCTAATTCTGTGTCTGTCATATCTGTGCTTCTGTGGGAACTATCAAGAAAGAAAACAACAATTATCGGTGGGAACTGTAAAGAAAGAAAAGAAAAAGAAATAGCAATACCTTCAAGTACCAGAGTTATCAACCAAGGATTGAGGTGTTCAAGAATTCATTCTTTCCTAGAACTCTCGCAGAATGGAACTCGCTGTCAACAAGTACAGTAGAGGCATTGTCATTAGATAGCTTTAAACAATGTTTAGAGTTAGATGTTCAAGGGTTAGGTGTAACAAGTCGTTCGGTGTAATGTAGCCAGCTGCCGCCGCGCCGCGTGCCTGTGAAGCTGGTGTGTTACGCCGGAGGGCGGTTATACCGGCTATACAGATACAGATATCTTTAGAGAACATTTATGTCCGATATATAGATATAGAAGCTAAACATTATGATATATGACAACGTTAAAATCTTCTAGATCTATTTGACTGGTGTACATGTCCGTCAAATAGATATAAAAACCAAATATTACATGTTCTCACTAACTACATATATATATCGTAATTAGTAACTTGTCAATTACAACTTAGGTAACTGGAAGGGGGCACTGTATAAATCACTTGATTATTGTTGTTATATGTGTATGCGGCGTAACAAAGAAGTTATGGCTAGATAGAGTGTACGCCGCATTGCCCATATACTTCATCTAATGCTAATACAACAAAAAGAACATTATGTAATGCTAGGTCTGCAATTTAAGCTTCTTGTAATGTATTTTTAGATATTGCAACATCTACCGGGAATTTCATGTATCACAGAAGGCCATGTCAAAAGTTATCTGTTGTACGTGCGTTTTTAATTCTGTATTAGGCCATGTTGATTTGATTATATGGATGACATCCGCGCGCGCATGAATTTTCGGCCGTTTCAAAAACAAAAAAAAAGTTTTTAACCATACTGTAAATCGTACAAAACAGTTGCAAAATGAGCAAAGATATACCGTAAGTTACAACAAAAAACATACCAATGTCGTAGAATGCCAAAATCAAACGAAAAAAGACGAAATTGTGAAGAAATGAACTTGAAGACTAGGTTATTCGCCAAACCATATTCTGTCCCATTTGTTCAACCCTCATGACCACGTAGATTTCATAATGAAAAAACTTTTTTTTTTTTGCAAAACTTTTTATTCGCACGCGCGCATCAGTTTTGGGGTTCCCGGAGGATGTCATCCATATAATCAAATCAACATGGCCTTAGCCCTGGAAGATTAGCCTTTAAGGCAAAAGGGCATCGAAATAAAAGAAATGCTGATGTAGTTTTGCATTGGTTTGTGTTTCTAGCTTTAGATGCGCTCATAGTGATCACATCTATCATATCTTGTCACAGCATCACGTTGGGTGGCGGATGAATACTAAAAAAGCCGACTTTTCTATCTCTTACATTGACAGGCATGTTGTCGGGTTATCTCAGCCTTCTCATAACTGTCAAAACATCGCGGGTCCTTTGCTGAATTAAACCCTGTTTGAAAGTCATTTCACGATGTTTTAAATAGATCTGCATGTCGTCGGAGTGCAAAATGTTATCTAGTCATTTTTTTAATACAAACATTTTCATAGGATCAGAGATTATTTAATCACAAGAAAAGTATGACAAAAAAGTCTTTCCATGATGTTTTAACCCTCAACAGTACACCTTCCCGGACTGATTAATCTGTACACCTGGGGTCCGCGCGGACCCCAGAACAGTTTTTTGCTAATTTTTAGAAATTATCAACATGCTACCAGCTCAATTGTTTTGCAAACTGATGTGGGAACCTCTGTGTTCACTTAACATACAAAAATCGTACATTTTGAACTTTTTCTATTTTTTGGTGAAGAAAAGAAAACAAGAAGAAATACCCGATTTTTAAACCCATTTCAGACTGAAGGGGCTTTTGAGGCCCAACTTTGATCTGAGATAGCGGCTAAACGGCTTGCGCTAGAAGTATCAAATTTGGAGACCTTTCCTAAAATGTCTCTGAAAAAAAGTTCATATTAGTTGAATACTAGTAAGTTGATGTTTTTTTGTGTTGCCATGGCAACGGGTTTCTAGCAGGCAGTTTTTTTGAAAATAGAAGTAATTTTGGTTTAAACATAAAAATTTTCTGAGTTTTATATTAAATTACACTTCTTTTCCAACATTAATAACATCTTACATAATTAAATATAAGTTAAATCATTTAATATGCATAGAATATGCTAATTTGATGACGTCATTGGTCAAAATCCAATATGGCGGACTATATTATTAGCTCTGACGTCATATGTTGTCAGAATTACACCAAAGTTATTAAAATTTAATTCTATTATTACACCATTCTCTGAAAACTTGGTAGACATACGATGAGTGCATAAAAACATATAAAAACAGAAATAAGGTAATGTATAAGAACGCCAGTGTGTCCATTATGATCGAAAGCCGGCTGGGGTCCGCGCGGACCCCAACAGAAAATCAGATATAATTTTTTTCATAAATGGTAGAAACGGAGTTTTCTGCACTGTATTGAAAGACAACTTTGTGGGTGACAATTACCTAAAATTTCAGAAAAAAATCTTTAGAAACAAAAAAGATATTACAGAATATATAGTGCTGGGGTCCGCGCGGACCCCAGGTGTACTGTTTAGGGTTAAGGCGTAAAAAATGTTATCTAGTCATTTTTTAATACGAACATTTTCAAAGGATCGGAGATTATTTAATCACAAGAAAAGTATGACAAAGAGGTCATTCCACCATGTTTTGAATAGATCTACATGGCGTTTGGCTTGCAAAATGTTATCTAATCATTTTTAATACTAACATTTTGAAAGGATCGGAGATTATGTAATCATAAGAAAAGTATGACAAAAAGTCATTCCACGATGTTTTAAATAGTTCTGCATGGCGTTAGCGTGCAAAATGTTCTCTACTCATTTTTAATACAAACATTTTCAAAGGATTTGAGATTATATAATCACAAGAAAAGTATGACAAAAATCATTGCACGATGTTTTAAATAGATCTACATGGGGTTTGGCATGCAAATGTTATCTACTCATTTTTAATACAAACATTTTCGGAGCTTATGTAATCACAAGAAAATTATGACCAAAAAGCTGTATATTCTTCAAATCATATCAGATTTCGTTGTTGCTTGAGTAGACAATATATGGATTATATTCGCCGGAGAATTTTGAGGATTTGTATTACAACTTGTAACTTTGTCGTGGGTAGTGTGGCGTAGCGGCAGAGTGCTCGATTCGGAACCAAGAGGTCCCGGGTCCTGACATGCCACCGATCTTGTGCTCTTGGGAAATGCACTTTACACGACTTTCCTCACTTCGCTCAGGTGAAAATGAGTATTGTGTTGTCCTCTATGTTGGTGGCGGCATTAGTATAAGTTGAAAAAACTTGAATGAGCCGTCACCACGTCTTGTGATTACATGTTGGAATATTAAAAAACACTAAGACAACAGCACTTAAGAAAAAAATATTAAAGGAAACATACGATCCTCTTTTCTGACTTTTAAAAATACCCTGAAAGCCCATCTTATAAACCACCCCAGCCCCTTGTATTAGATTAATATGTTCAGTTATTTGTATTATTTTATTTTATGTATACTATTGTTTCATTATTGTTATTGTTTCATTTTGCCCATGTTTGAATTATTTTGATAACAATTCCTTATGTGTTATTTAAATTCAATTATGTTTACTTTTGGTTAGGAGGGCTTAGCATAAGCTAAATAATCTTTTTCCCTCCTCCTGCACCTGTTTTATTTATTAGTGTATTATGTATAATTTTTATTGCTTTTTGTGCAAATAAACAAACAAACAAACAATAGTTTGTATCACCATGGGAGCGCTATTCAGTACTTTTTATACAGCTATTTTTAAGTCCCACTACCTTTGTTGCTTCATTTCTAAAGTGACAACCTTCTTATCAACGAGTGTCTCCAATCTGACGATCTTTTGTCTTATGAGAACTACTTCGTGCGCGGAATAACTGTGTGTTAGCGCCTCGGGAGGCGCAGTAATATTACTGATAAGGTGGGAGTGACACGGTTATCGCAGGAAATGACTGACAGGTGAGGTGACTTTTCTTGGAAAAGGATCATCAGGTACATGTGATGAGCACGGAGATTATGAAGTGAGGCCACAGCAAGTAATTCGTATGGATGACATCCTCCGCAGACTCCAAATCTAATGCGAGCGGGCGAAAAAAACAACAAGGCGGGCCAAAAAAACAAGTTTCCTACATTTTCAAATTTTGACATCAGAATCAAAAACAGCACGGAGATTATGAAGTAAGCTTAAGGCCACAGCAAGTAATTCTTATGGATGACATCCTCCGCAGACTCCAAATCTAATTCGATAGAGCGAAAAAAGCAAGGCGGGCCAAAAGAACAAGATTTCTACATTTTCAAATTTTGACATCAGAATCAAAAACAGCACGGAGATTATGAAGTGAGGCCACAGCAAGTAATTCTTATGGGTGACATCCTCCGCAGACTACAAATCTAATGCGATAGGGCAAAAAAACAAGATTCCTACATTTTCAAATTTTGACATCAGAATCAAAAACAGTCACGGAGATTATGAAATAAGGCCACAGCAAGTAAAATTTATGGATGACATCCTCCGCAGACTCCAAATCTAATGCGATAGGGCGAAAAAAAACAAGGCGGGCCAAAAAAACAAGATTCCTACATTTTCAAATTTTGACATCAGAATCAAAAACAGCACGGAGATTATGAAGTAAGGCCACAGCAAGTAAATTTTATGGATGACATCCTCCGCAGACTCCAAATCTAATTCGATAGGGCGAAAAAAACAAGGCAGGCCAAAAAACAAGATTCCTACATTTTCAAATTTTAACATCAGAATCAAAAACAGTCACGGAGATTATGAAGTAAGGCCACAGCAAGTAATTCTTATGGATGACATCCTCTGCAGACTCCAAATCTAATGCGATAGGGCAAAAAAAACAAGGCGGGCCAAAAAAAACAAGATTCCTACATTTTCAAATTTTGACATCATAAACCTTGTTAAAAAAAGACATTATACCCATCTTGTGCTACGTTTACTGTCAACTATTACAACATCCATTTGTCACTGAAAAATAAAAGTTTTCAATCATTGTACAGTGAACATTTGATTCAGTGAACATCAAAAATAAAGGAAATGAAATACATCACTGCATCAAAGTAAGACAAAACAATAAATCAGAGCCTTTTCTTGTCTCCTCTCTTCATACGTATCTGCCATCCACCTTCTAGCATGGCAACAGACATCTTTGCCAATTTTCGCCATGTTGACCACTGTCAGAGGGCAACAAAATTTCTTGCTTTTTTTCCAAAATCAGGCGATCATTTGCAATTTTCACTCAACTTTGAATCAAATGGCTTTCGATTCATATTGAAAAATGCATGCCAACCAAACCAGGTCGGCTGGTACCGGTGGAGACAAGTCAATACCAGAGTCAGTGTGATTTTTCCAGCACGGCTGTCTCCTAGTCTCCACCAGACACCTTTGCAGGCTGAATAAATAGTAGAAATCGCCCCAAAAAGAATGTAACTTGGCAGGGGAGTTAGCCGGCGATAAAGGGTCTAATTTGCCTGCACGGAGCCTGCAAAAGACTCGGGTGTAGACTTGACAGTACCAGAGTCAGTGTGATTTTTCCAGCACGGCTGTCTCCTAGTCTCCACCAGACACCTTTGCAGGCTCAATAAATAGTAGAAATCGTCCTAAAAAGAATGTAACTTGCCAGGGGAGTTAGCCGGCGATAGAGGGTCCAATTTTCCTGCACGGACTGAGCCTGCAAAGGACTAGGGTGTAGACTAGCCAGTACCAGAGTCAGTGTGATATTTCCATCGCGGCTACTATCTCCACTGACCCGGCAGGTTGGCTTCAGTTTACCCTCTGGTCCCGCGCGGTGTCTCATGGGACCGTCAGACGTGTGTGACGTTATTGTAAGTTATTATAAACCCTGCCCGAGCACATGTCGGCACGGCGACCAAAGAGACCCATAATTCATGTTCGCCCTACAGAGTGCAGATGGAGGCATGAGATATCCCCCTGCCCCGCCGAGCGCCCATCTTTGATCTAGCACATCGCCCGACCATCGCTGGAACTACTACTGGTAATGGGTTTTTGACGAGTCGAGATAGCCCACAGACAACAACGTTAAACTTAAATCGTGCCATCCCGAGAAAATACAACCCCACACACAATTTCACCGCGTAAGGTGGAAAAACTCGAAAGCTTTGGTGAGATGAAAAAAAAACATCAATATTTGCACACGTCCAAATCCCGCGAGAGTTGGATCTCTCAAGTCTCACGAGAGTTCGTTTCGTCACGCCATTTTGTTTGTTCACCATACATGTCGAGCTTAGCAGGTTTTCTCATCAGATATTCAAAAAAGAATGATAACCGTGGGAACCTGATATGACAGGAAGATAACATGTGACAAGCCCCTAATCAAAATTTCCAGCCTAAAGCCACCCAGGGTGAACTAATTGAGGTTAACAAGTTATTAAATTCCGTGTGAAATTAAATACGATAGTGACTTGTAAAAAAGGTCAACTACATCACAATACAGATGGGAGTATAAGCCTATCTTTTATGCCAGACGTCTGTGGGATAATTAAAAGTAGTATCGCCAAAATGATATAAAACATTGTGCTTGCATGCAGCAGCAAAAATGAAGTATTAATAGTAATATAGTTTGTTCAAAATTTAGATTATTACAATATGTATTGAGTGTGTATTTGACGGGTCACTTGTAGGCGTTTTATGCTTTTTGATATGATATACAAAATATGCAAATTCTCTGCGCATTTCATTTTGGATAACACGCTTTGGTTCACAACTTGATTTCTTTAAAAAGAATTCAATGTGACACATTAAATCAGAGCATTTGACTCAAAGAGGCCCAAATTGAAAGGCAATTATCTAGCTTTATAAGACTCGAAGGTAGAGCGTTGGTACGTTGATACAAGACAACACTTACAGATGCTTGAAAATAAATTTGCTACAATTCCCATAATCTTTTATACTACTAGCTTTGCCTTAATCGTCTAGCTATTGCTGCACTCGTGTACCCGTGCGTCGTTTATATGTGTAGGGCGTGGAACTTACAAGCTTTATCTAGCTAGCACCCGCGTATTTTTATACCCCTCATTCCACTTAGCGGTGCTGTCGCCGCGCTCACTCTGCGACCTGACATCGGTCGGAGAGCGGAGGGATCGCCAAGGTCGCCATGTTTTACAGTTTACAGTTTATTATTCAATCAACAAAATCATACAAAAGCAGGGAATGCTGCATGCATCCCTGAATTGTGTAACTGATTTTTACAATAAGTTAAAAAAAAACAAGACAGGACAGGTACACAAAAAACACACTATATACAAATGTTTTGCATAAATTAATGTTGGGACCGTTGTACGCTCTCACGGTGCTCTCTCGGCGCTCTCATGACTCTCATTGTTGGGTCGCTGTCCTAGGCGCTCTCACGGCGACGGTATGACCCGGTTCCAAACAGTTGTCGAGATGACGGAGCTCATGGCGCTCTCATGGCACTCTCGTGGAGCTCTCGTGGTGACCTCGGCGCTCTTACGGCGCTCTCTTCCCGCTCCGACCAATTTCAGGTCGCAGAGAGAAAGAGCTCGGTGAGAGCGCGGTGAGAGCGCGGTGAGAGCGCCGTGAGAGCGCCGTGAGAGCGCGGTGAGAGCGCCGTAAGAGCGCCGTGAGAGCACCGTAAGAGCGCCGTAAGAGCGCCGTAAGAGCGCGGTGAGAGCGCCGTAAGAGCGCCGTAAGAGCGCCGTGAGAGCGCCGTGAGAGCGCCGTCCTAGTGGAATGGGGGGCCTTTACTTCGTTGCCAGCTGCGGTAGACCAGTTCGCCCTTAATTTGTCTATAATTGAATAATTGCGAGAAACATCCCTGCTAATTGGCTGCAGGCGTCTGTGTGACAACACCGCGACATGCAACAACAAACAAACTCCTCAGGACCCACAACGTTTGGCGTTCATGTTACCTCCGTACCGGGACTACGGAGGAATCTCCGCTATTTGTACCTAGTCTTAAAGGAATCCACTACAGTGTTTAGGGCTTGAAATTAAAAAGGTGTTTAGGGCTTGAAAACCATATTTCAAAGTCAATGCTCTGGTCATTTATCTACATAGTGAGTTGAAACCACTACACAGTGTCCCAATGTATATTGACCCCGAAAGGACGAAAAATACCCCAAATTCTGACGGAAATTGGATACTGGAAGGGCCCTGGGCTGATTTTTAGGGTACCACCCATAAAAGAAAAAGGACTTATCTTGTCTTGTTTCCAAAAGTATGAAATGCAGATTTAAATGTGCTAATGTGAAGCAGTATGTGTCAATCATAAAGATTGCCTTATTCAGAATATTTGCACTTTTTCTGCCCTGAAATCGCATTGGATGCCTTTAATCTTGTACATGCACATATACACATTTGTCACTTATACTCTGGATGTACTTTAATGTTCACTCTTGAGTATGTTTTAATCAAATAGTCTTAAATATATCTAATTAATTCATTATAACTATACATCTATTCATATATTCATATCTAATATTTTTTGTAAATGCGGGACAATGCAAAGAGACAGTACAAAACAGAATATAACCATGAGTTTACCTCTATGAATTCATACAAGATCACGTATTAGTTAGTCCAATGCCTATTGTTGTCTCAGTTAACAAAAACATTGTTTTTGTGTCTCTATGTTTAACTTATCGCATTGGATGCCTTTAAGCTAGCACAATCATATGTTAGGGTTAGGGTTACTCAAGAATTCATCGATGAATTGCCATTATAGTATATAGAAATTATAGTTTTTGGTATTTGGGTAGATCTTGGGTCAAGGTCGATATAATTTGTTTCCTCCTAGCTATAGCGGCTTCCCTTGTTCTGTTTGCATCAACGTCACTACACACACGAATCTGTGTTATGTCTATCAGTACCTGCATTAAACTTGTCTAAGTATGGGACATCACTGGAATAGTTACCACAATACTAATGAATATGGATATGTTTAGCTTAGCAAGTGATAAAAGAAACCATAGCCATATAGTTGCGGAAAGGTTCAATCTTTCTCTGAACTATGCTTTGAACAAGGTTGATTTTAAACCTCATTGGCTTTGAACTAGCCTGTACTAGGCACCGCGGATCGCTGGAAAAATAGTAGAAATTGGCCAAAATAAAGGAATAGTATACCAGAGAAGATCCGGCCAGAGTGAAGATCCAAACGCAAATTGGATCATCTATGGCCCGGGATCTTTTCTGGTATACTATCCCTTTATATTTTTCCAGCGATCCGCGGTGCCTGGTAGAGGCTATAGCTAGTTCAAAGCCAAGCTGGTTTAAAATCAACCTTGTTCAAAGCATAGTTCAAAGAAAGATTGAACCTTTCCGCAACTATATGGCTATAGTTTCTTTTATCACTTGCTAAGCTGAACATATCCATATTCATTAGTATTGTGGAAACTATCCCAGTCATGTCCCATACTTAGACTTAAACTAGAGGCTAGCTTTGAACGCTCTTTCTCAAATCTTGGAGTGAAATTCTACCCCTTGTCTTTCTACTCCCCAAACGCCCGTTCATTACTCCCCGCAACAGGAATTCCTAAACATTAATTTCCTCAGCAATCCCTCATTTAGAACCCTAGTCAACCTTCCTGTATTTTGCTGTTGTATAGTTACGCCTCGGGCCAAAGAAACGACGCCAACAACACACAGTATCTATGTCAGGAAATCTCTGCATTACAGTCATTACCACCAATGCCCCGTCTGTGCCGCTATCGCCCGCGTATTACACGTACTATCAGATGTTGTGCCGTACCGTAACATCCCATGCTTATTGATCAGATACAGGCGCACATGTGTCTCCATATCACGGCGAGTTGTGCGTCTATTCCACGCAGCTGATGCCGCCGGGGTGGAGGTTGTCAATGGGGGGCGGAGAGGCGTAATTTGGAGTTATATACAATAATAATAACATCATGTTCAGTGTTTACTGTGTTTTTGTCTTTGTTTATTGTAGTCTTCCGTCGTTATGTTCTCTATTATTATGTCTTGAAATTTATCCTAGTACAAGTACTATCACCTCTGGAACAAAGGATTTGCCAATTTTGTAGCTCAAACAAAGTAGAAGATGAAGCCCACTTTGTTATTGATTGTAGTTTATAAAGTAATGAAAGAAATGATCTTTTTAGATATATTACAAGTACGTTCATACTTGCCAATACTTGCCAATACTTGCCTAATGTTGAAAAATTTATCTTTCTTATGCGCTTTGATAATCCTGTATTATACAAACCCATTTCAAATTATATTTTTAACATCACAAAGAAACGAGAAGAAGCCGAACTTCTGTATTAGAGTAGATTTAGAGCTGTTTGTACAACAAACATATGTATATTACCTACTTATTTCATCTGTTCACCTGTACTTAGCCCGGAAGGGCATGAATGTACAATAAAGGTTATTATTATTTACTATTACAGTATTTAACATGCACAAAAGTAGTTATATACAATAATATCATGTTCAGTGATTGTGACACTAGTATGGACTCGATGCTATTATATTTTATTTAGTCAAGCTTGCAAATAAACGCATTTGTATAAAAACTATATTTCATTGATTGAATTTTTGTATTCAAAAAGTACTTGTTGAGTACACACACAAAAAAACATAACAATGGAATTTGCATGTATGAGCAAATAAGTAGGCTGACAGTTGGGTAACCGTGTACGTAGCAGGTGATCCTCTTTCAAGTTTCGGACGTCTAATTTAAAAAGAAATATTTTCCTTTTGGAAACTCCCCAAGATGTTTTGAGAAGGTCCAGGGGAAATATTTGCCATATTTTTTGTCTCCTTATTGTCAATATTCCCGTATCAGGCCGTAATCCTACCGCGAATCTTGTAGGTACAGTAAGGCCACACCGACTAAATTTTATGGATGACTCCTCTGAAGACCCCCAAACTAGTGCGCGCGGGCGAATAAAAAAAATTTCCGGCCAAAAATACTAGCGCTACTAAACCACAGGAATACAAAGCCGGTATTGTGAATTAGCGACAGTACATAGCGACGTATACGACAAGCCGGTACATGCTGGCTTTTTGCGGAATTTATGAATCGGCACTGTACGTATGTACTGAGTTCTTGAGTTCCGTGGAGCTTCGGTATCCTGGGTGCCGTCCTCCAGAGTTACCACCTCCGTCTTGTCGCTAACTACCATGGACTACCCAGGCCTAGAGCCAGGGCAAAGCCTAGGGGGATATTTTTTTAAAGTTTTTTTTAGGTTTTTTAGTTTGTTTTTTAGTTGTTTTTTTTTTTAGTGTTTTTTTAGTTTTTTTTTAGCTTGTTTTTTTTTTAGTTTTTTAAAGATTTTTTTTAGAACAGGCGAAAATCAATGCGCGCGCGGATGTCATCCACAAAATGAAGTCGGAGTGGCCTAATATTTAGCTCAGGGCGACCGTACGTGGTGCGTGGTGTGTGGTGATGTACGGCACTCCCGCGTGGAAACAAGATCACTTTCCGACAACACCAGATCATTTTCACTTTTCTCATTTCCTTATCTCGTGCCGTTCACGTCAGGCGGAGGAAAATTATCGCTTTGGTTCGCGTCGCGACATAAAAACAATTTAACTAGAACTGATTACCTAGTTTTATATATCACGTATACCTTTGCATTTTTTGTTTTAATTGCATGTGTTTTGCATGTATCTTAGATCATTCTTAGTAGTAGTAGTATTAATTAACACAGATTAACTTTCATGATAATTAAATCATTCTTGTGTTTCTGTTAGTATACAATTTGTACTTATTAGTTATGTTTTTTTTTTTATTTTGGACAGGGGTAAGCAAAAGATTAATTCTTGTTTCCCCTGCCAAGTTACATTCATGCAACAAAGCTGACATGAATAAATAAATGAATACTTTACTCCTAACTTCAAAGCTTCAGCTTTTTACTTAAAACTTTCTATATCGGAAAAAAATAACACAACAATCAACATTGTTTGAAAGCCTTATACGCTTCTTGACAACATGTAGTTGATAGATGTTATGTACAAGATTATAAAGCATATTTAATATTCTCAGTCTGAAAATCTCATAGAATAATGTTTCAATCATAATGATCGTTTCTATGGTCGAAGATTTAAAACTCTAGCTACTCTTAAAGTTGTCACAGTTTTAAACTGTAGAGCAAAACTAGAAAATGCTACCTTCTGTTCGTAGTTTGGTTTTGTTAACATTTTTTTTTCATTTCAATGTACAAACAATACAATACATAGTGGTAACGCACTCAAGCGACATAGCTTATATTCACGTCACCACTAGACATAAAATAAAAATTACAACACGACACATAACAAGAAACAGAGTTAAGCTATTAAGATATTTGTTAACATTCTATAAGATTGTTTAACCAAGCTTTAGCTTAAGCTTTTGCAGTGCTCGCTACTCAAGAATTTGAGTTGAAATTGTCTGGAATTAGTGTGAACAAAACGCCCCGAGTGTTCAGCATATAGCCTGACAAAAATGAGCTTGAACCGAGGGTTAACCGTTGTCAACAAGCATTTTCCGTGCCATTTCCATATTTCAAAGGATTCGTTTTGCCCACCTTTAAGTTAATGGTGTATGAACACAATGCCTCCTTTGTGTGGGAACAACGTGATATTTTAGCTTTGTACATCATAGTTAGAAACGTATAAAAAGTATATGATGCAGTTTTGGACGATTTAATGTGGGATTTTTAGTAAAACAGAGTACGGGTTTACCCGGGCCACGCTTTGTCAATGGGCTTCTCTGACGTAGAGCTAGCCTGTTTCCCTACGGACCCACCTTTCTGCAAGATTCATTACAAAATAAATTAGGCTGTATGGGGAATTTGGATAGTTTACACGGAATAAATGGTTCATAAATTGGCTGTAATTTAGGAAAAACCCAGTAGACTCCGTCAAATTTGCCATGAATATAGAAAAGTAATAAAATCGAACCCTGCAGATGGTACGTGCGGGGGCACGTCGGCGGGGGCCGTGAACCGTGCTGCTCGGGCGCGGTAGCGTGTCGGCCCGAAGCGTACACGTTGCGGCTCACGCTGCGCCGCCGTAGATTGATCGGGGGGCTTCTCCCATCATTTCACCGCCGCCGCTGCACATTTCCTGCTGCTCGGTCAGTCGTGGGCTCCCGCAGATCAACACAGAAACAGTCCCAGCCATTAACTCTTCTCGCTCTAGCGCTGCCCGAACCCGGGATTCTATTAGACCTGCGATCTATATCTCAGAATTATTGCTGGCCGGTCTGGCCATGCATATTTATGACAAATTTCCCCCCGAAAAATAGACCGTTATGATATTTTCAATTTTATGCTAGTGTATGTTGGCTAATTCTATTACTGGCCCTTGTATCTACACCTCGTTCGTATCAATATCTGGGTGTCGTGCGGGTCAGGGCTGGGACGGACTGCTATACCGGGCGAGGTGGAAAGAATCACCGCCGTTACCAGTTCCGACGAAACGGGCAGATTTTCAAACCAATTCCGTCCGAGTTGGGCGCTCATTATTTTCAACTAGGATCGGGAACACGTCGGAATAAATTTGCGGTAAACGGCCTCAGACGAGTATAGACCTGTCAGAACCTTCTTGGCTAGCTACTGGTGCGAGGTTTTTTCCTTCACCGTGTCTTTATAATGCAGTTTTCAACGACTGAATTTAGGGCAACGTATATTTTTCTAGTCTTAGACTCTAATGAAATCATGGCCCAAAGATTTCAAACTTTATCCAGTGCCATTACAGTGAATCGCGACGTGCATTAGGGGTAATAAAACCGCTCACTTAACCTAGCCTACGTTTTAACAACCTCTGTGCAGACGGCTAGCATACAGGCAGACCATAACGCCACACAAATTGGCAAGACAGACGACTTGGTCAGCGCAAAAATCAACCCCTCTGATATGCCAGTCGATGCGTGTATGTACAGATCTTTATTGGAAAATACTTTTCTATACAACCCCGAGGGGTTTTTCAGTTACCTCGATCGAATTTTTTTTTCCCCGCACCGAATCAATTTCGAACCCCCTTCGGGCGGAGTCGCGCCTCCAGCCGAAGGCGAGAGGCCGTACGTTACGGTGTGTCCGTGACGGTGTGAGGGGTTAGGAGAATAAAACACACGGCCACTGTGGCAAGACATGACCTGACACACAGCCCGTTTCACCCGGGCGGGAACGCATGAATCACCCGCATACATGGCTGGTAATGCCGCGGGCTTCAGGGTACTACCAGGGACAGAAAATACGTTCCCCACTAGCTTTAGACTTTTACATGAAACCACAAAAAAAAAATGTATTCCTTATGATACTTGACGAACCATGTATTCTTTACCTCCATTTTTTCGTACATTTACAGCTGCCTCAAGAAGCGAGAAGAAGTTGAACCTGTAAATAGTAGATCACATCAGTATGTATAGTTTAAGTGTTTTTGCTGTATTCTTTCCCCCTGTTTATTCATGACCTGTACTTAGTTTGTAAGAGCGTAAACGTACAATAAAGATCTTTCATTCATTATACACGTACAGCACTGGAGGGACTGTGCCAATGTTTACACTAATAACGTTCTTAGTTGACGATATTGGGACATAGGGGCATTGTCACATGTTATTGTTTATATAGATACAGCGAAACCGTGGAAAAGTATAGATGCGGAAAGT
The DNA here is from genome assembly GCF_001625305.1 of Branchiostoma belcheri. Taxonomy (NCBI): domain Eukaryota; kingdom Metazoa; phylum Chordata; class Leptocardii; order Amphioxiformes; family Branchiostomatidae; genus Branchiostoma; species Branchiostoma belcheri. The sequence continues at coordinate 927,371 of NW_017804320.1, forward strand.
TGTATTCATTCATTTAATTTTTAAACTCTATGTTCTTGTGAAGCGCCGAGATTTAAAGTCAGAAATGCTAACAATTTTTTAAAAATCTTTACAGGTATTGACATGTATGTTGCTTTTTGATCTTAAACTGTACGTATCAATGATTTGGCGGGAAAATTTTAAAATTCAATACAAAAATTGAAGAAGCATGATACACATACACAAAAAAACGGTATGCTGATCGATGTCACAGTTTTGAAAAAATCGTTACAAGGAAAAGAAATTTATTAGGGGGCTGACAGAATGATGCTGAAAGAAAAATGTTTGTGGGCGATTTTTGCATGTCCATTTACGTTTGTCACACTCTCGGTTCAACTGTATTTAATGTTTTTTAACGAAAACAAACAATTCTCTAAGTCCTTCACAATAGTTTAGTTCTTTTTTTTTAGTCAAAAAGCCTTGAAACACTAAATCCTATAGTATTTCTAACAATTGCCCATTTTGACCGAACTGTGACTGGTACATTTGCAAAAGAAGCAACATTCCCAAAATACTTGAAGTAGAAAAGCTGGGATTTTTTTTTTTCAATTAGGATATAGAATTATTTGTGTTTTGGTCTGTAACCTACATAGTCGCACTATGCCAGTTACCTTTTAATCTATTTCTGTATATTCATATTCTAAACATAAACACTTCGTCGATAATTATCTGTTTTGTCAATAATTTTTTACGGTTTCCCAACACGATTATTGGCAATGAAAAGAAGACCACTGTCCGGTTGTATCTAATAGTTCTGCTCGCTTAACAAATTCCAAAATGACTTTACATCTAAATTACATCCCAGCGGGTATGCCGCCCTTATGGCCGGGTAGCTGACCACAGCCAAATTTCCTCAAAAATTACATTGTCACGCTCCGTTTGCCTGACACCTGCCAATGCTATTTTCCATTTACTCTGTGCTCCTATAGCATTTACAGAACAATAGACACAAGCGAAAGTTACAAGAACCAATTCCACTTTATTTTCCAAAAATTAGCAACTTTTCCACCTTCTTCCAATAATACTGACAAGTAATTATTATACTTGTTATACGAATTTAAAGATAAATCTATTCCTTTAACATATACACGTATATATAATAACATTCGATTAGAATTGAAATGTAGCAATATTTTTCCACGTATAGCGTTCCACCAATGCTGGAGGGTGTCACAAATTACAAACGACGGTTGGAAAATACCAACATCACAAAGCACAAAGCAAAAATATTAAACGAATTAACAACAAATAGACGAAGTACAGACAAGACCTAAAGGTACCATACACTAAGAACTCATTTGATTCGGCCTGCTAGGAAAAGTTACGCACCAGCTGCCGTTGTGACCGTTAATTTTTGAATTTTTAAACCACAAGAATGACCCAATCGCTGCATGCGTCTGGTAGAGTTCACAACGTGTAAATTGTTCGAGCAAAGAACGTCCACATCGCAAACACTACAGCTCGATTACACAACCGGCGGGCTACTGAACCTCAGCGATCTGACATTTTACCAAATCCATATCAATTTGCGCAAAAAAAATCCCGCTGTAGAGGACAACATGTATTATTCAAAGAGGTGTGAGTATAAATTTTGATAAATTACATAAATATTAATAATTTTCACTGGGTCTACATACATACATACACATGTACACATCTCGTTGAGTTAATGGGAATGTTATGGCTTATTTTTACACAGAACACCTGTCTGGTGAGAGTCTGAAGTTCTCGGCGAGCTGACTGTCTATCGTGATTTGGTGCTCTTTGGCTTTGAGTCTGAGCGCGGCGATACTGGAGTTTTGCCGCTCGGCGGCGAGGGGGAGGGTCGGGGACACCTGCGTCGGCGACACGGCAGTTGCTACCGAAGGCTGCACCATGAAGCCTACGGGCTGAGTGATGGGATAAACCGGGACAAGTCCGTTGGAGTAGGCTGATTTGCTGGCCTGCACCCGAGGGTATTTGGTGTTGGGTCTCCTCCCTCGGGGTACCTTGGGCTCAGCGAGTAGCGACTCGATGCTGTACGGGCTTTTGGTGACGGTGTTGATCGGGCTTGTAGCGGGCCGGGTGGGGGATTGGGCCGTACACGGCGGGGTGGTAGACACGGTAGAGCACGTTGTGGTTGCCGAGTCCGCTACAGAAACACTGTCTCTGTCTAACGTTGTTTCAGAGGAGGGTAGATTCTCTTCTGTGGTCGCGGCGGCTTCCTCGGTAGTGTTGAAATGTTCTGTGTGACTGGGCGTTTGGTGTGACGACGTGTCGTCTTGGTGATGTTGTTCTTGGTCGTCTGTTACTACTAAAGAGGCGGCCGTGGTGTCGTCTTTCCTCGCGCGTACCCGCTCGTAGTTTGAGGACGTGGAGGAAGAATCTGTCGTGTTCCCCGAGTCCGATTCACCCCACCTGCTCTCCCCGTCCGCTCGGCACGGGTTGTCGGTGGAGGTATCGAGGTCGCCCGAGAGGCTAGCCTTCTCTGCCCCGTCGTCTCCTGCCTGGCTGCCCTCCGCTCGCATCGCGCCTTTCTGCCTCTGCTTCTCCAGCTGTTTTCTCTTCTTCCTTTCCTCTCTCTCCTTCTGTCGTCTCTCTAGCTCTTCTGCTGGGATGGGGTCGCCGCTGCACGTCTGGGGGTGAGCGTTGTGAGCCGGTCGGCCCGGGCCCTTCTTGGTGTTCTCCTTCTTACGCCACTTCGCTCGTCTGTTCTGGAACCAAACCTGGGAGGAGGGAGGGGGGAACAAACAGAACAACCGGGTCAGCTAACAACACGGGATTACAGGAGAACCAAATAAACAAACGTACAGGATAGAGGAAACTGCCAATATACAGGGTTCGAACCCTGCCATGCAGCCGATCTTGTGCCCTTGGGAAAGGCACTTTACACGAATTTCCTCACTTCACTCAGGTGGAAATGAGTATTGTGTAGTCCTATATTTTTGGTTGCGGCATGAAAATAAGTTGAAAAAAACTTGAACGTGCCGTCACCACGTCTTGTGATTACATGTTGGACCAAAAAAAAAAATGTTTCGATCAAGACTAGATACTAACATACCTGTTCGTATAATAGTGATATTTTATATTTAGATTACTAGCTTTTCTAAGTGTATCTAAAATCTGTAAGTATTCATTTTTTTTCATCTCGAAAAAGTCAGCACTATCTAATGCAGGATGTTTACTAAAACGAAGAGGACTAAAGTGTTTGTCTTAAAAACTCATTAACAAAACCCATGGCCAAGTTAAGAATCTTCACACATGAACGTTCAACACTCAAGACAATAGGACTATGATTGTGTACACAAAGTTTAGAACATATAGTTTGTGTACATATAAATACAACATGAAAGTCTTTGACTGAGAAGTCGGTGATCTTTATCAAGAATTTGTTGGCAACTTTAACCATAGTTCTGAAAGTCAGTCATTTTTTCTGTTTTAAAACTTTATTAAGTTGTCATATGTTCGCTGACAGGAGAAGAAATAGGGCTAATATTCTAGGCAGGGATTTGGAATTGGAGTGGCCATATGTGTGTGTATAGTTCGGTAAAACTTGCCCCGGGACTAGGCAGGACCAGACTAGGTGTTGAGTTTCCGCCCAAAGTATTCAAAACCCCTCAGGCCACTCTGTAATTCATACAGGCAAAAGAGGGGAGCAAACAAATTTTCTCTGGGACATGAACCATAACGTCAGCGGTCGCGGAAATCCACGAATCGCTCGACTATTAAAATAATTCCTTCCCCCAGAAAAGTAAACGACGCTGCTTCTCTGTCAATCAGAGCTGTATTACCCTCATTCCAAAGTTAACCCTATTAAATATTCACACGAAGCGGTCGTCTACGGTTGAGAATATAGGCTTGAAAGTTTTAGAGGCATCCAGTGCAGTTTTTAGGACTCGGAAACCAGATTTTTCAAAGTCGATATTCTAGTCACTTATCTACACACTAAGTTGAAACAAAACTGTCCTAATATATATCGACATTCATGGAGCAAAAATGCCCAGAATTTTGACGAAAAACGGTTACCGGAAGGACCTTGGTTGATATTTAGGGTACCACCCAGAAAATAAAGGATTAATCTTGGGGCTTGTTTCTGCAGTTTAAAAGCCCAACTGTATGAAATACTGATTCAAATGTGGGACAGTATGTAACAATATGTAGCCAAGTTTTGCCGCCATGGATTGGCATTGGATGACTGTAAGACTATAGGCTAGAAAGGTTTAAAACACAGCATCGGGAACCGCATGTTTCACCGCAGGAGAGTTTGTTAGTTCTAATTTATCCCTGGGTGACAGGACCTAGTCCCCACCAGACTTCTTTTGCAGGCTAAATAAATCGTAGAAATCGGTTTAAAACGATATTAATTGTAGAGAAAAAGGTAGCCGGCCAGAGAAGCTTCTTGGTAGGCAAATGGAGCTTCTCTGGCCGGCTACCTTCTCTGGCCAATTAGCACCCTTTTTAGGCCGATTTCTACGATTTATTCAGCCTGAAAAAGAAGTCTGGTGGAGACTAGACAGGACCTGTATGATAGAGTGGAGAACTCATAAGGCACCAGTGCCCACAGACCACGACCACCGGCGTAACACAAACAAAAGATCTTGTCTCCAAACCCTGCGGTACAACAATCCTTCCCACTGTCCTAGCAAGGTGTTCTGTTTGTTAATAAAGCACAGAATATGTGAAAAACGCGCGGGACTGTGTTTTGGTTGTTTGGGGGTCCATCCTTGAGTGTTGGTGTGTGGCCTCCTCCCGGTGTATGTTCTACCCCAACCCACCCGTGTCCAACAATTACCAATGACCCGGTCAGCCGTCCGATTATTTTCTTACCAAGCACATCCGTCGGTCACTCAAAACTAAGAAAACACACTGGATCTTAGGTACGTTTCACACTGGAACTAACTCCAATACGTTTTTCTCAATGAAACACCTGATAATTTAAGTTCCAAGACGACCGTTCCTGTTTTGTTGTGTTGTTAGGGCGTCTTGTTTTTCTCTCAGTAGAAAAGAAGATCGTCTTGTGGTAGTGGAACAAATTTTGGAAATGCCTGAGGGATCTGACCGGACAGTGCTTCCCTTTCCGTTTAACGTTGATGCCTTTTTAATAGGTTGCAGTGAGGAAAAACAGAGGCTCTTTTGTGCTAGCCTGACGTTTTTGTAACCCAGTTATGTTTGATTAACTGTCCGTGTGTCAAGACACCATAATTGGCTAATCAATGCCTCAGACAATAACTGACGTTGCCTGTCACACTACAAAATGTCTCCTCAACTGTGCCCATCCCTTTTCCATGCCAAATGTGCTCAAGTCAGAGAATAGCAAGCTAGATCTTAGACCATTTCTTAACGATGATTTGAAAGAGCTGGAATCATACCATACGGGGTTTCTCAGGCATTTTTGTGGAGCCTGAAACTCCCAACGAAACTATAAAAGTCTGTAAAATACAGTACAGAACACAGCTACTCTCTCAAAAAGTCTAACAGTAGTGCAAGTTACGATTCCCCGTACAGACAACAGCTTGGCCTGTACATAGTTGAAAAGTTCATACTTCAGTGTTAAAAGTTGTTAGACTTCATTGAAGGAAGCGAATAAGCGCTGTTGCTTGCGTGGCTGTTTTTCTAGAGTACTAAAAAAAACTGGAGAAAAAATCATTTTGATAGCAATACTTAAAGTTGATTTACGAAAAGTTAGATTGAAATTTTATCTTTACTGTTTTGTCTGTGTATACACACGTAGGTCAAGCTTTAATTCTATTTCGTGCTCGAAGGATACATCCCAAGTGATTTAGAGCTAGTCTGAGTGTGTCTGGTGGTAAGTTCGCTGGTCCGTGGCAGTTTAAAAATGGCCCTTTTTTCCCTCAAGGGAACCACAGGCGAATAAACAAAAGCACGCGAGCAATCGAGGACGGTGCTTGTCCCAGAATTGGTTTCAAGAAAAGGAAACATAAACAAGGAACACGGAAATCGGCTATTGCAGTTCCGTCTGATATATATTTTCCAATTTGTTGCACATGCCTTCTTTAACAAACTTATATAGTAGTAATCTCCAAGCAGATCTTTTGGTGGGGGTAAGACAGTATCGAATTGGACAGTCGGTGGGGAAATGGTTACAGACTGGCCAATTTGATGCTGACTTCCCCTCACCGAAAAATCTGCTTGGAGACTAATATAATAGTGCATAATCTCATGTTGACAAGCTACAAAAATTCAACAAATTTGTCGACATCCTCACTACTGCAATTTCACTAAAGTTCCCAGTCAAAAACTGACCACTGTGTTTGCAAAACTGAAAACATGCAGTGTAGACATTCTTAGATATATCCAAGGGCATCTTTATCACATAAACAAACACTCTAACACATTATATCCGGTCCCTACCGTCCTTCTTTTGTTTTTAGGTTTCTTTGAAACAGGCGAAAAATCTAATTTCGAACTTGAAACATTCCTTCAACGATAAAATTTCTGCTGGGCACTCCTTCTTTTTTTACTGTTAGTCCTTGAAAGTCCACCTGTTAGCAGAATAATAAATCAAGAGAATGCTTTTGTTCAAACTTGCCGTTGTGACTCGACGAGTAGGTGTCTTCTCGTGAGAAAGTGCGCGAGTAGTGGGACACCATATGGGAGGGGGGAGGGGGGCGAGGGAGGGGCAGTTCACACCCTTTTCACACTCACACAACGGATACCACCAAATTATTAAATCATTCCGCGATATTTTTGACACCCACTTCTCAGCTTGATACGGGGTTTGGGAGTCAAGAGGGAAGTACCCCATTTAATCCCGATTTGTTTTAACAGTTTACGTTTAAAAAAAGCACAAAACACTACATCAAAAATCATTGATTCGCCTTCTTAACTTTCTTAGAAAGAGGAACTAAAGATTCTAGTATTGATCATAGGCTACATTACATAAATGCTGTTTGTGTACGTCTCTAGTTGTTGAATACCGCATGTGTACGGGTGTACGTACCAACAAAACTAGCAACAAAAGTTTGGGTCAATTTGTGTACAAAATACGATAGCTACACTTAGAGCACACATCTGTCACTGTCACGTTACAGTGTGTGGTTTGAGACAAATGATTAGAACACAATCTTCAGGCATCCAATGCGATTTCAGAGCAGCAAAACTAGAAATATTTTGAATAAGGCGATCTGTATGATATTGACACATACTGCCCCACATTAGCACATTTTAATCAGTATTTCATACTTAGGGTATTTAAAACTGCAGAAACAAGCCTCAAGATGAGTCCTTTATTTTCTGGGTGGTACCCTAAAAGTCAGCCAAGGGCCCTTCCAGTAACCATTTTCTGTCAGAATTTTGAGCATTTTTGCTCCATGAGGGTCAATATTCATTGGGACAGTGTGGTTTTATCTCGGTATGTAGATAAATGGCTAAAATATTGGCTTTGAAAAATCGGGTTTCCAAGCCCTAAAAACTGCACTGGATACCTTTTTTTAAGTCGACAGTCTAGAACAACTATTAAAAACTCAGACTGAAGAAATCACTTCTAATATAAAGCCACACTCTCAGTGTCGAACCTAATTAACTATGGTGCTTGTAACAGACAAATAACGTTTATAATATATTTTACTCACGGATAAATGAATGATGAATGAATATTACTTGCCTTTCTAATGCCTCCGTGTATCTATGGTTAAGTTAATAACGGTATATTTCATTATTTGTTTGACAAAAAGGTGATACTTTTTAACACCGTGTCCTTGATAAATTCCTGACTCTAAAGCAGAGAAAACACGATATCCAGATCATTCCAAGTATTAACACTGCCGCTTTGAAATGTGTGCGTTTCCTTTGCTAGGGTTTAGTGGAAGAAATTTTTAGCATATGAACTCAACACTCTATACTGTAAGGTAAACAAGCCAAGGGATGTGTTAAGCTGAATTATTTGTCCTGTGATTTTTTTTCTCCGCCTGGGGACACATTCAAAAGCGAGCAGGAGATGTGCTCATATGGGGAAACAAAAGCGGAATGGAGAGGTTGAGAACAAAGGCGAGGTTCCCCGAGGACTTGTGCTCACGGGCAGCCGCCGAGACATCGCCGCGGAAATATGGGCCGAGCCCCGGGTGCCCACCGCACAGGGGCCGGTAACAAACGCCCGCAATATGCCAGCGTTCGGCTTTGTTAGCGATACCTTCTATCCGTCAGTAGGGTGTACTGTACTAGCCTCCATAGCATGCCAAAAACTGGGGGTTTTGGGGGGTCTTTGGGAGCTTTTATGTGCTATTTTCTGATTGCATATACTAGACAACATAGCCGGCCTGGTTGAATTACCCCCGTCTTTAGAACTGGGCTAATCAGAAAACAGCCGAAGACCACCAAATTAACCCCCAGTTCTATAAGCCTGCTACGGAGGCTAGTACTGTACCACATCTGTGCAGCACACACGTCTACGTTCTCTCTACACTAACGTTTGTTTTGACAAGTAAGGTTCTTTAATCACGTTGCTTATCTACAAGCAGTCGGAGGAAACAAATTAGGGTTGGCGGTTTTTTGAGGTGGCCATTTCCTCCCTACACTCTGATATTTGTACTCGCAGAGTATGTATAAATAACACTAATATTTCTATCCACTAAAGTTGCACATGTGTACGCGAATGCATACATTATATTTGTTGTTTAATGTATATTCAACATGCAATCTAATTCAATGATTTATATTATTACTTACAATTTCAGATGTGGAAATAGTTTAACGGGAAAGCTTTGATTGAATTTTATACGCATCAACAAAGTGATAAACTTGTTGTTTTTCTACACCATTATTAAACAATAGCCAATCGTATTGTCCGACAGAATATATATACTTCAATAGATTTGTATCTGTTTTGTCTGGGTCGAGAGGTGTGAAAACTTGAAGATCTCTGGAGCAGCTTTAAGTGGCCCACTTAAGACCAGTTGTGACACTTCGATTGTTCCGTCTTCACCCCGATACGTTTTTACATTGTAAGAAAAAGAAGCACCACATCTTATCTGATTCACAGACAAAGAGGATCGGTATGCATGGCCAAATACCGTGTTAAAACTATCCGCCAATTTTCTTGTAACCGACTTAGAAGATATAGGCTCAGGGGACAAGAAACAGGACCCGTGCATTTTTGTCTTGCGAATTGTCGAGCTTTTTTTTTTAGGAAAAAGAAAAACCCGAGGGCTTCATGGAAGAATAGTCGCGCAGGTGCGAACTTATCGCCCATAATAGCGACTCAATCCCCGCTAAATAACCAAACACAAGTCTAGATTGAAACGGTTTGTTAATTCTAATTGGCCTTTGTTGGAGTATTCTGAATCCATTTCCTTATTTGCTTGCTGGATTTTCCTTTTTTTGTGTGTGGGAGGGGGTGACTCTTGGAGTGTTCTCGGGGTCTGGTGGATTTGTGCACCGAAACAACATGGCGGAACGGCCGGTGAAAAAGGCATGGGCGAAACGGGAGAATTTATGTCAAGCGTTTTCGGGCCCAAATAGAAGCGGGCGGTGCGTTTCCATGGGGCAGACGTTACATTATGAGACGTAACGTAGCAGAAAAATAACCGCCATGGCAAAGAGAGAGATGTGCAGTGCTTATGTGGCTAGAGGCTAGTACACAATGCAAACGTGCGCTAACTCTGAGAAGGAAGTCCGCTCAGTCAGTACACACCAAATCGTGAACTTCCGACGAGGAATACACACACGGCAAAAATAACCCTACTTAATCAGACGACTAAGACAACAAATAGATTTGCCATCCCTTCAATACACACCGCAAAGTTACAGTCACAATTATAGACTATCTGCAAGGACAACATATGAGAATTACTTGTGCTCTTTTTGAATCAACCGCTTAGAAATGTCCGTCCTTGTATGTGTATTTTTTAATAAAAAATGTATTTGTGTCTTTTTGCTTGATGGGATGATATTAATTTTAGAAGCATATTTATGAATCGCCGACAGGCATGAATGAAATGTAATGAAGAGGAGTGAAATGCGTCTATGTTCTGAGTACGAACCACAGGCACGTAATGGTCTAAAATATGGGCACGCGAGCTGCGGAATTCGTTACCGAAATTTTCCCGACTAGGTAGGGATTGTCACCCGCATCCTAATAACCCAATTCATCACTGGCACACATGTGTCAAACGGTCCCTCTCAAAACAACAAGATTACAACGTATAACACGGCGACAATTCCCGATGTTTTAATGGTTATTTGATAGAATTAGCACCTATTATGTGGCGAACTCGTTAATAAGCCGGCCATTCTTGTCAACTTTTCGATTATGTTTTTACTGTTGTTTTTAGAGGGTATTAGTGTGACAAATGACGGCATGGGGTATGTTAGGGGGAAGTGTGGGAGATATACGCGGGGCTAGGGGTGAGAAAATCCGGCTTGGCGAGGCGGGGACCATACGGTGGAGGGCCGTAACCGATCAAACGTACCCCCGACAGAAGTTTGTTTAAGCGGCGGTAAGAAGCCACAAACAGTCGGTGGCTTCTTGTCTCAGTCGCCGAACGCTAATTGATTTTTGGCGGGGGGACTTCTCGCTATTTTCCCACGAAAAAAACTGCTACAAGACTGCACGAAATACCATCACTACCACGTTTGATTAGAAATGCTTTCCGCTAATTAGGTTTAAAGCGTCGACGAGGTACGGACTAAACTACTTTGGTTTGAAGAAGTCAAGCGAGAAAAGTTCTTTACTCTATAACGACATGTCTTTCAACACAAGACTAACCGCTGAATATTTCCCTGCCTAGACGCGTTTTTCCCACACATGGAGGCACGTATATATTTTCCCCGGCAAATTTTCTTCTGGCAGCCTTTTCCGTTTCGAGAAGACCAGCGTAACGCTTGGACGGGCGAGGAGAGGTTTTTTTTTTAGTAGTACAGACTGTTTACGACTAGAGCTCAAATGGGTGTATCGTGGTTAAGAATCTCAATAAATCTTAGCGAGCTACTTAATCTACCTCTTCCTACTTTTCTGTCCAATGCAGAAATACGTCGTCTGTGGATAGTCTAATCAAAAGACCCAAATATAATCTTAATGTTCTCATTTGGAGAAGTGCAGAAAGTGTTGAGTTGGGTGTCTGATATCTTTTGAAACGTTCTTATACATGTATTAAGCACATAGAGTCAACGTGACTGACTTGAGACGACACTTTTTATATTCCAACAAGTAAACACAAGACGTGGTGACGGCACATTCAATTTTTTTTCAACTTATATTATTATTAATGCCGCCACCAACACATGGGACAATGCAATACTCATTTTCATCTGAGCTGGGTAAGGAAAGTCATGTAAAGTGCCTTTTCCAAGTGCACAAGATCGGTGGCATGTCAGGACTCGAACCCGGGACAATTTATGAAGAAAAAGAGAGATTTTTGCGTTTGTCTCACCTGTACTCTAGACTCCACGAGGTCCAGCCTGAGAGCGAGCGCCTCTCTCATGAAGACGTCCGGGTAGTGACTCTCCTGAAACGCGCGCTCCAACTCCTCCAACTGCCACGAGTTAAAGTTGGTCCTGGTTCTCCTCCGCTTAGGAGGCATGCCTTCTCCAGAATCCTGCCCGTTTTCTACAAAGGAAAACAGTAGAGAATCCCTCAAGTTGTTGCTTTCTGGAAAGACAATAATTGAGAGAAAACGTTCAGGGAAGGTGACGGTTGGTTTTGTCTGGGTAGAAAAGCCAGGTAGTAAGATTTATCAAGAACAGTGGTGAATAAGTGCATCTTTACCTGTGTAAGATTTCCTGAGGTATTTCTAGTTTTCTTGAAAATGCTGTTATATTAGGAAGTTTTCTTTGTTTTTTGTTGACAGTGTTTGGGTTGTGATTGAGAGAGCCAAACTCTTTGCCCGGCCTGCCTATGCCTGGCCAGGGAACACCTGAGTGATTCGCTACGTTTACTTTCCACCAAGTCTGTGGCGAGGCGAGCGTTAATTGTCGTGCATGATATACCCAGCGACCGTGCCGGAGGCCTTTCCCCACCGGGCTACACTCAATCACTCCGGGGGACAGGGTGAGCTCTGTTCCCGAGAAATTATTCACCATGTTACGGTGAACCGGTTAGGGCGACGACAGTGAGCGAGGTAGCACTATAACACTGCAGAATTTTTCACGACCCTCCTTTTGTTACGTAAGGGCGACCAAAAAGGGGACGTCGTCTCGACTCTTTTTCGTCGTAAACCTAATGTAGAACTAAGTACTAGTACATGGCGCTATGGGAAGTTACTGTTAGCCTTTTAGACTCGTAACCTACACAGATAGTATGTCACTACACAGTATTTCAGTCACAGACAAACACAAAACATAGGAGAAGAGATCATGAAATAAAACAAACAACGATTTAACAAAGAGCCACCAGCAACTCAACACAAGAACACATAATTTCTGTCCTGGGAGTTAGACCATAGACAGGGTTGAACATGTGTGCTAGCCAGGCCGTACCTTGTTTGTTGTTCCCAGCCGTGGTGGTGATGACATTTATGCCACCGTTCAGGATCATGGAGGTCTGCGGGAAGGAGGCGTTTGGGTGCCCGCCGCCGCCCAGGATCCCGTCGATGGAGAACGGCCTGGGCCCGCCGGGCAGGCCCGACGAGGTCGGCGGGAAGTCGAAGGCGGCATGGGGGTACGGCGGGTGGGTGTACGGGAAGCCAGGCAGGTTGACTCCGTTGAGGTGGGGGAACTGCTGGGTGATCAGGCAGTTGTCCATCATGATTGTGAAGCGTACACACACACAAATACTGTCCCTGCGTACGTATACGGACTCGAACCGACTAACAGACGAATCTTCCTGGTGATACGGACGTGACGAGACGGGACATGAGACTGATGCTCATGTGCGCCACTCACTCGGGTTTAGTCCTGACACGGAGGGGGGTGCCTGCACGTCACCCCGACACGGGCCTGGCCAATCACAGCCCGACCTTCTCACAACCATGAATACACACCGTAAAATCCTCCAATTTTCACAGCGACGAAAAAAACTCACGGAATAATTTTTACCCAAACACGCTAACATTTTAACCGCAACCAAACCAACTCATTTCTACATCCACACATCACTCTATTTTCTAGCAAATCAGTTTATTTTCATAATGCTATAACCTCAATGGCCAAGCAAAAATATAGGTGATACACAGTAACTAGTCGGACCATCGAATAGTCGATTGGCTGTTTACAGCTGAAGACATTACCAGCCCCAGTGCTCATTGGCAGCTAATTATACGAACGAGCCCCTCCCCCACACCTACGGCCAAACGAGCTGTCACGGCGAGGTGAGGAGAGGGAGAGAGAGGCCTCGGGCTAGACAGACCTGATTTTGATAGATCGATCTGTTCCTAATTACACGTTAAAAGTTATACATGGTTTCGACGCTGCGGGCGAGAAGTAATAGATTTTCATACATATTGCATTGAGTAATTGGAGCCATGTGTGTTTTCGGAACTAAAAATTACAAGGGGAGCGAGAAGCGCGGAGAGGTTGGTCGGGGGGAGGGTGGAAGGTCGCCCGAAGGAAAACTGGGTGAGACCCCGCTTGACAAAGACGACGATTCTGCCAGGCCAGTGGCAGGGCAACATGGCACGACAAGCTTCATTCTTCCCCTCCTATGACCCCAGTATGATTAATTGTGTTGCACACATCTCATAAACAAAACCACAATCGCAGACACTCAACAACCCAGTAATAGATACACAAACCATGATGGTTCTATATAAATGTTATGTATGACACCTCTCTAATATGTCCCAATTTGTGTTCAGATATAAGTAAAATATCGAGGTGTAGGCATAAATGATAAATAATATTACATACTTACAAGAACCTGCCAAGCGCTGCCACATATCATTACTGTTTGTTTTCCCTTTTTTGCTATGCCTCCAGCCAAGCCAAACTAGATTCAATTTGGTTAGAAATGTTTTTTGTATCTTTTTACCTCACAAAGTACAAGTTTCACCCCAAGTCGACCGCACGGTGGGGGAGTAGTGGCTAAATAGAGATGCTCAACTTGACAAGCTGACCTGGTAGAGACACCTCTCTTTCACCGGGCGTTTCGGCTTAATCTGAGTTCTCAATGGCCGATTTTGCGCTCCATTCAAACCACGAAGAAAAGAACACAAAGAAAACGGTTTAGAGAATGACAAAAAGTAACAGAAACCTATGAAGCAGCCAATCCGGAAAAGACGGGGATAAATTATAACTGCAATGTGCGCGTTTCAAATGGGTCTGTATGTGCATTTACGAGTGGTATATAAAGTGTGAACATTTTGCATATGGAAACAATCCTGTTTTGTTGTGATATAAACTAGCAAGACAGGATATTCCTATCTGATGTTAGTTGTTTACAGCATATATTGGCAGCGTATAGAGGGTAAGTATTATGCATTGACCGATAATAGCGATTGCTTGAACTATATATAAAAATCTACGTGTTGAAGTAAATGATGTACAATGTAGGGGAAGCGTGGAAGCTATTTCCGCAACACATGGACTACCCAGTGTTGTCATGTAGTCTAAAATACGAATGGAAACAGGGGAAAGGGCTACAGAGAACAGGGTGCCTCCAGCTAGCCTTGTTGTCACATAGGACACCGGTGATTAGCCCAGGGACAGTCCGTGTCAATCAAACAGTTAGGCAGATGGGACACGTTGGACGACTTGTCACTGTGTCCTTGCTTTGGATGTACTCGTTCCATATAGCCTCATGTGCAGGCCTTCGGGCTGGTGGGAGTTTTGATACTGCGTTTTGTAGAATTTTTACCGGCCATTCTACAACCAGCCGCCCAGTTTTGTACCCTGAGCGGCTGGTTGTAGGATGGTTGGCAAAAGAACGCGTTAAAAATTCTACAAAACGCAGTATCAAAACTCCTACCCGTCCGAAAGCCTGCACACGAGGCTATATCGCATACTGCTACACACTCTTGTATTAGGTACATGTAGATCAGCCCTATGGAACCGTAGTTCTGTGCCGGAGGTTGCCATACTTTGTACCTACAATTGTTGTGAATTAAAGTTATCTATTATTACGAAGTACATTTTACCATAGATTGTCCTTTATATGACAGTGATACACGCACACTTTTCGGTCATGTTTTAAGTAAATTTCCCCACTTCGGATACCTTACAAGTAAAGAAAAATTTATATTCCTGTTAGCCTTTGATAAACCAAATCTGCCTCATACATTTATACAATTACTAACAAGCGAGATGAAATTGAAAAGGCTATAATATGTTAGACGTTTATATATACATGTAACAGTTATATGACATTGTATATGGTTGTAATCATGTGACCTGTGCTTAGCCCAGTGCGGAAAAAATGTACAATAAAGATCTTCATTTATTCATTATTAAAATATGTATCATATTCACACTGCAGATTATTTTATTTTGCTACTAATTTTGTTGTTGTCCATTTGAGATCTCTTGCAATCGCAAGTATACAGAAACAGACCCTCCTCATTCTGTGATCGTTTTGCCTAGCCTCTACCAGGCACCGCGGATCGCTGGAAAAATAGTAGAAATTGGCCGAAATAAAGGGATAGTATACCAGAGAAGATCCAGGGCCATAGAAGCTCCAATTTGCGAGCCTGTGCGGAGTCGCAAGCTTCTTTGAAGTTCACTAATCGCTATCTAATAGGTGCAAATTGGAGCTTCTATGGCCCTGGATCTTCTCTGGTATACTATCCCTTTATTTCGGCCAATTTCTACTATTTTTCCAGCGATCCGCGGTGCCTGGTAGAGGCTACGTTTTGCCCTCCCCTACTCCATGCGTTTTCCAAGCACCCACCATCCTTCTTAATTCACACAACAGAGCAGTGACAAATGTGCAGAACGGAGCGGGTCGTTTATTTCCGTGTGTGCCGCACAGAGAAGCGAACCTTCGGGGGACGTGGGAACTTTTAAATGAAACAGAACGAGCAATTTGGAGGCAACCGGTTGACAGTGATGTACAGGGCTCCCCCTTTAAGACAAATGAGAGCCTTCGTTAACACGATTCTCCGTAATTAAATTATATTCCCTCCAAGTCGAGAAGTGAAATGTAGGAATCCGTGAAGGGAAAAGAAGACCAAAGTGCAATTAGAAATCATGCTGGGAGCAAAATTATAGTATACGCCTCTCGTCAAGGAAATCGTGCGTTCGCATGAATGTAGGGCGAGAGATGGGAAACACAGAACGTATTTTCAAATTGGATATATGATACATTTGAGTTTTAGTGTCACTGGAGGCAAGAGAGGTTGGCTATGATTTGTATCCCGTGTTTAATTTTAAAATTGGAGGCAGGAAAGAGTCACAATCCTCTCGGAAGCTCATTTTTATTTTATTTTTCTCTGGGAATATCGGAGTGACATGGAAACGTGCGGATATTATTAACTGTGGGAGCTGCCTAGTCAGCAAATAAGCGGAGCGAGAAGCCAAGCAAACGTACGCAGAAATCGATGGATCGTAGACAGGCGTTCACATGTGAGCGCTCGCGGGCAGTCTCTCCTACACAGCACCGGTCTTTTACTTCAGTATGCACCGTCAGACACGCCAACCTCGGCCGCACATACAGGGACTTACTTACCAATCAAACCATTCATTACTCCGCCGATCTATGGGCGTTTTAAATGGACAGGTACGGCTTCGTTAAGCGTGGAGGTAAGACCCTGCACTCGCGGCCGCCCCGCCGGCTGACCACTTCTGACCTAGTGGATTTGGGCGGTAAATCCTCCTAGTGGTCAGCTTAACGAACTCAGATCAATATCCGGTGTTTAGGCATGCCTAGCTTCTATCTCAGCCTTTTAATTGAGGAATCAACTTGTCGAGCGGGATGATTTTAGCGCGGTTTGGCTCCCATCCCTCGGTAAGAGATTCGTCTGCCCGACCTTCAAAGAGATGGATCTAAATGTTAAGAATTTAATTATCGTCGGATTTTCAGGGTTAGGTGGACTTAGGGTTCGTCCTTGCTGTTGAATGGTGTTTTAGTGAGGGTAGGGTTCGATCTGCCAGGTTTTGGCCTGCACTGGTTTTCCGTAGCCTCCATAGCATGCAACAAACTGGGGGTTTGGGGGGTCCAAGCAGATCTTTTGGTGGGGGTAAGACAGTGTCAAATTGGCCAGTCTTTAACCACTTCCCCACCCAAGTTGGTGGTGGTAGCGACAAAAAAAGAGCCATATATAAAAAGGTAACGATCTTCCACCATCAACCTCTGCTTGGAGAGTAGTCTTCAGTGTCTTTGGGATCTTTTATATGCTATTTTTTCTGATTGCATGTAGACAACATAGCCGGCCTGGTTGAATTACCCCCGTTTTTAGAACTAGGCTAATCACTGAATCAGAAAACACCACCAAACCCCCAGTTCTATAGGCCTGCTACGGAGACTAGGTATTTTGTGAGTTTTTCGCCATGTACCTGTTGCAAGCTAACTGATGTTATGTTTTGTCTGAAGACATTTTTACCAGCCTATATCAGCGCATATAAGGAAACGAAAGGGACAAGAAACGCCCACGTATCTGAAGGGCAACCGGGTTAATGCTAAGCGACAGGAAGTCAAGTTGGGGAGTACAAATTACTAACGGAAGGCAGTGAGTTTCTCAAGAGAGTATAGCAACAAGGAACAAGATACGGCCGGCTCAACTACAGAATAACATTACATGAGAACATAATCCTTTAGATTTCAGCGACCTTACACCGAGGTAGCCCTAATTTGATTTTTGTTTGAGGGGTCACCACGCAGTTTTTCCGAACAAATCTCTGGACAAATATTCGGGGCGTCGGGTAGCGGTCCCTTCGGGTGGTCGGTAATCTACGCGTCTGAATCGCGGGCTCACTTTCCTCTCGTTCCGTAAACACGACTTCCTTTGGGCAAATCCCCTCCGAGTCTGGGACTGGGATAGTTTTGGCTGAAGGGATTTTTGTAAACATGAGGGGAGGAGCTGAGATTTCGGGACAGAGTGAGATAGATATCAGCTGATGTACATTCCAGACTGTCACAGTCAATGACTCATGCTCGTTATTAAAGGCATCCAGTGCAGTTTTTAGAACTTGAAAACTCGATTTTTCAAAGTCAATGTTCTAGTCATTTATCTACATACTGAGTTGAAACCGCACTGTCCCAATGTAGCAATGGAGCAAAAATACCCAAAATTCTGACAGAAAATGGTTACTGGAAGGGCCCTTGGCTGACTTTTAGGGTACCACCCAGAAAATAAAGCACTCATCCTGGGACTTGTTTCTCCAGTTTTAAGTACCCAAAGTATGAAATAAAGATTGAAATGTGCTAATGTGAAGCAGTATGGCATGTGTCACTATAATGAAGATTGCCTTATTCAGAATAATTCCTGTTTTGCTGCTCTGAAATAGCATTGAAGCGGTATTATGTAAGATTTTCACTATTCTAAACATCGTTGCTTTACACATTTTCTTGTGCTATAGCTAAAATAAGCCTACCTGGGTTCATAATGGCATTTGGGGAGTAAAAGATCAACGTCGTTGCGCCGCAAAAACGTGTTGGAAAACTGTCGGAGATACCCAAACAAAAACCGCTGTTTGTTTACATTCGTTTTAGGAGCCTCCTAAGAATACAGCAGGCCTGGTGCAACTTATTCTCGCGCTGCGCTGAGTAGTTAGAAAAGCGAAATAACGACGCAAATATGTTGAAGGTTGTTGAGAATGACAATCTAGATGAGAAAATTTCAATTATTAATATTTACAGTTTTGACTTTTTGAAATCTTACATGATATCACTACTTCAAGTTTTACTTGTACAAAATGAACATAAAGGATTTAATGCACTTTACAAGCTTTGAAGAGTGCAAGGCTAGATTCAAGAAAATCATATTTTTATTTTATTGTGTACTTTCTTTTGATTTTATCAATCTCTATATCTATACGATATTTGTTTTATGTGTTACACTGTATGTTATCTTTGTATCTCTGTCAATAAAGTTATCAATAAAATAATTAAAAAAAACACTCGTCACATGTTGGAATATTTTTTCTCTCACCGGATAATTTAATGTAGAAACATACTGGTAATGTTTAAATCGGTTTACATTTAGGCAATGTTGATTTGATTATATGGATGACATCCTCCGGGAGCCCCAAAACTGATGCGCGCGTGCGAATAAAAAAAAGTTTTGCAAAAAAAAAAGTTGCTTTCATTATGAAATCTACGTGGTCATGAGGGTTGAACAAATGGCACAGAATATGGTTTGGCGAATAATCTAGTCTTCAGGTTCATTTCTTTACAATTTCGTCTTTTTTTGTTTGATTTTGGCATTCTACGACATTGGTATAGTTTTTATTTTTATTTTTTGTAACTTATGGTATATTTTTGCTCATTTTGCAACTGTTTTGTACGATTTACAGTATGGTTGAAAACCTTTTTTTTTTTTTTTGAAACGGCCGAAAATTCATGCGCGCGCGGATGTCCTCCATATAATAATCAAATCAACATGGCCTTATGTTACTGACTTGCCTACTGAGGTCCTAAAGTCTGGAAAAAAGCCAACTGATCTCCAGTCTTCGGTTACATACATGGAACTATGAATCATATATAGATTCCGTGGGCTGACAGAAAGGTAGGATTGTTTTACAAAGGCAAGAAAGAGGTTTCTTTCGTCTAGGAAAAGGAATAATAATAAGGAATAAGGAAAAGTATAATGCAGTGCCAATGACGAGGGATGTTATGTATGCGATCACCAACTTAATACATGGTCAACTGCATAACACGACTTTCCTCACTTGATTCAGGTGAAATTGAGTACCAAGCTTCGGTTAGGGACGTCCCTCGGATAGGACATTAAATGGAGGTCCCGTGTTTGGGGAGAGCCAAACCCCACACACGTTAAAGAAGCCACCACACTTCTCGAAAAGAGTAGGGGACCTTCCCGGTGTGAGTGGTTCGAACTTACAGTCCTATGACTGCACCTGGGGTCGTATTGAGGTCACCTGAGTTAGCGCCGAATGGCAGCCCGTCCAGATCTAGACCCTTGCGATTAAGCCACACCGACTTAATTTTATGGATGACATCCGCGCGCGCATTGATTTTCGCCTGTTCTCAAAAAAACCCCACGTCCTCCGAGGCTCTTGCCTGGCTCTAGGCCTGGGCAGTCCATGGTACTTAGCGACAATACGGAGCCGGTGGTAACTCTGGAGGACAGCACCCAGGCTACCAAAGCTCCACGACTCAAGAACTCAGTACATACGTACAGTGCCGATTCATAAATTCCGCAAAAAGCCAGCATGTGCCGGCTTGTCGTATACGTCGACATGTACTGCCGCAAATTCATGACACCAGCTTTGTATTCCTGTGGTTTAGTAGCATTTTTATTTTTGGCCGGAATTTTTTTTTATTCGCCCGCGCGCACTAGTTTGGGGGTCTTCAGAGGATGCCATCCATAGAATTAGTCGGTGTGGCCTTATAAGCCCCAATACTTACTTGTGTTCTCACAATTCAGCCCTTTGATGCGAAGAAAGAGTAGCCGGCCTACCCAAATAACCCAAATATGACATCTTTCCAATAGCAATTCTTTTCATTTTCCTACAGCGCTCTTCTATCAATCCACAGATGTATATATTTTCACTTGCAAACTACCTAGCAGCAGCCAAAAAAACTTTTCCACGTTTGAAATGAAAATGACTAGTTTGTGCCTGAAGTTCCTACGCGAAGTCAAAAGTCAAAAGCGGTGGGCGAGCGAGGTTGAGATATCTCCGGATGCACTTCCCTTATCCTCGGTTATATCTACACTATATGGCGTCGTAATTATGGTGCGCCCGGGGTCTATAGAAGACCGTAGTTTTTATTCTAGCTGGAGCGGGAAAGTCCACAACCTGTACAGATGGCCCTCTCGTTCCCCCGGGGCGTTCCTCTGATGTTCCTGTCGTCTGAACCTCCTCAGTGGATTCCCTAAATGTCCCTAATGGAAGAGTTTTCAGGGGGCGATTTGTGGGGCACGACTCCGCGTTAGAAGCCGTGTGACGCGCCCGCCGTCCAGTCCCGGAGAGAAGCCAGCGATACGGCACGACTTCCACGCCGCCGTCCTTTCATCGCTGCTCCCTGTAGTTTGTCTTACTGAATTAAAAAGTCCGCCCAAATCGCCTGTAATGGAATTGCGCACTTGCGGGACGATTTGGTCCGATATCTGTGGGCTAATCAGCCCATCTCTGTAGACTGAGGAAACGTACAAGTTGGACAGGACAGATCTACTCGACCATCTCCTGTCAGGGGTCACCGTTAGCCCAGGCCTCTATTCATTTCCTAAAGATATCGATACATTTGGAAGGACCCCACATTTATAATGGAATTACCGAGCGCCGGGGGAGCTCTTTTATCCTTTGAGGTCCACTTGAAGCCCGGCTGGAGAAGTGCATTAGGCACGAAGACGTCTCTTTCCCGCCCAGAGTAGAAAGGAAAGGTATTTTACAGAGTCGTACCGGACGATTTCATCTGGAAGAACAAAGTTTCTATGACACACAGAAAGGCATGTTGATTATGGCCGGTAAGATAGGAATATCGCACGGAACTATCCATTAGAGTCCATTTCCACCCAACTCTAATTCCAGGAAATATCTGACCGTGAACAAAACGTCCATCTTCGTGTGGAAAAGTACACTTCAAATCCACTTTGAGGCCATTTATGTCATGTTTCATACATAGCAGAGAAGTCTGTTTTTTCCATACTACGTGCAAAGATTCTGGGTACCTATCATTCATACAACTTTGCATGTATTCCAACTGTAGTACTTGATCTACTGTGTAATTATGTCTCCAAGTGTTTCAAAAAGAGAGAAGAAAGGGCAACTAACAGTAGATGATAGGTAGTGTATAGTATTCTTTTAATGTATAAATTCTAGCAATTAGCATTAGAATATAGCGTCCCAGTATGTAATACTCATGTTTTGCATACTGCATATCTTCTTGTGCATTTAGCCCATATATGGGCAAGAACATGCAATAAAGATTCATATCATATCACTAATTCATAGAAGAGGCACGGTTGTAAACTCTTTTCTAATTTGTGCAACATTTAATAACTACATATATTCCATTTCCTCTCCAGTACTAGACATCATTACATGTATAACAGAGAGCTCTTGCTACCTTATTTCGTGCACATTAAGATCTATTAGTTTAAAGAATTTGTCCAATGAAATGAGTTCATTTTCTCCAGACGTTTCTCAAATGTTGGCTATGTAAGATATCTAAAGGGCCATAAAGTTGTAAGCAGAATGCTTTCAAATTCTTTTAACCAGTTGGTGGAAAGCTGGAGATTTTTTTTGCAGACTTTAGAGCTAGCTTCAGTTCCTATCCACACAAAGGAGACTTAGTGAGGAGGCAATCGTCTGCCGTTCCCTGGTGATTCGACGGGCAATTTTGGCGATAATCCTCTCAATTTTAGCGGCAGGAGTGAGCAAAAACTGCCGCCCGCCTGCCCATTCCGGCCCGCTCTCTGTCAAGTCAGACCCTCAAGACCGCATGATTACAGGAGCGTTTGGTGTTCGCCTCCTTGAGACGCTTCCCACTTTTCCGAGAAAGATCGCAAACTTTTAAGACATCGGCAAATTCACTGGAAAAATTATGACTATCTTAATTGAAATCAGGGCCTATTTCGGGACCATTAAGGGACTCTTTATGCTCCATTCTCGTAGTGCAGACGAAACTAATGGCTCTTTGGAGTCAATTTGTCAGACTTAGAAGCTTTTTAGAGAGCCACCATTTCTTAAAGGGTTTAAACTTCCATGACAGGGCCATCGAGTCCGTTTGAAGATTAGTGGGGAAATCAGAACAACGCGGTGTAAAAAGGGCCTCATGGCAGTGCTCTTGCCTCCATATAAGGTCACTAATTGAGTTTGCTTGAATGTCACATCCGGGGACTTTGTTTTCAAGATGGCGACCGTTCGGAACTAGAAGTTCAACTTCTTGTGAAACTTTTGCATTCACCGGAACTTTTCCATGCTTTTCTTCCAAATAAGGTCACTAATTGAGTTTGCTTGATTGTCACATCCGGGGACTTTTTTTCAAGATGGCGACCGTTCGGAACTAGAAGTTGTAAAATTTTTATATTTATCGGAACTTTTCCTGGCTTTTGTTACGAAATTTGAACTTTGTTGAAGGACGGAATACACATAATTTCATATTACAAACTTCTGAACATTACAAACTCTGAACTCTGGACATTATAAACTCTGAATTCTGAACATTACAAACTCTGATATTTTGGATAATACAAACTTTTAAATCTGGACATTATAAACTTGATCATAACAAACTCTGAACTCTGGACATTATAAGTACAACTCTAACATTGTAAATCTGCACGTTTAAGTAACTATCGCCGAACTATTAGCGAGGACAGTGTATATTTTATATTTTTGTAATTTATCTATTGTAATGTAATGGTTAAAAGGTTTCAGATATGGATCACACAGGCAGTTGCCTTTTTATCCATTAAAAATGTATGTATGTATATATGTATATACAGCGATATATGCTAACGTAAATTTAGTTCAGGGTATAGCCAACAGCTTTCATTGTAGCAGATTATAAAACTAGCATCGTTGTACTTCTTGACCTTGAAATAAAATAAATGTAACTTATCAAAACGTGTTCAAAACAGTTGCTGATCAGTAAATAATAATGATGACGATATAAACAAAGAAGTCAAATACAACACATGGTTATATATATGAAATTTTTATTATAAATCCTTGCCCGGAGACTAATTGCGCAGGTACATGTACATGTACATGTAACATGAAAATAAAAGGATGGACAACGCATAGCGATACAACATGTGACTACTACTCTACTAAATTCCAACTTATTGTGTTTCACTTATTTTACCGAGGCTATGGAAGACGAATGATCCCCCTTTTCTACATATAAATCACTTTCATTCACTTTATTATTTTACCAGCCTACAACTTAGGTCATTTTGGCCTGCTTTTCAGGTAATCCTGGATACACATAAAAATACACACAGCAAATACACAGTACATAAAATATTACTAAATACAACATCCTAAACATCAACTGAATCAAGTCCTGAGACTAAGGAGCTGTCGTTGCTAGCTGTAGCGGAAGCGTGTTCTACAGGTAAGGACCATAGTACTGTAGACTGCTAGTATTATTGCAGTGACTCTTGCTGGTGGACAGAAGAGTAGGTGAGGGTCGTAATGCTTGAGTTTTGTAATGATAAGAAGATTGTCTATTAATAACTTGCTTGGCTGAGGGAAGCGTAGTTAGTTGGATAATAATGACATTGGCCGTACTGAATGTGATTTAAGTGGGGTCGTGTGGCTTAGCGGCAGTGAGCTCGACTCAGAACCAAGAGGTCCCGGGTTCGAGTCCTGACATGCCACCGATCTTGTGCCCTTGGGAATGGCACTTTACACGACTTTCCTCACTAAAGTAAGCTAGTGAAAATGAGTATTGTCCTGTCCTGTATTTGTCCTCTGTGTGGCGGCATAGAATAAGTTGAAAAACTTGAGTGTGCCGCCACGATGTGTTGTCATGAATTGTTAGAATAAAAAAAACAAAAAAAACAAGGAGGGTGTGGGTGGGGGGTGAGGATCGTTCCGTGAACCTGACATGTCGGCATTAGCCGTTATAGATCGAATCCCTGATACATCAAAAACCCACAACAACAGCCCACCGTGCCGGCATGTCTGATCTTCCCGGCGGCCTGCAGGGTTTATTGGTGTTTACAGTATCCGTGACCGTCTGTCTATTTATCTCCGTTATCGGCCAATTCTTGGGTCCGGGGTCGGATTATGGGGTGTAGCCGGCGGGATTCGGACAATATTCGCGTCCGATCCCCTGGTAATGGGGCATTATCCCGACTTATCGACCTAGCCGGCTCGTGGCCTTGTGTAAAAGATGCCGCCAAGTGCGTGAGGAGCCCGGCTGAGACGTCGGTCGAACTCCGCGATGTTTGTTGATAGCTTCGGTGATAAGCCAGAAAAACTTTACGGTCTTACAGCACAAGCTGAGAAGGAAGACTCTTTTATGCCGTTTAGTACTGTCTTGTCTACAAATATATCCCTAACGGTACATACACAAGATTTCTCGCTCGAACTACCAGACTGCCCAACACCTTACAGCTTAAAGTTAAAGGCATCAAATGCGATTTCAGAGCGGCAAAACTGGAAATATTCTGAATAAGGCAATCTTTGTGATATTGACACATAGTACTTCACATTAGCACATTTGAGTCAGTATTTCATACTTTGGGCTTTTAAAGCTGCAGAAACAAGCCCCAAGATGATACTTGGTGGTACCCTAGAATCAGCCCAGGACCCTTCCAGTAACCATTTTCCGTCAGAATTTTGAGGATTTTTGCTCCATTAGGGTCAATAAACATTGGGACAGATAAAGGACTAGAATATTGACTTGGAAAATCGGGTTTCCAAGCCCTAAAAACTGAAGTGGATGCATTTAATCATTCAGAACACTATACCGTATGCATGTCGAAAAATGAAGCCCCTTTTTGTAATCTTGATAAATGTTGATCTAGTCAAAATTCATACAATTTGCTTCTCTTGTAGCACGTATTTGTACAGAAACAGCACAACACAAAACTGACTAAAGTTAAATGTTGTAGCGGCTATGAAACATAATTATTTATTTATTCACATATATCTATTGAGTATTAGGCAAAAAAACACACAAATTGCTTATGTGACACCCTCTACTCAAATGTAATTAGTAGGTAAAACATATTAATTGTGTTTCAAATAACAAAGGTTGTAAGCTTCGACTGCTTTAGTGTGTACATGTGAAGAAGAAAATCCCACATGCCGTCCGCCAACCAGAGAATTAATTTGGCCAGGCCCTGGCCTCCATAACCTAAGAGAAACACGTATCGTTGTATTGGGCCCTCTAATAGACGTGTGCTTTCCCACGCAAAACCGAAATGATTTCTAAATTCTTTGACCAACTTACCAGCGAATCAATTTGCCGCGATCGATTCGGGGTGGCGGCCGTGCGAATCGGTGGCCTTCAAATCGGCAGCCCAATATTGGATATGACCGCGAGGGGTTTCGGGCAATGGAGAGAGAGCTTTCATCGCGAAAAGCCCAGAGTTTGCAGACATATTGAATGCCGACAATAAAGTCGACTTTAGGGACTGTGGTGCGTAGCAGTGCGGATCAAATCAAATGTGAAGTTAGATCAACACGAAGTTCTAACGGCACTGTAAAAAAACAACAGTGAACACAAAAAAATAACTGTGGCGACTATGACGGTTTCTTTTTAGCTTTCAAACTTTTGTTTTATTGTCTTACATAGTAGCGTATATAATAAGTACGCATCCCCTAGAATCCCCTTAAAACCGGTGCAATAGCTCAATTGGTAGAGTGCTCGCTTTGTAACCGGGAGGTCGTGAGTTTAAACCCCGGCCGGGTCATACCAAAGACTTTAAAAATGGTACACACTTCTTTCTCTGCTTAGCACTCAGCACATATGAGAAAAAGTGCGGGGAGGTCAAACACACAGCACTACCAGCGGACCAGCCCCCTGCTGTAGTGCATTGCACAACTGTGTGTCGCCCAAGGGCTACAGAAATGGATATGGGAACCACCCTACGCTCTGCATAAGAAGCATGGGAGACCTTTCCTTTCCTTTCCTAGAGGTAGAAAAAGGCCGCTATAGAAAACTACCTGTGCACGAGAGATTATGTAAATATTGTACAATGAATGCAGTGGAAAATGAAATACATTTTGTTAGCCAGCTGCAGTGTCCTCACTATGAGACAGAAAGAAACAGATTATTTCAGACAGTTACCACAATTTCTCCATCTTTTCGCCATTTAGAAGATCACCAAAAGACCACGTTTCTACTAAGATCACAAAACCCACTATGCAGAACGTGGGACTATTCATTATCCACTGCCTTCAAAGAAGAAGTCAAACCCCATAATAGCAAGCGTAGTAGTAGAAGTAGAAGTTTTTCTTTTTATGAATTTCCAGACAGTAGTTGTCTGTCTCCTATTATTGTATTATACCAAATAGTACATTTGATTGTAAAAGCAATTAGCCTTCGGGCATGATTTTGCAAATAAAGTTCTAATCATCTTTTAAGACTGTTCGCTATAGCGTACTTTACAAATTTTGATTTTTTTCTCTCATCAAATCTGCATGTTATAAAATACAAGTAATAAAGAATAGCCCTTGTTATGAAAGAAAGAAAACAATATTTGTTGTCCTTGATATCCACGTACATGTATACACACAACTTGTTAAACCGGAGGCCTTGGAAACTTTTTTAATAGGTTCCGATTTTTCTTCCCGCTTTTATTTTAGCTCTATGAGATAAGATTAGGTTTACTGAACTGGTACATAATTACCCAACATCATATCAAAACGGCTTATCAAGCCTTCTCTCTGTGGAGACCGCATCAACACGCGTGGGTCTCTCCCGGGAGCAAATTAAGCCCAAGGTAACAGTTGCTTAATGATGCGCTCCCTGCTGTGTTCAAACTAATGAGTCAAACTGTAGCTGACAATTATCTTTATTCGGAATTATATCACCACACTTGTGAGCTAACACACTGCCTACACGTCTGTAATAATTGGTGATTTTACAGCATTAGGTTCAGTTCTAACGCTATTCGTCACGGAATTTGTTGTGTTCAACGCTCCGCTGTGTTTACGGATGCGAAGAGCTCATAAGTGTACCCCCCCGCGACAGCCACTGCCTTTTTGTAGTATCGAGAAACATTCTAATTAGTTCTAATTGAGTTAGAGTCTATTTTCCCCCGTGCACCATGCCGGGATCGCTGTGGTAGTACTTACTTGTACACTGGCAGTAAAATAATGATCGTGCAGAGGCGTTTAGAGGCGTTCTGCTGGATTTATATGTTGGAGTCTTATCGTATTTTCTTGGAAACAGAAGCGAATGTAAAGAGAGTTTCACAGTGATATATTTATCAATGTCACAGACTCAGAGTAACGATTCGGTGGAGCAAAGAATCAGTACAGTATAGTATAGTTGGTATTAAGTTGATGTAGATACTATAGCCTTACGTTAAAGGCATTCAATGCGACTTCAGGGCAGAAAACTGAAATATTCTGAATAAGGCAATCTTTATGATATTGACACATACGAGTACTGCTTCACATTAGCACATTTCAATCAGTATTTCATACTTTGGACTGTAGAAACAAGCCCTAAGATGAGTCCTTTTTCTGGGTGGTACCCTAAAAATCAGCCCCGGGTCCTTCCAGTAACCATTTTCTGTGAAAAATTTGGGATTTTTTTTTTCTCCATAAGGGTCGATATACATTGGGATAGTGTGATTTCAACTCACTATGTAGATATATGACTAGAATATTGGTTTTGAAAAAATCGGGATTCCAAGCCCTAAAAACTGCACTGGATGCCTT
>NW_017804320.1:955743-985270 GCF_001625305.1 Branchiostoma belcheri
CGATTTTTCAAAAGTTGTGTGTTACATTAATTCGCTATTGTTGTCCATGTATTTACATTTTGTATATTTGCCAATGTGCCGTGTTGTATGTTAGAACGGACAATAGCTACTCTGCCTTGTACATGTATACTAAATGTGGATTCCAATAAAGTCAAAGTCATAGTTGTAGTGTACCAAGTATCATTTCAATGTTGTTGCATATGTGCCATTTTAGAATAAAGGAAGAAAATATAATTGAAAGCTGGCGGTTGCCAAAATAACTGCTGACCCGGCTTATTGATGCCCCGGGATTCATTAATTTTCAGTTTATTTTCTGCACCAATAATTACTAAGTCCACGCGGGACTGAAGCAGCCTCCGGCCTTGCCTATATACAGCTGACGTGTGTTTGTGTATTTTCCTGTGAGGCTACACCAAGTAAATTTTATGGATGACGTTCGCGCGCGCATTGATTTCGGCCTGTTCCTAGAAAAAAAAACCCAAGAAATTCCGCTTCCTGTAACTATGACCAAAGAGTCACGACAGTGCCGCAAATCGTCAGATTTATGTGAAACCCGTAACGCCGAAAGCCTGTGCCTGGTTAAAAATGAAAACAAAAATGTAAAAAAACAAAAAACAAAATGGCACTGAAAAAAATCCTGTCAATAGTTCCAAAACAGTGCCGTGTTTGGAACTATTAACAGGCAGGACGGTCCTGTCAGCAGTGCAATATTTCTTGTTTTTTAGGGCCCTTCTTGTTGTTTTTTTCGCCCTCTCGCATTAGATTTAGGGTCTCCAAAGGACGTCATCCATAAAATTTACTTGGTGTAGCCTGACAGTAAAAACACATATAACATGTTTTAACCGCCCTATATTGTTATTCACGACAAGGCCACATCTCCTTAATTTTATGGATGACATCCTCTGAAGACCCCCAAACGAGTGCGCGCGGGCGAAAAAAAAAATTCTAGCCAAAATAAAAATGCTACTAAACCACAAGAATACAAAGCTGGTATTGTGAATTTGGCTGTACATAGCGACGTATACGACACGCAGGCACATGCTGAATTCTTGAGTCGTGGAACTTCGGCAGCCTGGGTGCCGTCCTCCAGAGTTACCACCACTTCCCTATTGTCGCTAACTACCGTGGACTACCCAGGCCTAGAGCCAGGCCAGAGCCTCGGAGGACGTGATCTTTTTTTTAGGATAGGCAAAAATCAATGCGTGCGCGGATGTCATCCATAAAATTAAGTCGGTGTGGCCTAACATTTTTCAACGATCTTAAACTGTTATTCACGATAACAATATAATTCAAGTACGTGTTCGTGCACTTTTTCCCTTCTTGTTATGCCTCTTCATATCCGAAACCATGCATTTTATCCGCCAAATAAAGGAGAACGAACGTTACTACTTGTTATATAGACCATAGAATGTCTCAAAATAGGTCTTAAAGAAGGTTTCTGCACTTCCTTTCCCATTTTCTACGGGTATCTTCGGCGCGTTACGTGTATATGTACTACTGTAACTGGCCATGGGAGGGTCACTGTCCTTGGTGCTGAATATATCTCAGATGGTAGTGGGTGCGTGCATTTCCTGTTTTGTTTTTTTTATTCCAACATGTAGTCACGACGTGGTGACTGCACATTCAAGTTTTTTCTTACATTGATGCCGCCACCAACACAGGGGACAATACAATACTCATTTTCACCTGAGCGAAGTGAGGAAAGTCGTGTAAAGTGCCTTTCCCAAGGGCACAAAATCTGTGGCATGTCAGGACTCGAACCCGGGACCTATTGATTCCGAGTCGAGCACGCTGCCGCTACGGCACACGACCCCACACTGTGTGTGTCCTGTGTTTGAAGTTTCTTTTGATGTAGGTTTCGCAAAAAGTAAGTGGGACAACTTGTTAACCTGGACATCCTGTTTACGCCAGTCACCATGCATAAACAGGTTATAATTAGACTATCTATATATGTTGGTAATTGCATTTTGATATTTCCTGTCCATGTTACTGAAAACAAAAGCAATGAGAACGCCTAGCAATCAGAGAACATGAAATGTCAGCCAAAAACAAGCCGGCTACGTGAGATGGTACACCGAATTTCATTTTAACCTGGACAGTCGCTGTATGGCCGGTGATTTTATATTTCCTGCCCAGGTTATTGAAAACAAAAGCAGCGAGAACTCTAGAAATACGATAACATAAAGTATCAGCAAAAATAACAAAGACGTCTACGCGAGGTGGTACATCGAACTTCAGTTTTAACCTGGACAGCCTGATATGTTTTTACTCGCACCACGGAAGTTGTTTTTATATTTCCTGATCATGATCAAGTTCCTGAAAACAACAGCAACGAGAACTCTACCTCTACCAGGCTTCGGGAGGCGACTGGAAAGAGAACAAATTTGGCCAAATAGATAACAAAACAGATGAGTTGGTCCGCTAGAGAGAACAGTTTGCCGCACCCGAACTGTACTGGTAGCCTGGTAGAGGCTAGGTAATCAGAGAACATGAAGTATCAGCAAAAAACAAAGCCTGCCACGAGAGTCGGTACACCGCCCAGCGCCCCCCCCCCTCCCATGGGTGCGTCCTGCTGTCACCATGTGTTATCACACATCACGTCCCCGTCTGCTGACGCACCGCGATACCGATCAAATTCTGCCGCTCCACCGGTCACTTCTCACCGGCTCCATCAAACTCACTTCCCCTCAAAATCGGCTGCCATGGTAACGCAACTGGGCGAACTTCTTCGTTTTCTACCTCCATGAAAAATGGAGGTATTGTTTTCAGTGTGTTGTGTGTGTGTGTTTGTGTGTATGTCTGTGTGTCCGTGTGTCTGTGCGTTACGTACCGCATATTTGTAGTCATCATAACTTCATAACGCCTTTATGGATTGTGATGATATTTGGTATGTTGGTAGGTCGTAGGAAGACAAAGTCCAAGGTCAAATATGGGACTCGGGGTGGCTGTCCTTTGCAGCAGAACTTCCGGTTTTTGTGTATTTTGTCCTGAACATGCTGAGGTCTTGGATTTTTTGGTGACAGATAGCTTTTCCTGTCAGGAATAAGTGGTGTGGGTTTTCCCCCTTAGTTCTTTCTTTCATTCTTATTGTAGTCATAACATGTTTCTTTTTTTTGCTTAATGTTGGGGTCTTTAAAAAGCGGTGACATGTACACCCTAGTGAAATATACATTAATAACAATAATTCTAAGTTGTAGCAGTATTTTCTATTGACTCTTATCTACGGTGTATAGTAGTTTCTGTTTGATACCATTATGCTAGCGTGTATTTAATATGATGACGAAATTTACTATGTTCATTATGTAACCCGATTCGACATCAATATTCAAAGGCGATCTGTATAATAATAACTTTTATACTGTTTTTTTTTTCAAATTTCCAACATGTAATCACAAGGCGCGGTGACGACAGACTCAAGTTTTTCAAACTTATATTAATGCCGCCACCAACACAGGGGACAATACAATACTCATTTACACCTGAGCTAAGCGAGGAAAGCCGTGTAAAGTGCCTTTCCCAAGGGCACAAGATCGGTGGCATGTCAGGACTCGAACCCGGGACCTCTAGATTACGAGTCGAGCACTCTGCCGCTACGCCACACGACCCCACTGTTCTTTGGTAAGATTCGATTGACGCTGTAAGAAATGCCAAAATACACCACAAACAATTACTGCTAAAGCTCATCCTCCATGCTATACATCACACGGTAAAGTTTGCTTATATAATAAGTTTGTATTGTCCTCGTGAGTTTTGGAGGATTTTCGGTTGACGACAATCACGCGACAGATAATTGGTCATCAGAGACAAACAACGGCAAATAATTAGGCCCTCGCTTCTCACTTGACTGATCATTATAATCAAAATAACGACTTTGATGCAGCATGAATAACGCACACTGCGAGGCAGGGTGATTTATAGACCCAGTTATGCTCTCTTTTGCTCGTTAATTCAATTCCAAAGTCTCTCTTTAAACTTGACAAAGCGCAACGAAAATGTATCTTGATTGGGAACGAAGAAATAAAACTTCAATTAATCAAGCAATATCCCAATTTCTGATTCTGTTGCATAGTTGAGAAGTGTGTTCATGAAAACTACACTTTTAAGTATTGTCGTCTTTTCCTTGTTAATTCAATTCCAAAGTCTCTCTTTAAACTTGACAAAGCGCAACGAAAATGTATCTTGATTGGAAACTAAAAAATAAAACTTCAATTAATCAAGCAATCTTTCTACTTGCATCCGATTCTTGTCGCATATTTCACAGTTTTCATAAAAGCTACACTTTAAAGTTATGTCGTCTTTTCCTTGTTAATTCAATTCCAAAGTCTCTCTTTAAACTTGACAAAGCTCAACGAAAATGTATCTTGATTGGGAGCGAAGAAATCAAACTTCAATTAATCAAGCAATATTCCAATTTCCGATAGTTGAGAAGTGTTCAAACATAGTTTTCATGAAAGCTACACTTTTAAGTTATGTGGTCTTTTCTTTGTTAATTCAATTCCAAAGTCTCCCTTTAAACTTGACAAAGCGCAACAGAAATGTATCTTGATTGGAAACAAAGAAATAAAAAGTGTTCAAACATACTTTTCATAAAAGTTAGTGTAAATGAAAACTAGTCTTCATTTCTTCAAACAATTTCTTCTTTAGATATTATCATACTGTTTAGGCTAAGCTAGAACTAACTCTCAAAGCAGAGGTTTTGGTTTGGGGGATTTTTGGTGTGTTTTTAGGGTTTTTCTATCGCAGATTTTTTTTTTGCACTGGATTTTTTTTTCACCCAACCCAACTCCAGTTCCAAAAAAGAAAACCCGATTAAAAAGCCTAAAAACACGCCAAAAATAACCCAAAACCCAAACCTCTGCTTGAAGAGTTGTACTAAGGCCACACCAATTTAACTGTAGTACTGTATTTTTCAGCCAAAGTATGAAGCGACAGGGCAAAAAACAGGTCTAGGCATCCTATTATAGCCCCAAATGCTACAATAGGAGCCATGAAGTGAACACAAAAGGCTGGGTCAATATTCTAAGAAAGAATGTTGAACCTTAAATCAAACCACCGCAATGATAGATGGGAAAACTGTAACAACTAGGAAGAAAAGGACTTTCCTCAACTGTTGGGGGCAAAATATTCCAGTTGATTCAGAACCAGAACTTTTTTTTTTGCAAATCAGAAAAAAATGAAGAGGCAAATCCGAGAACCAATAAATTGAATTGGTGTGGCCTAACCACGAAAAGCCATTGAAGCATGATGATGTAAGTTGTGTTGGTGTGAGGTGGACAATACGTCAGTCCTATCTAACATATGATCTGCTTACTCCCACTGCCAGGGTCCACCGTGGGGCGTCCTTGCGCGAACCATTAACTCAAGTCGTTAGGCCGGGCCCACACCTGCTCATTTCGGGCGGAAAACAATGATACGACACGCGCTTAGTGCTGTGTACCGATTCGCTGGAACTAGTTTCGGACTTGTAAAAAATCACACCATACAAACAATGTCTAGAGTTAGATGTTCAAGGGTTAGTTGTAATATGTCGATCGGTGTAATGTAGCCAGCTGCCGCCGCGCCGCGTGCCTGCAAAGCTGGTGCGTGTGTTACGCCGAAGGGCGGTTATACCGGCTTTACATATACAGATATGCAGAATCCGGGTTTTGTTCTAAACAACCTGAAATCTTCAATATTAAAGAAAATGCGCTGCAAAATGAAGAAAACATTGTCATTGGGCATCGTCATGTGTCTGCCTCTGTAAATTAAGTGGCCACAGTTTTGCCCAAAAGTGCCCCACAAACAATATATCTTGCTTTTAAAACCTGGTAGTGCAGTGCTCACTACAAAATTTTGCGTTAAAGATGCCACATTTTCCATTGGCAAATGTTCACTGAGACTTCTCTTTCGTATTTTGTATATGTCCGGACTTACAAGTTTGTAAGTTTCTATATGCGTTGTGATTTGTAATGAAAAATACGTAATAAACGGTGGACTTTAGTGCCTACCTTGACCGCGTGCATGAAAAAAGCTGCGTACGTTGAGACCACAATAGAAGGCTACTTTATAATCATTTATCTAGTCAGTACACTTCAACAATTAATACAGAAAAGTTGTATTGGTATATCATACTGTAAAGATATCATTTCTATAGGTCAGTACAAATGGTATGAAAAACAAACCTGTGCCACTTCAATCACTAGCAACCAATCAAAGGCACCCAGTTTTTAGCGTTTGGAAACCCGATTTTTCAGAGCCCATATTCTAGTCATTTATCTACATACAGAGTTAAAACCACACCATCCCAATGTACATGTACATTGACCCTCATGAAGCAAAAATTCCCCAAATTCTGACGGAAAATGGTTACTGGAAGGGCCCTGGGCTGATTTTTAGGGTACCACCCAGAAAATAAAGGACTAATGTTGGGGCTTGTTCTGCAGTTTTAAAAGCCCAAAGTATGAAATGCTGATTCAAATGTGCCGATGTGAAGCAGTACTTGTATGTGTCAATATCACAAAGATTGCCTTATTCGGAATATTTCCAGTTTTCCGCCATGAAATCGCATTGGATGTCTTTAATCTAGCACTGCTTCACACCCAGCAATGCTACTCCAAAACTATTCTAAAAATTCAAGTAGCAAAATAAAAATGAATGACGTGGAATAAAATATTCCGTCTGTGACGTCCACACCATAGAGTGATTGATACTGGAGTAAAATAATGTGTGACATTAATACAGGTTTCATTAATTCCGCAGAGCCCCTAACGCGAGTCCAGAGGCAATAAAAAAACGCACAGTGAATCTGACAACGAACGGCTGCGTAACTGTACATAAGGCCACACCAATTTTTTTGGATGACATCCCCTGAAGGCCCCTAAACTAGTGCGCGCGGGCGAATAAAAAAAATTCCGGCCAAAAATAAAAATGCTACTAAACCACAGGAATACAAAGCTGGTATTGTGAATTTGCGGCAGTACATATCATAGCGACGTACGACATGCTGGCTTTTTGCGGAATCTATGAATCGGTACTGTACGTATGTACTGAGTTCTTGAGTCGTGGAACTTCGGCAGCCTGGGTGCCGTCCTCCAGAGTTACCACAGGCTCCGTATTGTCGCTAACTACCATGGACTACCCAGGCCTAGAGCCAGGTCAGAGCCTCGGAGGACGTGATGTTTTTTTTTTAAACAGGCGAAAATCAATGCGCGCGCGGATGTCATCCATAAAATTAAGTCGATGTGGCCTAACTGGAGTCTCCAAATTGGAAGAATGGAGCTTCGGTGGATGAGAGAGTTAAGTCCGCCAAATTAAGTTCTTGAAAAAATTATGAGCTTAGCGTTTAAGGTAGGATCAGAGGCTTGGTCCTGTGACTTTGTTTTAAAGTCGAGGTAACCAGTGAATATTGCTGGTATGGTTGGGAGGGGGGGGGGCATACATCTAGTACCTGACAATGCACATATACTTGCCAACACAATACATAGTTGCTCTGTATGAACTTGAAAACAATTTTGCAGTGACCAAAATGCAAAAAAAATGCAAACGTCCACAGAAGCTGGTACATCTAACTTGAAATATGAATCTTTCTTGCAGAAGATATTAAACTCAATGATATATGATATATTTTTATATGTTGTGATACTAAAAAAAGGACGGTCTTACATTAGAGAGTGTTGGCAATAACTTTGTGAGTAGACTCATCACACATGGAATGTAATGGAAAAACATACGCAAATTTAATTCTATATATGTATAAATATCATAGCTTTAATATATGGCACTCATATGGCATATTCTATACATGGCACTCATCACACATGGAATATAATGGAAAAACATACGCTAATTTAATACTATATATGTATAAATATCATAGCTTTAATAGAAAGACCTTGCGGTCAAATCTGGGTGATCTAAATTTAGCTTAATTTTCTTAGAAACGCGTTGCGGTGATTTTTCCCGGTACATGGCACCAGCTGTGGCGGCCGGTGCCGCTATACGGTTACAAATTGCCCTCCGCAGACCCGATTGAACCCTCCAATTTGTCGATATCGTCCCATAACTCCTAATTAGGCTGCTGGCTGTTATGAGTTAATAATTGATTTGGGGGATTGAGGGTTCAAGCAGCGCACCGCGCTCATTAAATTTGTTCGTGGGATCGAACAGCGGTCTTCCCATGATTCATCGCGGAAGGAGCTCGTCGGCAGAACGTACTGCGCCTGCGCGAAACGAGTAATATATTGTCTGTATCTGTATCGGTATAGCCGAGCACATTTAATTGCAGGAGTTGTTTAAAGCTTTCTAGTGATGATGCCTCGCTATTAATTCTTACTCGAACACATTCATATATATATATATGGTCAGACAGGAGTCTAAATCCCTCCTGCTATAAAATTGCAACATGATGTAACCCAACACTAGTTACCATGGTGACAGACGTCTGGTTCAGATCATTGACCTTATTTGTTTGGAGAAGAAGAAGAGGAGGAAACAGAGAGAGAATTAAAGATTATCTCTAGATCTGTTTTTCGTCACAATTTTGGGAATTTTTGCTTCTTATATGTCTATGTACATTGAGATAGTGCTGTATTAACTTAGTATGTACATAAGTGACTAGAATATTGAATTTGAAAAAATCTGGTTTCCAAGTTTTTGAAGACCTGGCAGACTTGACACAGAGGTCCGACAACATATGGACTTTTCTTTCAGTAACTGTTTTTCGTCACAAGTTGGGGAATTTTCGCTTCTTGTATGTCTAAATACATTTGGATAGTGTTGTATTAACTTACTAGTAGTATGCACATAGAATATTACCTTACCTTAGCTAGAATATTGAATTTGAAAAATCTGGTTTCCAAGTTTTTGAAAACGTGGCAGACTTGACACAGAGGTCCGAAAGCATATGGAGTCATCAAGGCGGTTTCTCCCCACAAACGACACCCTCACAACCTCTCCCGTCTTCCCAAGGACACGTGTGATCTGTGGACGCAATTTGCGGGGAAACTTCCGACTGGAAAACCATTAACCCCACAGTAAGTCTCAATCCGCGCTGACACACCGCCACCGACATTTTTCAATTTCGTCCTGACATTTTCGCAACTTTTGACCCCCCGACACCCTCCATGTATCATTCCGCGGCCTCCCGACATCGCCATGATGCGATTTTGTTTCTGCTTCGCTGGACGGGGGGACAGATCGGTCGTGAACGGCTGGAAATCACGTTATTATGACTTTGGACAGGGGTGCCAGAGTATACAGTGCAATTTTACAGAATACAGTGCAATGTTACAGAATACAGTGCAATTTTACGGAATACAGTACAATCGTATTAGTGAAAAGTTTATTGCAAATTCGACCGGAGGCTAATTGCAAATTACAAAACATAAAAGAACAATGAAATATAGTATAAAATAACTAAAGTCTGCATGATAAAGGTATTAGTATACAGTGCAATTTTACGGAATACAGTGCAATCGTATTAGAATACAGTGCAATTTTACGGAATACAGTACAGTTGTATTAGTATACAGTGCAATTTTACGGAATACAGTGCAATTTTAGAGAATACATTGCAATTTTACGGAATACAGTGCAATGTTACGCAAGACAGTGCAATTTTAGAGAATACAGTGCAATTTTACAGAATACAGTGCAATTTTATAGAATACAGTGCAATTTTATAGAATACAGTGCAATTTTACGGAGTACAATTGTATTAGTATACAGTGCAATTCTACAGAATACAGTGCAATGTTACGTAATACAGTGCAATTTTACGAAACACAGTACAACTGTATTAGTATACAGTGCAATTTTACGGAATACAGTGCAATTTTACAGACTACAGTGCAATGTTACGGAATACAGTACAATTGTATCAGTATACAGTGCAACTTTTCGGAATACAGTACAATCGTATTAGTATACAGTGCAATTTTACGAAATAGAGTACAATCGTCTTAGTATACGGTGCAATTTTACTTGTAAATTTACCATTGCACTGTATTCCGTAAAATTGCACTGCATACTAGTAAAATTGCACTGTATTCCGTAAAATTGCGCTGTATTCCGTTAAATTGCAATGTATACTCAGCACCCCTGTTGGAATGGTTCTACGACAACACTACTTTTTTTTTCTTTTTCTTCCTTCGCGGCTTTGCGACAGAAGGGAAGCTTGCGACAGTAAGTCATTTTGCGGCATGTTGCAAGTACCATGGGATAATCCTATCCATAGATATATCATCAAACTGTAGATTTGGCAAAAAAAAGAACAGAATTGAACCTCTACCATTATGGAGCTATCAAAAGCTGCCCTGTTTAGATGTCATGATCTCTTTGCATGGAATGAACGAAATCAATGCAGAAAAATATAACTTTCTTACTACTACTAGACAATGACAACATTTGAGTTGTGTGTGTCAAACAAGGTTTCATCGATAAATTTAAGTTTATAATTCATATAATAAGTTTGAGCTTATAATTGTTCATACAATTGACATGGAATAGTACCATTCGTTCACTATCACCAATTCGCAATACAAGGAATACACTACAATATACTTTCACCCAAGTGGTCCAAATCATGTATATACAGAACGATCTCTGTTTGCAATGGTAATATTATGGCTAGTTGTACCCTGCCATACCGATTTAGGCCACAGCAAGTAATTTTATGGATGACATCCTCCACAGACTTCAAATCTAATGCGAGTGGGCCAAAAAATAAGGCGGGCCGAATAAAACAAGGTTCCTACATTTCAATTTTTTGACTCAATCATTGTACAAATGGTTTTGATTCAGTAGGAACATCACATATCGATCACTGCATCAAAGTAAGAAACAAAACATTAAATCAGAGCCTTTTTTGTCTCCTGTCTTCATAGTTATCTGCCATCCACCTTCCGGCATGGCAGCAGACATCTTTGCCCATTTTCGGCATTTTGACCGCTGTCAGAGGGCAACAAAATTTCTTGTGTTTTTTTTCCAAAATGAGGCGAAAATTAATGCGCGCGCTAATGTCATCCATAAAAATTACTTGCTGTGGCCTTAGTGGCAGGTCTTGTCATCCAATTCCGCGTCCACGGAACATACACACTCACTTTACTGGCTCGGAAATTAGCCCCACAAATTTGCGACGGCAGGGAATGAAGTTAATAACCTCGGCGGCAAAAAGACCCCCTCTACCTCCGGCGTTGTTAAAATCACTGCCGCCCATTCTCGGCCCACCTCAAACGTGCTAATTCTGTATAATTGATTGACATCCCTTACAACAAGGCCCCGCAATCTCCAGTCTAATTCAATTTAGATCGATTCCGCAATTTAATTTCGCCCTTGGCTGCGGGGAGGACCGATCCTTATGCATGACCGTGCGGCATTACAGCCAGCTTTACGCCGAAACTAATGGCGAGCTAGATTGAATTTCGCGTCGTTCTCTCCTTGTTTTTACATTTACGATCTGTAGCAGCACTGGAAATGAAACGAACTGATTTAATGTGGAGATAGTCACGGACCGGGTGGTGCCCCGGGCTTACCCAGGCTGATGGAAAAGGCTGAACTCCAAACCACAGAGCTATTTCGGCTCTGGAAAAAAAGCTTCAAATGACACCGGACGTTTACATTATGCAGTAAATCAGGTATGGCTGACGCTTCGCTGAACAAGCAGATATTGCCGGTATTCTTCACGAACTAGGACTGCACCTAGGGTGTATGTTCAAATAGGAAAATACATTAAAGAATGTTTCGATCTTAGAGAATGTTAGAGAATAGTTAACCTTTATTGTTACATCATACATATACTCTGTACGTAAGATGACGTTATCCACACATGTATTTAGCTTTGTTAGATCTTTAGTTAGCCTTGTTAGATCTTTAGTTAAGACCATGCAAAAGTCTCTATACTTTTTTGTTGTGTCAATAAAGAATCTGTGTGTATAATCTGTTAACTTCCATAGCATGCCAAAACTGGGGGTTTGGGGGGTTTTCTGGGTGTTTGGGATCTTTTATGTGCTATTTTCTGATTGCATATAGACAACATAGTCGGCCTGGTTGAATTACCCCCGTTTTTTAACTGGGCTAATCAGAAAACAGCCGAAGACCATCAAACCCCCAGTTCTATAAGTCTGCTACGGAGGCTA
The DNA here is from genome assembly GCF_001625305.1 of Branchiostoma belcheri. Taxonomy (NCBI): domain Eukaryota; kingdom Metazoa; phylum Chordata; class Leptocardii; order Amphioxiformes; family Branchiostomatidae; genus Branchiostoma; species Branchiostoma belcheri. The sequence goes on from NW_017804320.1 coordinate 967,857, forward strand.
GGGTGTATGTGGCGTTCGGCCTTGCCAGGGTGCCAGACTGTTTCCAGGTCCTACACAGGCCAGTTCCTCAGCTCCAAGACCAAGGAAATTATACCACAACCTCCCTCAGTTAGGCTCTGATTAGCATGCACGCTGGCTAACTCTGGGCGCAGTGTGTATCAGTGTACGTTGGAAAAATCATATCTGAATCACTACAAAAGTTACACTATATTTAAAATAACTGACATTTCTCCTAAATTATAGAATGCAATAATACTCTCTTCAAGAAAATATACAATTGATTAGCTTTAGTATCATTATGGATTACCTCTGTAAGAATTATAGTATTATAGTATAGTTCATGTATCTACGTATACCCTTGTTGTTTCTTCTGTGCCATACATTGAAATGAAATGAAATACCTTCATTGTACATTCATGCCACGACGGGCTAGGTACAGGTCAAGACTTAACAGACACATAACAAACGTATGTAGAAAAGTGGAGACAAAAGATACACTATAGCTACTTTTTAACGTTGTACAGTTGTTGAGCAATAAATTTGATTTGATTTGATTTTGTCATGGTTCTGGCATGCAGGCTACGTTTGAAGTTCTGGCGTCATTTTCGCCTAAGAATCGGCATGCCCGTAGCCAGGGGGGTTCGGGGGGTCCCCCCCCACAAGGCTCAAAGATCCACTTTTTTGTCCACTTTTTATGTAAAGGTCCACTTTTTGGTCCACTTTAATGTAAAGGTCCAAGATTTTTCTTGAAAAGATGGACTGGAATCGTAGAAAAACTGATTGAATTTTGAAAAATTGAACTTTGTCATTGAATAAAAATTTATCTCTGATTTTTTCCTGGAAATCCTCTCAAAAATGCACGAAATGCCATTTTAGAAGGTTCATTTTTCAAAATTTTCCAGGGGAGCATTCCCCCGGACCCTCCCTAGGAACCTCGCGCCTACGGCGAGTGGGAAGAACCCCCCATTCAAAATCCTGCCTACCGGCATGAATCGGGTACTGGCCTAACTTTTTTCCCGGGACTCGAACTCCGCACCACACGGTTGTTAGCCCCGTCATTTCCCGATCCATCTCCTGGCGCGAGCCTGCCGTTCCCGCCTCTCTCCCCTCTTTATCCTCCTTTATCAGCAACTCGATTGTCCCTCCCTGACAGCCATTCAGGTCTGACTTACGGCGAGCTGTTATCGATCCCAGTCTGGCCTTTGTTGTTTGTCTTGCTCGTTGACGCGGCTCAGATTAGGGGGTACGGGGTTCGAAACCCGGGCCAACCCCGGGCCTCGAGAGGTCAAAGAGTTGTGAGTCCGCGGCATATGTCACAGTATCACAGGTCGGGACCTGTTTTCTGAATTAGGTGGAGGTATATATATGCCGATTGTGGTGTGCTGTGCCAACGGTATAATTGGAGAAACCATTGGCCGGTCGATAACCAACAAACTCACTCCAGCTAGAGAGAGAGAGAGAGAGAGAGAGAGAGAGAGCAGCATTTCAATTCTTTTCTTTCAATTCTTTCAATTCTTCATCATTATATCAATCTTGCAGACATACATATGATGTTGACTGAAAAAAAAAATTACGACTCTCAGTGGCAGATATGAGATGTTGTCACATCGGCGCACCAAATCCGTACGGTGTTTTTTTTGGCACCTTGACAGACAGATTAGTAAGAGGCTCGGTGGGCGTCACTCCACCGTATAGGTGGGGAAGTCGTGTAAAGTGCCTTTCCCAAGGGCACAACGTCGGGCCACGGTGAGTATCGAACCCGGGACCTCTAGGTTCCGAGTCCAACGCTCTAACCGTTGCGCCACCGACGCTATGTTGACTGAATGATATTGATATTTACAATATTAAAATAAACACATATATACATACATGTACTTCTAACATAGCCTCCGTAGCAGGCTTATAGAACTGGGGGTTTGGTGGTCTTCGGCTGTTTTCTGATTAGCCCAGTTCTAACGGGGTAATTCAACCAGGCCGGCTATGTTGTCTATACGCAATCAGAAAATAGCACATAAAAGCTCCCGAAGACCATAAAGACCCCGCAAACCCCCAGTTTTTTTGCATGCTATGGAGGCTACTTCTAACATATGATGTCTAATATGTACTGTATATCCCAGACATAACAAGTACCATTCTGATTATACTAAGGCCACAGCAAGTAATTTTTGTGGATGACATCAGCGCGCGCATTAATTTTCGCCTGATTTTGGAGAGAAAAAAAAAACAAGAAAGTTTGTTGCCTTCTGACAGTGGTCAACAAGCCGGAAATGGGCAAAGATGTCTGTTGACATGCCGGAACGTGGATGGCAGATAACTATGAAGAGAGGAGACAAGAAAAGGCTCTGAATTGATGTTTTGTTTCTTACTATGATACAGTGATATGTTATGCTGGCTGTGTATATGTGATGTTCCCACTGGATCAATAGAATCTGTACGATTATTGGGTCAACATTTTAAAATGTAGGAACCTTGTTTTTTTACCCGCCTTGTTTTTTTTCGCCCGCTCGCATTCGATTTTGAGTCTGTGGTGGATGTCATCCATAAAATTTCCTTGCTGTGGCCTTATACTATTCCATGGTACAACAATGCTCTTGTCACGGCTCTAAGCACGGCCTTACAATTAAACCTGTTTCTGACCGCTTGGAGAAAGGAGCGAAGTTGGTCGAAGACACAATACGTGGCGCCAAGGCGGCAGATATTTCTTTCTTAATCAGACTGTAGTCGTGATGGCGTCTTGAGGTGGACGTAGTTGTCAACACGATTTCACGCCGTACGAACCACGACTCCATTACGACTACCCCACAGACACTATAGAGAGACATCTTCTTTATCCGACCAAAGACTCGTGCTTTCAATACACATTAACTTTACTTTTACTTTATTGGAGACTTTAATGATAATACAACATATCAGTACACGGAAATAATGTTAACATCCTTACAACACTTGGCATCTCTTTCTTTACAGTACACAGGGAAATTCACGGACGCAAGAACACCGTAGAATCCCTCTCATCTTCTGATTTTTTTTTTTATTTACTTCAGAATTCACCTCAAAACAAGGCTCGTGAGAGCCACTTACATGTTTTGGGTTACAGTGATGACTGCGTGGTCAGATATTTGTTCACCCTTGATTTAAACCGTTGGAGGTTGTAATTAGCGGTGAAACATTCACGGGGAAGCTTGTTCCACAGTGAAGTGGTTCTGGGGAAGAAACTGTCAGCATGAAATTTTCTCTTGACTGATGGACTATTGAGGAAGAAAGGGTGATTTTCTGCTGTTGAGGTGGTTTATTTTTACAAATCGTCCAGAGTCTTCACCCTCACACGTACAAGTCATACACATGCACATGTAACAGACACTACAGTGAAAATGGCGATCATTTTGAACTGCTCCTTTGCTTTTCCCTCCCCCCCCCCCCATTTTTCTGACTTATGTACCGTTCACACTGACTAATTTAATTTCCTTTGTCCCTGAACACTTTATTTCGATATCCCTGAACTTGGCGGTGCGTATTTCCCGAGTAGAGAGCGTGTTCTGTACAAGTCCTTCGGGCCGGTACCAAACAAAACATGATCCTGCCAAATGCATGACACCGACACTACATGGGGGTTTCCAATATACCTGAAAAAAGGGGTGTGATGGGTTTGGTCGTGATGTGGGAGACTAAACGTAACCTTACCTAACCCCAATCGTAAATCTAACCCTAGGCCTGAACAACTCTATCCCTGGAACTCTAACCCTAACCCTAACTCGGAGCTAACTCTAGTACTAACCCTAACCCTAACTCGGAGCTAACTCTAGAACTAACCCTAACCCTAACTCAGAGCTAACTCTACTACTAACCCTAACCCTAACCCTAACTCAGAGCTAACTCTACTACTAACCCTAACCCTAACCCTAACTCAGAGCTAACTCTACTACTAACCCTAACCCTAACTCAGAGCTAACTCTACTACTAACCCTAACCCTAGCCCTAAACACCTGACCTCTCACGTATGTGGCAGTGCAAGGATTTGGCTCAACACCGGCCAGGGACACAGATACAGCGGAGATAGGTTGACCTCCACGCTATTGAGGTCACGGCTGAGACCGTTGAAACTATTACCAAAGGGAGTCGGAAAACTGGTTTGCTGAACGGTTGGAAGGACTCCGCAATTGCTTGCCTTACGTACCACATCCGCTTTTTATGGTGTCACTTATGGGACGGATAGAACACACAGTGAGAGGCTTTAAACAAATTATTATATATTTCCCCACCATTCCTTACCACAAAAAAACAATTTTACTACTAAAATCAAAGAACCCACATATTATAGAAGAAGTGGGTAAATTCGTCTTCCATTGCCTAAAAAGAAGAAGTCAAACCCAGCAAAACTAGTGTCATGTCATGTTGTAGAATATAGTATAATGTTAGAAGTAGATATAGTCTCACATACCACTATATTTTCTTTCTATGTTGTTTGTAACTGCAATTAGCCCTCGGGCAAGTATTTGCAATAAACTTTCATAAACTTTCATTATATAGTTATTGTTGCTAACCGAGAATGCCAGATTTTATAAGAGGTTGTCTACGAAAAAAATGGCTCATGATCCTTAGTCTTTTCCTTTTCCTAGTGCTTCATGCCAAACTGTTTGTGGGAAAGGTAGTCGATATAGCTGTTGCAAGAAGTCTGGTGTTTCGTTTCCCAAATATATAATCTTATATTTCCGTTTTTTCAGACTGAACTGTCTCAAATTTTATTTTACTATGTAGAAGTGTAAAAACACAGAGCTCTGGTGACACGAAAGTGTCATTTAGGGTGTAAATTATTGGGGTTAACGAGAACCAGGGGATCTTGGGAGTCCTGCACAGTATCAACAGAATCAGGTAAGGTCTTGGGTTCAGATCTTTGACTCATGCCTGGTTTCTATAGACGGGAAGACAACTCAAAGATATACAGATCGTCTTGGAAGTTCATCTGTGTTGGTAGAAGTCATTATGAAACAAGTTTGAACTGAAATTTCCAACACAAAAAAATGGACCGAAATTTCGACGGTACAACTCCAGTCTTTGTCAAGGAATGAAGAATCCACCGTGACGTCACGCAGATAACACACGTGACTCCGTGAGCAGTGGATCATAGGTTGCAGAACGTCTGTGGCGCCCCCCCGTCTCTATTGAGGGATGGTTGTAATGCCCATGATGTAGATGGCCTCTTTAACCCCTATAGATATACAGCTCGCATTGGTAGACGTTTCAAATCATCAGATTTAAAAATAAAATCTATGGTTTTCATGAATACTTTATATCACACGACAATTGTACAAGGTATGGCAACAACTACAACTATTTAACATAGTACAAAAAGGTTTAGAATAAAAATTAACATAATCATACAAATAGGAAGAATTTTGTCCAACTTTGGGTGTAGTCTACTCATGGTCTGAAGGCAAAATTAAAGATATCATCTAGCCTCTACCAGGCTTCGGAAGGCGGATAGAAAGAGTAGAATCGGCTAAATAGAGAGAACTGTTTTCGGGAGCGGCAAACTGTTCTCTCCAGCAGACCAACCCCCCTGGCATGCTATCTCTCTATTTGGACGATTTCTACTCTTTCCAGCCGCCTCCCGAAGCCTGGTAGAGGCTAGATATCATAGTACAATAACATAGTGGAAAAACAAACGCTACAAATGATATAGTTTTCTGCACCTCATAGCCTCAAAATGTTGCGATAGTTCAGCAACAGATAGTCGTCATTTTACAAGTGAGTTCTTTTACAAGTGCCATACCAAGAGAACACTTGAATAAGTCCGGTACAGTTTCTGATACAACTTAATGTGTCATATGTAGGCGTGACCCTACAGTGTCCTCTAACCCGACTTTGATTGAAAAAAGAAATTGAAAACCGTAAATTTCGCCACAAGACCATACAAAAAAGAAGACCCCAAACCCCTCACAACAAAAATGACTAAGTAGATTTTCCACCCTAACCTCACTGCCCATAATTCTATTTTCCGATAAATAAATCCGCAATGGTGTATAATTAAATGACTCGACAATGACGTGATACCTAAGCCTAGCATTACGGCTTAATTTACGAAATCTTTTGTGTTGGTACGGAATATATCAGTATAAATCTTCCTCTGGACGCCTACTTAACGCTGGAACACAATGAGAGCAGATAGACAAATCTGGTCTAGTCGACCCTCGTGGATAACCGATTCTTTCTGCCATTTGAAAGAGTCTTTAGCCGTTTTGTGTGAGTGTTAATTCTGTTACCCCTCCCTCCCACCGACAGGCATTGTGAGCGGGTTGAATAGGGGGAGACAGGGCATTGAGGGCCTGCCATTTGGAGTAAGTAAGCTGTAAGCTAGACTAAAGAAAACTGTATTCCATCGCCCGAGTGTTAGACAAGATATATGTTCTACGATTATGTCGTCTTCCACACCTTTTGGTGTCATCGCTTCAAGTCCTATTGTGTCTTGAAATGTCGTGTATCAGAATGCACAGTTGGTATAGGTTCCTAGTGCTAGCCTCTACCAGGTTTCGGTGGGCGGCTGGGAAGAGTAGAAATCGGCCAAATAGGGAGATAACATGCCAGGGGACTTTGTCTGCTGGGAGAGAACATTTTGCCGCCTCCCGAAGCCTGGTAGAGGCTAATACTAGTAGGTCCCATGGTGTTGATTTGGGTTGTCCTGTGTTCGACATTGGCCTCATACTTTTCAAGGCAATCTACAGGAATGGAGTAGATTTGTAGTTTATCTGTGACAAGGTCTGTAGTTTGATGAGGTCTATCTTTATTTGTCTTCCGTTACACGTAAAACATATGTTTTCAATCGGTTTCCAAGACTGCCATTCGTATTGCGGTTCGTAGAAAATTTACATGTAATAGAAAACTTAAACCTATCGCAGTATTGTCTTTCTGACATGGACAGTTGCCTGAATGGGAGCTGTCATACTGGCGACAGGCCCGAATGTTGCATGGTTGGTTGGTTCGGTTGTAAGTCAGCAGAACACCATGCATTCAATCATTCGGAGTAAGTTAGCAGATTTCGGGGGTTAAATTTGAATCAAATTTACCTCAAATTCGTATACATTCGTATAGGAAGGTAGGCGTGGCCTTAATCTGGTCAGACTGCTCACGAACGTCAACCGAACCTGGTCGTCTGGTGTTGGGGAACAAATTCAAGGGAATGTCGTGGGGCTTAACTGGCCTTAACAGTAGCCTCCGTAGCAGGCGTATAGAACTGGGGGTTTGGTGGTCTTCGGCTGTTTTCTGATTAGCCCAATTCTCAAAAACGGGGGTAATTCAACCAGGCCGACTATGTTGTCTATAGATATGCAATCAGAAAATACCACATAAAAGCTCCCAAAGACCCTGAAGACCCCCAAAACTAATCTCCAAGCAGATCTTTTGGTGGGGGTAAGACAGTATCAAATTGGCCAGTCTGTAACCATTTCCCCACCCATGTGGTGGTAGCGACAAAAAAGGGGCCAAATATAAAAAGCAAACGATCTTCTACCATCAACCTCTGTTTGTAGAGTACCCCAAAACCTCCAGTTTTTGGCATGCTATGGAGGCTAGCTTGACGGGACGTTTCGCGCATGAGTAGCCCTCCAGCCGTCCTACGGGCAGGTGATGATGAACGTTCCTGGAACGTAACGGACTCCCGTAGATTCCCGGAAGGACGACTCAATCAGAGCTACACTAACTGTCTATTACCAACCCCGGGAACAATAGGGACGGGGAGGGGCGGTTAGGACATAGCGTAGGTCCGGGGTTGGGACGCCTAGCGACCGTTCGCACATGTGTGACGGCGAAACAGGCGTATGCAACAAAGTGACAATAGCGCACGTCGAAATAGGCGGGAGATACATTTTGTTAGTTTGACGTTTGAACAAGTACTGCTGTCAGTTGTTCTTCCGGTATAAGACAGAGGACGACAAGGATAGAACATCATGTAGATAAGGCCACAGCAAGTAAATTTTATGGATGACATCCTCCGCAGACTCCAAATCTAATGCGATAGAGCGAAAAAAACAAGGCGGGCAAAAAAACAAGATTCCTACATTTTCCAATGTTGACATCATAAACCTTGTTAAACAAGAGAGGATACTTATATTGTGCTAAGGTTACTGCCAACTATTACAGCATCCATTTCTCACTGAAATAACTTTGAAAAATAAAAGTTTTCAATCATTGTACAAACTACAAATGGTTGGAACATCACATATACAACAGCCACCATGACATATTAAAGGAATGAAATACATCACTGCTTCAAGGTAAAAAATAAAAACATTAAATCAGAGCCTTGTCTCCTCTCTTCATATTTATCTGCCATCCACTTTGGCAACAGACATCTTTTCCCATTTTCGGCATGTTGACGTCCGCTGTCAGAGGGCAACAAAATTTCTTGTCTTGAAAAGAATGACCAGAAAATTGACTTTGAAAATCCAGTTTTGCCACCCTGAACTTACCTGGATGACTTTAAGTAAATTTCAAATCATGAGATTTTATAGATTTTGGCTTCTAAAGAAATTCAACGTAATTTTTTTGCTATGAACTTCTTCCAACACTACAGCATACCAGAATCAGTATATAGGAACACAATTCAATAAACTAGTTTACAGTAGGCTAGCCTAGCTAGCCTCTACCAGGCTCCGCGGATCGCTGGAAAAATAGTAGAAATTGGCCGAAATGAAGGGATAGTATACCAGAGAAGATCCAGGGCCATAGAAGCTCCAATTTGCGACCCACGGGGGGTCCTATAACACAAGTAATAGCCAGCGTGTATGTGGATCAGGGTCTAGGACAAGAGATTTTAGAGATTAACAGATATAAATATCTGATTTAGGAAATCACCCCGGATGAAGTGCACATAGCTTTAGAAACATTAACACGGACGTGCGAAACGTTTCACAACTGTGGACTAAGAACCGTTTGTCACCAACTCGCAAATAGCTTTATCGTCAGAAACCATTGCTGAGTAAACAAACGCTCTTCGTGTGAAGTTTGTTTTCATTATTATATCCAGAGGTGGTCCTGCTAAAAACAAACTTAGGACCTATAGACTGTTCAAATTGGCCTACAGTGAAGAACAGTACCTAAATATCGACAACACACGGCACAAAAACGCCGTCACAAAACTACGGATCAGCTGCCATAAACTGCACATTGAGACCGGTCGACATAACCGCACTCCCCTGGAACAACGTATTTGTCGATACTGTAATCTAGATAGAATAGAAGATGAACATCATTTTGTAGTAGAATGTAGTTTGTATAACAGTGCGAGAATTGAACTTTATAGACGAATAACATCGATGTTTCCCCACTTTACACACCTAAGTAATACAGACAAATTCACATTTTTAATGAACTTAGACAAACCCTCGATCCTTAAACATGTATGTTCTTATCTTTTCAACATCACAGAGAAGCGAAGAGAAGTCGAAATTATGTAACAGACTGTAGTGCTAGTACTAGATTGATCTTGTTGTGTTATTTCTTTTGTGTATTCAAGTTAACCTTTGTACCTAACCCAGTGGGTATGTTTCTACAATAAAGGTCTTCATTCATTCATTATTAGTTGTCAGAAATTGCGAATCGAATTAGGAAGACATAACCGCACTCCTCTAAACAAACAATCTACCAATTTTGTAGTTTAGGATAGCCTCCGTGGCAAGCTTATATATGCCTTACAGTCTTCGATAAACCAACTCTAACTAACCATACATAGCTTCTTACATTAATGTAATTACCAAGAAGCGAGAGGAAGTCGAAAGTCCTTGTGTATACTATTGTATATGATTGTCCATTGGGGCAAAAGTAGCGTACTATACTCTTTAAGCAGAGGTTTGGATTTTGGTTTTTTTTTTTTGGCTTGTTTTTAGACTAGCTTTTTTTATTGGGGTTTCTTTTTTGCACTAGAATTCTTCTTTCATCCAACCCAATGGGTAATGGTGTAAAAAACAAACCCCAACAAAAAGTCTAAAAACAAGCCAAAAATAACCCAAACCTCTGCTTGGAGAGTAACATACTAGCCTCCTGTGCAGGCCTCCGGGCCTTGGGTGGTTTTAGGATGGCCGGCGATTAAAAGAACGCAATAAAAACTCTACAAAACGCAGTATCAAAACTTCCACCCACCCGGAGGCCTGCACAGGAGGCTAGCAGTAAAGGTCTTCATTCATTATCATCTCACTGTGAATTTCGCCATGCATGCTCGAGTGATGACACCTCCATGGCGGATATCGCGAGGTGTAGACAAGCGTGCCGTGAGAAAAAACAAGATTACCCTCGTCACCTCCGCAGATTGTTTATACACGTCAGGGTGGGGTGTGGTGAGAACTTCGTCACCTCCACTCATTATCACATAGGCTGTGGAAGACGAAATTCATTTTATCTCAAACTGTTCATTCCATAACAACGCTCGAAATGAATTGACTATTCAAACTTCTACAATTTATCCCAATTTCTCTAAACTTACAGACCAAGAAAAACTATTCTTCTTTTAACTTCCCAAAACCCACAAATTTTGGAAAAGGTGGGACATTACGTCTTCCATGGTTTACAGAAGAGAAGTCAAACCCATAGTTTTAGACATAGTTATAGTTCTAGACAGCTACCTTTATCATGTAAACTTTAGTTATTTTATACTCTATTTCATTGTTCTTTTATGTTTTGTAATTTGCAATTAGCCTCCGGGCACGAATTTGCAATAAACTTTTCTATCACACACAGACGTCAACCCCACGTCAAACCTGGGGTCGTGCTCGACTCGGAACCAAGAGGTCCCGAGTTCGAGTCCTGACATGCCACAGACCTTGTGCCCTTGGGAAAGGCCCTTTACACGACTTTCCTTACTTAAACTCAAGTGAAAATGAGTATTTTCCTGTCCTGTATTCGCCCTCTGTGTTGGTGGCGGCATAAAATAAGTTGATATAACTTCAGTGTGCCGTCACCATGTCTAGTCATGAAATGTTGGTATAAAAAAAATTCACGTCACTTCATCTGGAAGAAAAAAAACAAGAAAGTTTTTTTTTTTCTCCAGATGAAGTGACGTGAGTTAAAAATACATGCCAGAGGGCTAATTGCAGGTACAAACAACATGTATAAAAAAGACAAAAATGATATAAAAGTCTACGTCTAACATGATATTGTTATCTGTTTTTGTATACTGTATATTTTTTTAGTTTTGATAATTAGATGTATCTTGATGTATTATTTGTCTCGGAGCTGTGTATCTCTGTTGCGGAGCCGGCCTCGTAGAGAAACTAGCTTTCTGTTGCAGGCTCCTCACAGATTTTTTTTTCAATTATTAAAATTAAAGAAAAATATTACATGTGGTGAGAAGTTCGTCACCTCTACTCATTATCACACACAGACGTCAACCTCATGTCACTTCATCTTGAGAAAAAATAACCCCCTTGCATAAACCAAGGAGCTTTTAAAAAGCAAATTTTTAAACCTCCTTGCATAAACCCAAACTTGTTGCATATAGAGAAAGTTTATTGTCTGGTCGCTGTGGGGTGTGGTGAGAACTTCGTCACCTCTACTCATTATCACACACAGACGTCAACATCATGTCACTTCATCTTGAGAAAAAATTACAATCTACCAGGCACCGCGAATCGCTGGAAAAATAGTAAAAAATGGCCAAAACAATGGGAATACTATACCAGGGGAGTTAGAGCCGGTCAGAGAGGGTACATTTTGCAACCCACGGATGCGACGAAATTTACTCTCTGGCAGAACAACTCCCCTGGCATGCTATCTCTCTATTTGGCAAATTTCTACTCTTTCCAACAGCCTCCGGAAGCCTGGTAGAGGCTAAGAAAAAATAACCCCCTTGCATAAACCAATGGCGTTTTTAAAATCGGGGTTTATAAATCGGGTTTTAAACCTTCTTGCATAGACCAAGGAGGTTCATTTTTAACCTCCTTGCATAAACCCAAACTTGTTGCATAACCATTATATAACTTGTGCGGTCTACACTATACATATAACGTTATCTCTCTATATACTTACTCGCCAAGCAGATGTTTAGACTTCAATTAAAAATATTTATTTTGGGCGTGTTCGTATAGGCGTTTTACTCGTATCGTACTTTCTTTTTCGTGGTGTTATCTTTTCTTAAGAAACTTCTGATACTGCAGCCACCGAAAGATCTGCTTGGAGATTAATCTATACTAGTTCGAAAAACGTTTAATGTTATGGAATTTATTTTGAATTTACGCATTGGCGTAAGAATGAACCCATTTGCTGAGGTTTGTGATATTAGGGTAATCTTTTTTTTATTCCAACATGTAATCACAAGACGTGGTGACGGCACACTCAAGTTTTTCAACTTAATTACTTATATTAATGCCACCACCAACACATGGGACGATACAATACTCATTTTCACCTGAGCGAAGTGAGGAAAGTCGTGTAAAGTACCTTTCCCAAGGGCACAAGATCGGTGGCATGTCAGGACTCGAACCCGGGACCTCTTGGTTCCGAGTTCCGATTAATCTAATTTTTTATATAAGATAGTGTATGTGGAATATGTATGAATATGATATGGTTTTGTTTTGTTTTTCTTGTTGATAAGTTTTCTCTCACACCAGCGGGTTGTGAGGTCAATGACCCCACATGTGTGGTGACGTGTGACGTCATACGGGTGGGAAAACTCACACGTCACTGCGTCACGTGGCGTGTTTTCATACGTCACCAACTTGTGAAGAGGGGGCTTCATAGGGAGTGAAAAAACAACACAACACACCCCCGTGGGCACGTGGAAAAATATTTTCACAGATTTTTTAAAGCGACATTGCCACTTTTCACAAAAAGATGACAATTGATTTTCGAAATACGCCACATGTACGAGTATGTGTCTCATCCCATACCATATAGTGTAACTGTTAACTTTTATTTAAAGAATAGATACAAACATATACATTTCTATGAATCGCCTATGTTCTAGTCATTGCAATTCTTAATTGGGTTGAACACGTGTATGCTTTTTTTTTTCAAATGTCAAAATGGCTTCTGAAACAATTCAATGTTATTTTCCCTGTAAATAGTAGAAATCGGCCTAAAAAGAATGTAGCTAGCCAGGAGAGTTGGTAGGCCTATCTATGCAGGCAAAATGGACCCTCTATGGCCGGCCAACTCTCCTGGCCAGCTACATTCTTTTGGGCCGATTTCTACTATTTAATCAGCCTACAAAAGAGTCTGGTCGAGACTAATGTTGGCCCTGGAGTCGAGGAACTGGTCTGTGTAGGTCTGAACAGGCCCTGGGAACAGTCTTGCACCCAGGCTAAGTTTGCAGTACTAGTACTTTAGCCTCCATAACATGCAAAAAACTGGGGGTTTGGGGGGTCTTCATGGTCTTTGGGAGCTTTTATGTGCTATTTTCTGATTGCATATAGACAACATAGCTGACCTGGTTGAATTACCCCTCTTTTAGAACTGGGCTAATCAGAAAACAGCCGACGACCACCAAACCCCCAATTCTATAAGCCTGCTACGGAGGCTAACAATATCTATACATAGCACAATGACGTTTTTTTCATGACTAGAATAGTCGCGCTCAATACTACTAGTATCTACACAGAGAGACAAGAGTTTTAGTGCTGTGAAAATCAATTAATTGCTGCGATGATCTGCAACAAGGATGTGGCATCACCGTGTGAAGTGGAGATTTAATTATACAGAGATAATTATAATCCTGATTAGTTCATTAGGGAGCCCCGAGAAGCCATACATTTTCACAGCGAACTGCGGTGCTGAGAAAAGTCACACCCCGAGACTGAAAAAACAATGCGCTTCGTCACCTCGGGCAAGTGTTCACGTCTACTTGCTAAGGCAACGCCGCCTTAATTTTATAAATGACATCCACGCGCGCATTGACTTTTGCCTGTCCTCCGAAAAAAAAAGATCACCTCCTCTAAGGCTCTGTCCTGGCTCTAGGCCTGGGTAGTCCATGGTAGTTAGCAACAATACGGAGGTGTTAACTTTGGAGGATGGCACCCAGGCTACCGAAGCTCCATGATATAAGAACTCAGTACGTACATACGTACAGTGCCGATTCATAAGACCCGCAAAAAGCCAGCATGTGCCTGGCTTGTCGTATACGTCTCTAAGTACTGCCGCAAATTCACAATACCAGTTTTGTATTCCTGTGGTTTAGTAGCATTTTTATTTTTGGCCGGAATTTTTTTATTCGCCCGCGCGCACTAGTTTCGGGGTCTTCAGAGGATGTAATCCATAAAATTAAGATGGTGTGGCCTAAGCACTTTTTCACAGAACAGTCGTGACATTCAGATTGGGTTTATGAATATTCAGCGATATCTTGTAATTAATTTCAACCGGTTTGGAGTGTGGTGACATAAAAGTGATACTTTTTACTTGGATTTGTAATGTACCATACTCCCACATTCAACGTTGTCTCGCATACATTGCCATAATTGCCATAACTATAGAGAAGATAAAATAATTCCGCAATCAAGTTGGGTCGTGTGGCGTAGCAGCAGAGTGCTCGACTCGGAACTAAGAGTCCCGGGTTCGAGTCCTGACATGCCACCGATCTTGTGCCCCTGGGAAAGGCACTTTACACGGCTTTCCTCACTTAGCTCAGGTGTAAATGAGAATTGTCCTGTCATGTATTTGTCCCCTGTGTTGGTGGCGGCATTAATATAAGTTGAAGAAACTTGAGTGTGTCGTCACTACGTCTGGTGATTACATGTTGGAATAGATAAAAACAAATCAAGTTGGTCAAAATTTTGGACTTCTTCCTTTTCAAAGAAATATCGTTAGAAAAAACTTTAATAGTTCTATCGGCTTCTCTAATCAAGTCACCTTTTGCCAGACTATATTCTAGTTTTCTACCGAAAAAATGCTAACATATGTGTAGTCCCGTCCTATGTAATTTATATAATACCACGGTACTTTTCACCCCGCAAAACAACAATGGAGCGATAACATGAAATAAAATATGAATATTGAAGCCAAATCTTTCGCTTTGGGAATGAGAATGATTAGATAAATACATGTTTTATGCCAGTTGGATTCCACTTGTGAAGGGTAACCGTGCCCTTGCATGTGTTTAACACAGGTTTCAAATCATGGTTCCAAGTATAATTAAATCTGGACTCGTCATAATCATATTTTAACAATTACGCATCGAAGGATGAGGTCATGCCATATCACTAGAACTATTGTTTTATCATAATAAAATGTTTGAAAGCTTTGAGGCAACTTTTGGATGACGTTTTTCAAACAAACATATGCAATGCATTTTTGTGGTGGTTCATAACTATTCTCAACTGTGATATTGACATTTTTCACACAATATTTTTCAATAATTTGCTGCGGTATGACGCGTTTATATGAGAAATACCTTCAAAATCGTACATATACAGGGCCCTATATAGGAGGCACTGTATGTGCAACTCATACATAGAAGAACTTTATTGCACGACAATTGCACATGGTACAATGTATGGCAAAGTGAAAAAAAAGTGTTGAATAAGACCTAATATAGAACAAAACGTAACATATCCTAATTACATAAACAACAAGGGATAACACAAGTCTTTGATAAAGTGTTACAATCGAGTAGCGCTAATCACGAGTTTCGGTAATTTTTCTAATGACAAATCAGTCTTTTAGATATTCACCTATTTGTGCAATGTGGGACTCATTGCATGTCCATTTTGTCCAAACATGATTGAAAATGAGCACCATTTTATAATGGATTGTACAATCTACAATGATAAGCGCCTATTGCTGTTCACCTTTCTTTCCGCTTGTTCAATTGATTTCAATACGTTAGATCCTATATAGATAAATGCAACTACATTCTCAGGGGAGATAACCAATACAGTGTTCAAGTAGGAAAATACATTGAAGAATGTTTCGATCTTAGAGAACACATGTTAGAGAATAGTTAACCTTTATTCGTCGATGAAGGTTAGACATCCAGGTAATACGATATGCCAAAAAACAGTTACTCAAGCAACTGGATATGATTTTGATATGATTTTCAAAATCATATCCAGTTGCTTGAGTAACTGTTTTTTGGCATATCGTTAACCTTTATTGTTACATCATACATATACTCTGTACGTAAGATAGCGTTATCCACACATGTATTTAATAGCTTTGTTAGATCTTTAGTTGTAGAAGGCCATACAAAAGATACTGTACCTTTTTGTTGTGTCAATAAAGAATCTGTAAAGATATATTCAATTTTTTCTGTAAGGGCTCCAGGTTACAAAAATACTGTCTCGACTGTTTGTTATCATTGAGTTAGAAATTAAAAAAAAACTGTCAGAATAGTAGGTGACGCATAACTTTGAATCCCTTTCTCCTCGCCCGAACAGTTAATAAGCTAATCCAGTAACAACCCCATTTCTTGTGGGAATCATATTTGCCTGAAACAAATATCGCTCTCCACGTCAATTTTCATTTGGCCCGGAGTAAAAAGCCTGGATCGGCCGAAATGACTCATATGGGGGCCAAACCGAAAAATCGATCTGAAACCGGCCGTTCCGAGCTAAACGAGATATCGCTTTCTAAATATTGGCGCTGTTAACACATTGAATTTCATACGCCGGTATGGCTGGTTTTTATGGGGACTAAATTGAGGAGAAATTAGCATAATGACAATAATGAATCAGCGGGCTCTACAAATTGCCGACCAGGAAGGAAATTGTTATCTTTATTTCCCGTGTGTGAAGGCCCGGACATCGATCCGGCTGGAGGGTGATATTACGGCGGGCCGACTCAACGCACGACCCGGGTTGGCGTGACCGGGCAGCCGCCGGCAGCAATGGGGCGGGGAAATTAGCGGAGTTTCCTGGTCAAACTAGTACGAAGTAATCTTCAAGCAGATCCTACGGTGGCAAGACAGTGTCCATTGGCCAGATGAGAGTCCATTTGCCACCATAGACTCTGCTTGGAGATTAGCCCGAAGAATACGTACAAAATATTTAATCTTTAAGCAGATCATTCGGTGGCAAGAAAGTGTCTATTGGCCAGATGAGTGTCCGTTTGCCATCGTAGGATCTTCTTGGAGATTATCACGAAGAATACGTACAAACTATTTAATCTCCAAGCATATCCTACTGTGGGAAAACAGTATCAATTGGCTATTTGCCACCGTACGAAGTACGAAGAATACGCACAAACTATTCGGTGATAGTTTTTTGGCACTAATAGTAAACTGCTTTATGGTGGTTTCGTTTTTTTGCTGCATTTCCGGCGGAAAGGTGGCAAAAAACATCCCTGCAGCTGCGTTATAACATAATTTTAAGGCCACCAAACTCTATATTTTGAAAGTATCACAATCGTTTTATTCAACTGTGTTACAACTAATGTTTTCAAGTAGTATTTGTATTGTCATAAACACAGGGTTGAGTGTTGCTCTCTAAGTAGTTTTTATT